>NC_080482.1:16220000-16530000 GCF_030265055.1 Doryrhamphus excisus | reverse complement strand
TGCAAAACATCTATTTATTTTCAAATGTATTGAGGATTATTTGTACGTACAATGTATGTTGATGTACCTTACATAACCAAATGAGCCAATATTGCAAAACACACATAATTAACTATTAACATTTTTTGTAATTACCTGAGTTTACTTTGATGACTTGCACTGAATTGAACCAGCCAGGAATGCATAGTCCGGACAGTAGCTGCTGATAGCCAGCCTCAAGCACACTTCCAAATGTTTATCAGTCATGGATAATATCCGTATCATAATATCCGTATAATATTCCATATCCGTATGGAAGTGATATGTTTTTGCCTTTTTACTTGGTCCAGTTTTTGCCTTTTTACTTGGTCCAGCTCCTTCACTCATTTTAGTGACCATAAACTTTAGCGAGGGCTTAAAATCTGACGCAATTCGCCGACTAGCTTAGCACTTTGCATCGTTGTTTACGCATGAGCGGTGACCTAAAGGTCAAAATTCAGTTGTCATCTGACTGGTTGTCCTGTATGTCAATCAAGTAACGGGGATGGATGATAGGCTGACATCGTAAGTTCTGCTGCACTTAGAGACGTCGTTTGATTTGATTGGTCGCCCGAAGGGCAACATTCAGTTGTCATCTGAATGGCTGCCCTGTATGTCAATCAAGTGACGGCATTGATGCTGGGATGATATTTTTTTAATGTCACGCCGCGATCGACCAGTACCACCTCCGCGATCGACCGGTAGCTCGCGATCGACTTAATGAGCACCCCTGCTTTAGAACATAAGTTCACTACAGTCCCATGCTCTCTGAACTTCGTAACCCAACTAACAATCGTTGATTTTGGTGGAAAGTTGCGACAATGGAAACGTTTTCCAAACTGAATCTGTACACTCTGGTATGATTTTGTCGCAAAATAGATCTCCAGGGAGAATATCTTCTGCTGATTTGTCCAAGACATTTTTGGGGCAACTATAGCTGAAAACGATCATCCATAGGTTCACCTTTCAAGTCCTGCAACAGAAAAGACATTCGTTAAAAAATGGATTTTTTTATTGAATAAAATATGGGTACGCATCTTTTTGGGTTTTTTGATTTTCTTGCTAAAAATGTCAAAAAAAAGTGTTATGTTTTTGTATTTGGCATGTTTTTGTCCCGATAATAAAACCATCCAAAAAAGAAAAAGACACCCCCGCTCCCAAATATTTTGCACACAGCTCACAACTTTTATTTTTTTAAACAAAATAAATATGATCTGGACGACTTAAAAAGGTAGCATGAAACTACACAGCAGCGTTTTGAAAAGATAAAAACGTCAGGACACAAAGGTGCAAAATGCTTTCCACAGAAAATGGAACAAAGTGAGACCTCGTTGCACGGTTGCATCTTTGAGACATTTTTGTTCATTAAAAGCAAAGTTCATGAAACACCATGACGGCCATGTTGGATTAGCGTTTATTGACAAGCATTTGGCACTTTGCAGATCTTCCAGACAGGAAGTCCTTCAGCCATCACTCCCAGCAGTTCCCGTGCTGGGCGCCGTAGGGCCCGTAAAAGCATCCGGACGACGACGGGCCCAAGCCCCCCAGCCGGCACATGGACTTACACACGGGGCAAGGGTAGTCGGAGAGGCCCTCGATGTCCTCGAAGGCCAGGTTGACGATGTGGTCGCAGCACGGGTCGCAGTAGAGGTGGCCGCACGACAGGCGCTTGAGGCGGGCCTCGTAGGAGATGCAGCACTGGCAGTGAGGCAGGTCCGGACCCAGGGACAAGGAGCCCGTCAGGGAGCTGCTGTCCAGGCTGCCTGCCTGGCTGGAGCTCAGCTTGGCGGGGGACCTGCGAGGGATGAGGAGACGTTCAGGTCAGCCGCACTTGAACCGGGTTCAAACCCGGCTTACGCCAAGTCTTCTACTCCGGCACCACTGCGCACGAAAGGGTCACATGTGGGTCACACCCGTGTGGGGTGTCCTATTAGTTTTCACACAAATACACGTCATGGTGGCGCCGTTATTACAGTCGCCCCTTTCCACATTATGGTTTTTATCACAGTTTTCTCAAATATTGCACTTCCGGCATATGTTATATATGTTTGGCTCAAAGTAAGCATTCAGGCATAAAATGACTCCCAACTAAAACTCCAAAGACATTGGAATGTAGTGTTCTACACCGGTCGCTAGGTGGCAGTGATGTTACTGTAACAACCTGTAACGTTGCCGTTGATAATTCTGATGTTTGTGAACGTACCGTGTTGTTACGTTATTGGTAGATTAAGAGCGCTACGTTATGTTAGCCACCGCAAGAAGTCCCTCCCCCGATGCTAACGTGTGTGAGTATATTATGTCTGATTTTAGTCCTGCATACTAGTATGCTAGCATATATAGCATACCGTATATGGTGTGCTTGCATGTATCACATACCGTATATAGCATGCTAGCAAGTCTCGCATACTAGTATGCTATCATGTATCGCATACCATATATGGCATGCTAGCAAGTATCGCATACCGTATATGGCATGCTAGCATGTATCGCATACCGTATATAGCATGCTAGCAAGTCTCGCATACCGTATATAGCATGCTAGCAAGTCTTGCATACTAGTATGCAAGCATATATTGCATACTAGTATGCTAGCATATATCGCATACCGTATATAGCACGCTAGCATGTATCACATACCGTATATAGCACGCTAGCATGTATCACAAACCGCATATAGCACTCTAGCATGTATCACACACTGTATATAGCACGCTAGCATATATCGCATACCGTATATAGCACGCTAGCATGTATCACATACCATATATAGCATGCTAGTATGTATCGCATATTAGTATGCTAGCATGTATCGCATACTGGCATGCTACCATGTATCACACGCTAGCATGTATCACATACTGTATATAGCATGCTAGCATGTATCACACACCGTGTATAGCATGCTAGCATGTATCACATACAGTATATAGCATGCTAGCAAGTCTCGCATAATAGTATGCTAGCATGTATCACATACCGTATATAGCATGCTAGCAAGTCTCGCATAATAGTATGCTAGCATGTATCGCATACTAGTATGCTAGCATATATCGCATACCGTATATAGCATGCTAGCAAGTCTTGCATACTAGTATGCTAGCATATATCACATACTAGTATGCTAGCATATATCACATACTAGTATGCTAGCAAGTCTCGCATACTAGTATGCTAGCATGTATCACATACCATACGTAGCATGCTACCATGTATCGCATACCGTATATGGCATGCTGGCATGTATCATATACCGTATATATAGCATGCTAGCATGTATCGCATACTAGCATGCTAGCATGTATCGCATACTAGTATGCTACCATGTATCGCATACTAGTATGCTACCATGTATCGCATACCGTATATAGCACGCTAGCATGCATCATATACCGTAAATAGCACGCTAGCATGTATCACACACCGTAAATAGCACGCTAGCATGTATCACACAACGTATATAGCACACTAGCATGTATCACACAACGTATATAGCACACTAGCATGTATCACACACTGTATAGAGCACGCTAGCATGTATCACACACCGTATATAGCACGCTAGCATGTATCCCACACCGTATATAGCACGCTAGCATGTATCATATACCGTATATAGCACGCTAGCATGTATCACACACCGTATATAGCACGCTAGCATGTATCACACACCGTATATAGCACGCTAGCATGTATCACACACCGTATATAGCACGCTAGCATGTATCACACAACGTATATAGCATGCTAGCATGTATCACACACCGTATATAGCACGCTAGCGTGTATCACACACCGTATATAGCATGCTAGCATGTATCACACACCGTATATGACATGCTAGCAAGTATCACACACCGTATATAGCACGCTAGCATGTATCACACACCGTATATAGCACGCTAGCATGTATCACACACCGTATATAGCACGCTAGCATGTATCACACACCGTATATATCACGCTAGCATGTATCACACACCATATATGACATGCTAGCAAGTATCACACCGTATATAGCATGCTAGCATGTATTTAAAGCATTTTCAACACCACCCACAGGGGGCGCCACAAATGCCAATACGTCCCCGTTTATAGAAACCCAAATATTATACACGGCTCTCCGTGCACGCTACAAAAATAAACACTATTAAAAACGGCACATTATTATATTCATAAAAGGCAAATATGACGTGTAGCTTGTATTTCATTTGTTAATTTGTGCAGCAGGTGTTTTTCACTGACGATTCGTTGGCCAAATAAGAACAAGCTGCAATCGATCGTCGCTATTAATGACGTCCTCGGTAAGTATGACCAATTAATATCATTTAAAGTGCATTAAAAATTCAACACTTATTCTGAATTTGGATGCAGACAATAACTGTTCCAATAATATAATAATAGGTTTTATTGTTGTCCTCATTGGACACGCGTTGTTATGCAAGAACAATCCCCAATCCATGTGAGCGTTTAGCATGAAAATTCACATATTGTAAATATGAAACAAAAGCATTTGATGCACTAAGGAGTTATATAATATGTAATAATAATGTCATCATATCCGCTCACCTCGTCGAGGATGAAGACTTGCAACAATCGAAGCTGAAAGCCGCCAGGATCCTCCACAGAAGGTCCATGTCTGGGGTGTCATGGTACCGGCAGCGCGGCATGCGCCTCCTCCGGCCAGAACCTCATCATGCGTCTTCTTTGGAAGCCGCGACCAAGACCAAGACCAAAACCAAAACCGAAACCACAGCAGACCCAATCAGTCCTAACAGCGCCAACATCCACTTGCTGTCAGTCTTTCAGCACGTGCGTGTGCGTGTCCATGGGAGAGGGGGCGGGCACTAACCGGAAGTGTGAAATAATACTCTTTTAAAAGCGTGAACGCGGATGAAATATTGTAATTTATTTAATTAATTTATTGTTGCCGATTTTTCTCGCTATTTCGCTATGTACTTACTTTTCAAACTAACACCAAAAATAAATGTTACGCATAACGTCGTAACGCTCCATCTTGAGTGCAGTGACCAGTAGTGTCCACCAGATGTCGACAAAGATCAAGCGCAATGTTCACCATTGTAGTGTGAAGACGCTCAGAAACACATCTTGAGTGCAGTGACCAGTAGTGTCCACCAGGTGTCGACAAAGTTCACCATTGTAGTTGTAGTTCACCGCTCAGAAACACAAATAAATGGCTCGGTGTTGACAGTATTAACAATAGTTGTGCTATTAAATGTAAAAATATCATATTATTGAAGCATATTAATTTTTACTCCTCTGCCAGCCATGTTTTTAAAGACATTTTGCTCAAATATATCGGGCTTGTCATCTTAAAAACAATACTGATTTTGAAGCAGTTATTATTCAAGATATGTAATCTCTCGTTTAGCGTGGTTAATTGGTTCCAACTCCGACCGATTTATAAATCATATATTTTCATGGGCTTTTCACGGCGGACCCGAGACCCAAGTTCAATTCCACACTCGGCCATCCGTACATGCGTGGGTTTTCTCCGGTTTTACTCCGGTTTCCTCCCACATTCCAAAAACATGCTAGGTTAATTAGCCACTCCAAATTGTCCATAGGTATGAATGTGAGTGTGAATGGTTGTTTGTCTATATGTGCCCTGTGATTGGCTGGCCACCGGTCCGGGGTTGTACCCCGCCTCTCGCCCGGGATAGACACCTGGGATAGGCTCCAGCATCCCGGCGGGTCGAGGTCTCGTGAGGATAAGCGGTAGAAAATGAATATTTGAATGAATATTTCAATATTTATTATTATTAGCGCCCTCTAGATGTGTAATAACGGCTTTATAATCTCTTTTACACTCGGAAAATAAGCTTGTGTGTGGACAGGAAGTGACAGGAAGTGTGATTCAGAGTTGAGTTTTAGCCTGTGTTCATATTATGATTATGGCGTTATTATTATTATTATTACTATAGCCATTTTGAATCATCTGTAATCCAAAAATAGCTTCAAAATGTCTCCAGTCAAATGTCATCTTTGAGCGGACTTGAGTTCTAATACTAATATTTCAGCTGTTTACATAACTGCAAATCCATATTCAATAAATGTGTTTTTTTCTTTATTCCACAAGGGTGCATCCTGTAGAGGTCCCTGCCAACAACGTGACCAATTAGAGAGAGAAAGAGAGAGAGAGAAAGAGAGAGAGAGAGAGAGAGACGACACTGCACCAGGCTGACGTCTACGCATGCGCAATGACAGAAAGACTTTATTGCATTTATGACTGATTCACTCCTCACTCATCCTTTTCCTGTCCTCTGGATGATGATAATAAAGGAGAGAGGGAGGATGCTGTGTAGTAGGAGGGAGGAACTGAGAAAGGAAGGAAGGAAGGAAGGAGGCAGGGCACAGCCTTGCTACGTCATCAGCCATCAGGACGCCGCCGCCGCTTCCAGTCCTGCGAGGTTGAGAGCGGAGAGAAGAGGCTGACATTGACTGACTGCGCTCCAAAGAAGAATTCAAAGGTAAGAAAAAGGTTGAATAAAAAATGCACGTTGTGACCTTGCGTGACGTAATGCATGACGTAATGCACGGCTCCGCAGGGAAGTAATTGGCTGCGTTGGGTTTTTCCAAGAAGAATGAAGGTTACACGGTCGTGCTGTGGCATTCCCACCCGGCGGATGATGCCCCAAGCCTCGGATGCCCTTAATTTGAATTATGGAATCATAAGTAGAAATTGCGTTTGTTTTGAAATTACGTTTTTACGCGTGTAATCAAGGAGGAGGGGGTTAAAATGGTGGTGGGGGGGTGGGGGTGTCCCGCGCTGCGTCGTGCGCCAAAATGACCTTGTGGTTTGCAAAAGCTCTCACTTGCTATATTTGTGTTTTTTTTATGATAATTTCATCAAAGGTGACATATTGTGGATGTAAGCAATATATTTTATTTTTTTTTGAGAGTCGACATTTGCCAACTTTGTCGCCGAGGCCGCCATTGTTGCTCATTTGCATCCAAGCAGCATCACCTTCTTTATCCTCCATGGACTGGATGTGTGCTCTTTGGGCAAAGTCTTTTTTTATTTCAGCGGTAAATCATGGAAGTCGAAAAATTTGTCAAATGTTTCCAAATTATGATGAGTAGTGCCTGAAAAAACACCCCCCCAGCTTCTTAATCCATATTATTATAATTTTAATGTTCACTTTTCAAGCTTTCATGTCAGGAAGGAAAAATCATCTTCCTCATGGACTTGATACTCGACTCCATAACTAAACCCCCCATAGGTGCCCCGTAAACCCCATAACTGCTTTGGAAAAAAAAAAAAAAAAGGCTTCGCTACACGTCTTAAAATTATTCCCGCACCTCGCCATGATATCCGTTAGCTACAGATCATTCGATTATTTTGTTCTTCTACAGCAAATATGCTAACATAGCATATGTTGCTGTTAAAATGTCAGGTTAGCACTTTAGCTCACTTAGCTAATGTGTTGCTAACGTTTGTGTCGTCTGTCCGTCATGTTACTGTGGGAAGGGGGGGATGAAAAAGTGTTTTAACGCCCCTGTCTGTCACACACATCATCAAAATTAAAATTTGAGTCAGTGACAACACAAAATGCCGTTTTGAAATGAAACTTTTTTATTATTAAAAGAGAAGCAAAAACCAAAACTACATGGCCCTGTGAGAAAAAGTGACCCCCCCCCCCCCCCCCCCCCCCCCCCCCCCCGTTTAAACATACCACACCTGAGATCGATGGAGCTCTATCAGTGTGGTAAAGGTTATAAAGCCATTTCTAAAGCTTTGGGACTCCAGCAAACCACAACGAGAGACATTACCCACAAATGGTGAAAAAATGAAACAGTGGCGAACGCTCCCTAGAAGTGGCCGGCTAACCAAAATGACCCCAACGACTCATCCAAGAGGTCGCAAAAGACCCCACAACAACATCAGTTAAGGTCCACCAAAACCACAGCTGAACCAAAAGAACATTAAGGCTGGTCAACCAAGACCTTTGGGAAAATACTCTGTGGTCTGACATCTGGTGTCGCCGCATTTCATCAAAAACAACAGTAAAATACGGTGGTGGTAGTGTGATGGTCTGGGGTTGTTTTGCTGATTCAGGACCTGGACTTCCTGTCAGACTTCCTGTCATAAATGGAAGCATGAATCCTCCTGAAGGAGAACATCCGACCATGTGTTGGTGACCTCATTGATGCAAAACACACCAGCAAGCCCTCCTCTGATTGGCTGAAGAAAAACAATTCTACTTCCTTATTACAAGGACATGTAACATGGCGGTCCTGATGCGAGATAATTAGCTCGTGCGGGTTTGCTAGCCACAAGCTGCATGTGTGTCGCAGGTGTCTTCACGTGCTAACAGCAGCTCACGGATGTTCTCGGTGTTGTCGTTCTCATTCCATCTGCAGGGGTTTCGTGCGGTCGCAGGCCCGAGCCGCGTACGTACGCTGTCATGGTGGTTAGCATCGATGAGCTAAACATGTTCCTAGCTGGCAGCTAAAAATCCGTACGCTACTCGCCTAAATGGACACAGAGAGAAAGTACACAGGCGTCACTGTCTCTGATGGATGCTGACAACCCAAAACCTTAAAACTGTATTATGGAAAGCAGGAAGTGAACAAATGTAATATTGACACTTACTATGGTACACATTATGTCATTGGATGCTCATATCACCGAGTACTCCGGTACAGGACAAAAAATTACAAAATAAAAAACAAAAACCCCAAAACCTTAAACTGTATTATGGAAAGCAGGAAGTGAACAAATGTAATATTGACACTTACTATGGTACCCATTATGTCATTGTATGGTCATATCACCTTGTACTTCGGTACGGGACAAAAAATGACAAAATGTAAAAAATTAAAAAAACAACAAAAAAAACCCAAAACCTTAAACTGTATTATGGAAAGCAGGAAGTGAACAAATGTAATATTGACACTTACTATGGTACACATTATGTCATTGGATGCTCATATCACCGAGTACTCCGGTACGGGACAAAAAATTACAAAATAAAAAACAAAAACCCCAAAACCTTAAACTGTATTATGGAAAGCAGGAAGTGAACAAATGTAATATTGACACTTACTATGGTACCCATTATGTCATTGTATGGTCATATCACCTTGTACTTCGGTACGGGACAAAAAATAACAAAATTTAAAAAATTAAAAAAACAACAAAAAAACCCCAAAACCTTAAACTGTATTATGGAAAGCAGGAAGTGAACAAATGTAATATTGACACTTACTATGGTACACATTATGTCATTGGATGCTCATATCACCTCCTACTTCGGTACGAGGTGCATTATTAAAAAAAAACAAAAAAAAAACCTTAAACCTGTCTTATCTGCCTTATGTCTATTTTATTAGTTAATTTGAGTGTAAAGGTGACTATAGGGGTGTTATTTCACATCTAGGAGGGCTCTAATAAAGTTAAAAAGCATATTTAGAAGGTGGTAAAAATATCGTACTTTTGTGCGCCAAAAAAAAAAAACCCAAAAATTACAAAATTAAAAAAATTAAAAAAAAAACAAAAAAAAAAAAAACAAAACCTTAAACTGTATTATGGAAAGCAGGAAGTGAACAAATGTAATATTGACACTTACTATGGTACCCATTATGCCATTGGATGCTCATATCACCTCCTACTTCGGTACGAGGTGCATTATTAAAAAAAAAACCTTAAACTGTATTATGGAAAGCAGGAAGTGAACAAATGTAAGAGTTAGTGATTGTAAAATTACCAGATGGAGGGGTAGGATTTAATAAGCTTTGCTTCTTCCTACTCCTTTTGGACATGTGGAACTGGGAACTGATTATGGGATGCACTCAAGGTGGTGGCAACAAACACGAGTCAGCGAATGTTAACACACACATCTTTAGCTCTAGAACTGCCTTACTCGTCCCCAATGCAAGTGGACCGTAACGCCTACAAGGGTTCACCTCTCCAACTGTACCTTTGTTCAGATCTGCACTAAATGCCATGTTGCCTTATTGACGTTGGTGCGCCTCGGGAGTTCAACAGGCGTGTCAATCGCGTGTGAAGAACAACATCGACGCTTCCCTTCCATCGAAAACGGAAAAGAAACAGGAGAAATCTGTTGGGAAAGATGCGTCAATGAAGACGAATCGATACTGCAAGGGTATTTATCGAGGAAGGACACAGACACGATCGACAAAAAATCCCAGGACTTCCTGCAACAATACTATTGGTTTTGAATAATGGATGACCCCTATTGATTAACAACGATTTAGATTAGCAATCTGTGTTTACCGCGTTAGCACCCTACCAGTTTTGATTGACAAGCGATCATATCCACCCAAATATTCCATAGCAAAGCAAGAACCCCGTTCATTTTTAAATGATCTGAGGTAGCTGAGCTTCAATATTGGGGATAAGAAAACAAAAACGATGTGCCGATATTGTCCAACTCTCAATTTCTGATATCACCTGATATCAATATCTGTAATATTGCATATCTCCTGTGTTGGAAGGTACACACATATGTTGGATACAGCATTTTTTTAACATTGGTTTTCATGATCTGGAAGAAATCTGATACTGATATCAACCGATATTGCATTTTTATGCAATAAAGGGCCGATATTCATCAGACATTTCTAGTCTCCATATGGTAATGGTAATGGTAATGGTAATGGTAATGGTAATGGTAATGGTAATGGTTTAATTTCATTTGAACATGCATCAGATTCCAATTGAGTGCATCCCATAATCAGTTCCCAGTTCCACATGTCCAAAAGGAGTAGGAAGAAGCAAAGCTTATTAAATCCTACCCCTCCTTCTGGTACTTTTACAATCACTAACTGTTACATTTGTACACTTCCTGCTTTCCTAATATAGTTTTAAGTTTTTTTTTTATATTTTTTTGAATTTTTTTGAAATATCTTTGAATTTTATTTGAATTTTTTGAATATTTTTTTTCATTTGTATTTTTAATTTTTTTGTCACATACTTTTACAATCACTAACTGTTACATTTGTTCACTTCCTGCTTTCCTAATATAGTTTTAATTTTTTTTATATTTTTTTGAATTTTTTTGAAATATTTTTCAATTTTATTTGAATTTTGTTGAATTTTTTGAATATTTTTTTCATTTGTATTTTTATTTTTTTTGTCACATAGCGAAGTAGGAGGTGATATGATATGAACTATATCAGCAAGTTGAAGTATTTGTGATTTTAGAAATAAGGAGTTAGTATGTTCTCTGTAGGCGGCATTATGAATTATCCTTACTGGCCTTTTTTGCAGTACATTTAGCCAGTGAAGATTGCTTTTATAGTTATTAGCCCATATTTCCACACAATAAGTAAGATATGGTAGAACCAGAGAACAATAAAGAGTGTGGAGTGATTTCTGATTGACAACAAATTTTGCTTTGTTCAATATTGAAATATTTCTGCCAGTATTTTACTCGTCTAAGTAATTCTTCACCAAGCATTCAGGGAATCTCTTTAGGTCAGGGGTGTCCATAGTGCTGCCCGGGGGCCATTTGGGGGCCGTGGCAAGCTCTTAAAATACCATTGAACAAGAAAAAAAAATCAGCAGTGATTTTTACAAGAATAAAGTCACAATATTAAGAGAAAAATTTACAGGAATAATGCTAGGTTAATTAGCCACTCCAAATTGTCCATAGGTATGAATGTGAGTGTGAATGGTTGTTTGTCTATATGTGTCCTGCGATTGGCTGGCCACCAGTCCAGGGTGTACAGTATCTGCCCAAAGACAGCTGGGATAGGCTCCAGCATGAATACAAAATGAATGTTTAAAGACTTGACTTATTACTTGTCAATGCAACCTGTTTTGTGTTTGTTCAAGTTTTGGGGCTGGTTGCAGCTGGGATAGGCTCCAGCATGACTACAAAATTAATGTTTCAAGACTTGACTTATGACTTGTCAATGCAGCCTGTTTTGTGTTTGTTCAGGTTTTGGTGTTGGGGCTGGTCGCAGCTGGGATAGGCTCCAGCATGAATACAAAATGAATGTTTCAAGACTTGACTTATTACTTGTCAATGCAGCCTGCTTTGTGTTTGTTTAGGTTTTGCCTCTCGCCCGAACACAGCTGGGATAGGCTCCAGCCCCCCCACGACCCTCGTGAGGACAAAGCGGTAGAAAATGAATGAATGAATAATGATAATATGAGGTTTGCGTGTATGCTGGAGCCTATCCCAGTGAATTTGGGCGAGAGGCGGGGTACACCCTGGACTGGTGGCCAGCCAATCACAGGGCACATATAGACAAACAACCATTCACACTCACATTCATACCTATGGACAATTTGGAGTGGCTAATTAACCTAGCATGTTTTTGGAATGTGGGAGGAAACCGGAGTACCCGGAGAAAACCCACGCATGAACGGGGAGTACTCTTCAGGTATTCCGGTTTCCTCCCACATTGGGTGACACCCTTAATGATCTAATGATGGATCATGAAAGTTTCATCTTGTGGGAATACTTTTTACGTTTTTTAATTTTAAACAATTGAAGATATTTCATCTTGCTAAAATTCCGATTCCTTATCGGCGCTCCAGAAAGATTTCCCACATTTCCACAGCCTCCAAAAAAGCTCCAGTGTTGTCTATGTTCACCTTGTACACGAGCACGGTTGCCTCATTATTAGCCGATTAGCAGCAGCGGACTTAATGAGGTCAGACCAGGCAGCGAACTGTGAGTTGGATCAATGACGCAGCAGCATCACCATCGCCGTGGTAACGGGGAGGACCGTCGCTCATAAATGATGCAACAAACTGGTTGTTGCTGGTGTTGGTTTTACTCCACTGGTTGAGCGTGTTGGTCACATGGAAGATCAGGTTTGGAGCAGATGTTCTTCACGTTGCTCCTAAATGTCAGTGGGAACGCCTGGAAGCTATTAGCCGGTGCTTGTGTGTGTGTGTGTGTATATCTGTGTGTGTATATCTGTGTGTGTATGTGTGTGTGTGTTCAGACAAGCCGTGCTGCACTTTCTCATCAACTTGATAACGCTTCGGTGACATCTCCATCAGAAAATAGCCGAGGTGCCAATTAAATTGAATCTCATCCAGTTAATCAGTTAATCAGTTAATCAGTTAAGCAGCACAAAATACACAATATAAAAAATAAACTTGTTTCCTTGGTGGAGGTAATTGAAATCATCTTGTTAAATGAGAATTATTAGAATGTGGATTGCATGTCAACATTCATTCTAACGCTTATCCTCACGAGGGGGTGCTGGAGCCTATCCCAGCTGTCTTCCATCGAGAGGCGGGGTCCACCCTGGACTCTGATACTCATACCCTATTTTTGTAGTTACAACCTAAATACGTTGTTTTACCTTTATTAGAGCTCTCTAGATATAAAATAACACCCCTATAGTCAACTTTATACTTGTGTCGTCCAATATAGTAGATGAACGAAGAATAAATAAGTCATTTAAGACATTCATTCATTTTCTACCGCTTTTCCTCACAAGGGTCGCGGGGGTGCTGGAGTCTATCCCAGCTGTCTTCAGGCGAGAGGCGGGGTACACCCTGGACTCTGATACTCATACCCTATTTTTGTAGTTACAACCTAAATAAGTTGTTTTACCTTTATTAGAGCTCTCTAGATATGAAATAACACCCCTATAGTCAACTTTATACTTTCATTCATTCATTCATTTTCTACCGCTTTTTCCTCACGAGGGGTGCTGGAGCCTATCCCAGCTGTCTTCGGGCGAGAGGCGGGGTCCACCCTGGACTCTGATACTCATACCCTATTTTTGTAGTTACAACCTAAATAAGTTTTTACCTTTATTAGAGCTCTCTAGATATGAAATAACACCCCTATAGTCAACTTTATACTTGTGTCGTCCAATATAGTAGATGAACGAAGAATAAATAAGTCATTTAAGACATTCATTCATTTTCAACCGCTTTTCCCTCACGAGGGTCGCGGGGGTGCTGGAGCCTATCCCAGCTGTCTTTGGGCGAGAGGCGGGGTCCACCCTGGACTCTGATACTCATACCCTATTTTTGTAGTTACAACCTAAATAAGTTGTTTTACCTTTATTAGAGCTCTCTAGATATGAAATAACACCCCTATAGTCAACTTTATACTTGTGTCGCCCAATATAGTAGATGAACGAAGAATTCATTCATTCATTCATTTTCAACCGCTTATCCTCACGAGGGTCGCGGGGGTGCTGGAGTCTATCCCAGCTGTCTTCAGGCGAGAGGCGGGGTCCACCCTGGACTCTGATACTCATACCCTATTTTTGTAGTTTCAACCTAAATAAGTTGTTTTACCTTTATTAGAGCTCTCTAGATATGAAATAACACCCCCATAGTCAACTTTATACTTTCATTCATTCATTTTCTAGCGCTTTTTCCTCACGAGGGGTGCTGGAGCCTATCCCAGCTGTCTTCGGGTGAGAGGCGGGGTACACCCTGGACTCTGATACTCATACCCTATTTTTGTAGTTACAACCTAAATAAGTTGGTTTACCTTTATTAGAGCTCTCTAGATATGAAATAACACCCCTATAGTCAACTTTATACTTTCATTCATTCATTCATTCATTTTCTACCGCTTTTCCTCACGAGGGTCGCGGGGGTGCTGGAGCCTATCCCAGCTGTCTTCAGGCTAGAGGCGGGGTACACCCTGGACTGGTCGCCAGCCAATCACAGGGCACATATAGACAAACAACCATTCACACTCACATTCATACCTATGGACAATTTGGAGTGGCTAATTAACCTAGCATGTTTTTGGAATGTGGGAGGAAACCGGAGTACCCGGAGAAAACCCACGCATGCACGGGGAGAACATGCAAACTCCACACAGAGATGGCCGAGGGTGGGAATTGAACCCTGGTCTCCTAGCTGTGAGGTCTGCGCGCTAACCACTAGACCGCCGTGCCGCCCACCAAAATATTTTAGAATTGATTTTTGTTTTTTCGTATTTTTTTGACTCAGAACACAAAATTACAAAGAAAATTTTACAAACAAAAATGTTACAAACAAAAATGACACAGAAATATATATATATTTTGTCACAGAAAAACAATGTATTGTAATGTAATGTAATGTTATTGGCATTGTTTGTTCCAAAACAGAGCAACTCACCTGTTGCCGTTTTATGCTAAATCTCTGATTGCTAATTGTAAAAATGTGTGCCAGGTGTTTAGCCATGTGATGAGTCAGTGTGAATAATAGGAATATTCATTTGACTCTTTTGAGTGGCATTGTGTTCTTTTGTTTACTTCATGAAAATTGTGCCCAAAACACAAAGAATTGTGTGTAGTGTTTTGGAAAAAAAGTGTGTTGTAGATGTGCAGTGTGAGTGTAAAGCAGGAATTGTGCTTCTAGTTTAGCAGACTTGGTTGATGGAGTTGGTGCATTGGTTCTATGTTGTTGGTCATTGGGTCTCAGGTATCACAAATTGGGTGGAAACTGTAATGCTTGGGTTGTTTATACAGTGCATCCGGAAAGTATTCACTTTCCCCACATTTTGTCATGTTACAGCCTCATTCCAAATTGTATTAATTTAATCTCTTACCTCAAAATTCTACACAAAATACTCCATTATGACAATGTGAAAAAGTTTTTTTTTGACTTTTTTTGAATTTATTAAAAATAGAAAACTAAGAAATCACATTTCCATAAGTATTCACAGCCTTTGCCATGAAGCTCAAAATTGAGCTCAGGTGCATCTTTTTTCCACTGATCATCCTTGAGATCTTTCTACAGCTTAATTGGAGTCCACCTGCAGTAAATTCAGTTGATTGGACATGATTTGGAAAGGCACACACCTGTCTATATAAGGTCCCACAGTTGACTGTGCATGTCAGAGCACAAACACCAAGCATGAAGTCAAAAGAACTGTCTGTAGACCTGCGAGACAGGATTGTCTTGAGGCACAAATCTGGGGAAGGATACAGAAAAATGTCTGCTGCTTTGAAGGTCCCAATGAGCACAGTGGCCTCCATTATTCGTAAATGGAAGACGTTTGGAACCACCAGGACTCTTCCTAGAGCTGGTCGGCCTTCTAAACTGAGCGATCGGGGAAGAAGGGCCTTAGTCAGGGAGGTGACCAAGGCCCCGATGGTCACTCTGTCAGAGCTCCAGCGTTCCTCTGTGGAGAGAGGAGAGCCTTCCAGAAGGACAACCATCTCTGCAGCAATCCACCAATCAGGCCTGTATGGTAGAGTGGCCAGACGAAAGCCACTCCTTAGTAAAAGGAACATGGCAGCCCGTCTGGAATTTGCCAAAAAGCACCTGAATGACTCTCAGACCATGAGAAACCAAATTCTCTGGTCTGATGAGACAAAGATTGAACTCTTTGGTGTGAATGCCAGGCGCCATGTTTGGAGGAAACCAGGCACTGCTCATCACCAGGCCAATACCATCCCTACAGTGAAGCATGGTGGTGGCAGCATCATGCTGTGGGGATGTTCTTCAGCAGCAGGAACTGGCAGACTAGTCAGGATAGAAGGAAAAATGAATGCAGCAATATATAGAGATATCCTGGATGAAAACCTGCTCCAGAGCGCTCTTGACCTCAGGCTGGGGCGAAGGTTCATTTTTCAGCAGGACAACGACCCGAAGCACACAGCCAAGATCTCAAAAGATTGGCTTCAGAACCACTCCGTGAATGTCCTGGAGTGGCCCAGCCAGAGTCCAGACTTGAATCCGATGGAACATCTCTGGAGAGATGTGAAAATGGCTGTGCACAGACGTCTCCCATCCAACCTGATGGAGCTTGAGACTTATTGCAAAGAAGAATGGGCTAAACTGCCTAAAGATAGGTGTGCTAAACTTGTGGGATCATATTCAAAAAGACTTGAGGCTGGAATTGCTGCCAAAGGTGGATCAACAAAGTATTAAGCAAAGGCTGTGAATACTTATGGAAATGTGATTTTTTTTTTTGTTTTGTTTTCTATTTTTAATAAATTCAAAACATGTCAAAAAAAACTTTTTCCCATTGTCATAATGGAGTATTTTGTGTAGAATTTTGAGGTAAGAGATTAATTTAATACAGTTTGGAATGAGGCTGTAACATGACAAAATGTAGAAAAAGTGAAGCACTGTGAATACTTTCCGGATGCACTGTATTGTTTATATTTTTATATTGTGTAATTTGTACTGCTTAACTGATTCTGTGCAAATTTCCCCACTGAGGGACGAATAAAGGCATATCTTATCTTATCTTATCTTATATCCCGCCAAAGAACCGCGCTCTTGAGGCTTCAAAAAGGTTGTGGTTTTCAGGTATCCTTCAGGCCTATTGATCCTCAATGCTACCTTATATCGCTTCAACATCAGAACCTCTTTTGCTTTTCAACAAGGCCTCCCGTCTGCCACACGGGTGCTCCCCTCCAGCATCGTTTCCTCAGCGGGGGAGGAAACGGGATTACGTAATTAAAAGGTCTTTCATCTGTGGCGAGCCTTCCTCCGCCTGGTCTGTTGCGGATGTTTTATCAGCTCACGTTGCTTCTCGTCACGTTAGCGTAATGTGTTTAGCGTCCTCCGCTCCAGTGGCTACAGTCACCATCACAGTGGAGGCGTCCAGAACACTTCATTCATTCATTCATTTTCTCACAAGGATCGCGGAGGTGCTGGAGCCTATCCCAGCCGACTTCAGGCGAGAGGCGGGATACACCCCGAACTGGTGGCCAGCCAATCACAGGGCACATATAGACAAACAACCATTCACACTCCACCGCCGTGCCGCCCCCAGAAGACTTTCCCATAGCAAATCATATAAGGAGAATAATCTGTTCCGGGGTCAAACTGTGGCCATTTAAATAACTGTACAGTCAATAAGCCATTTTTTATGAAAGTGTTATCGCTAGCTTAGCTGAAGGCTTTGTATGTTTGCAAGTTTCTCCCTGAGAAAACCCTCAATGTCAACAAAACATTACAGAATACAGTAAATGAATCTGAAGGAGGAGGACTTCAACAGTATGTTTTAACAAGGACACAAAAACGCTACAGTACAGCGGAACTATTTGTCAATATTTGACATTATTTTGTATAATTACGATGATGTATTTTTATTTTATTTGTTGTTTATTTGTCTATATGTGCCCTGCGATTGGCTGGCGACCAGTCCAGGGTGTACAGTATCTGCCCAAAGACAGCTGGGATAGGCTCCAGCATGAACACAAAATGAACGTTTAAAGACTTGACTTATGACTTGTCAATGCAGCCTGTTTTTTTGTTTGTTCAGGTTTTGGTGTTGGGGCTGGTCGCGGCTGGGATAGGCTCCAGCATGAATACAAAATGAATGTTTCAAGACCTGACTTATTTTTTTTCAATGCAGCCTGTTTTGTGTTTGTTCAGGTTTTGGTGTTGGGGCTGGTGGCAGCTGGGATAGGCTCCAGCATGAACACAAAATGAACGTTTAAAGACTTGACTTATGACTTGTCAATGCAGCCTGTTTTGTGTTCAGGTTTTGGTGTTGGGGCTGGTCGCAGCTGGGATAGGCTCCAGCATGAACACAAAATGAATAGTTAAAGACTTGACTTATTGTCAATGCAGCCTGTTTTGTGTTTGTTCAGTTTTTGGTGTTGGGGCTGGTCGCAGCTGGGATAGGCTCCAACATCACTACAAAATGAATGTTTCAAGACTTGACTTATGACTTGTCAATGCAGCCTGTTTTGTGTTTGTTCAGGTTTTGGCGTTGGGGCTGGTCGCAGCTGGGATAGGCTCCAGCGTGACTACAAAATGAATGTGTAAAGACTTGACTTATGACTTGTCAATGCAGCCTGTTTTGTGTTTGTTCAGGTTTTGGTGTTGGGGCTGGTCACAGCTGGGATAGGCTCCAGCATGAATACAAAATGAACGTTTCAAGACTTGACTTATGACTTGTCAATGCAGCCTGTTTTGTGTTTGTTCAGGTTTTGGTGTTGGGGCTGGTCGCGGCTGGGATAGGCTCCAGCATGAACATAAAATGAACGTTTAAAGACTTGACTTATGACTTGTCAATGCAGCCTGTTTTTTTGTTTGTTCAGGTTTTGGTGTTGGGGCTGGTCACGGCTGGGATAGGCTCCAGCATGAATACAAAATGAATGTTTCAAGACTTGACTTATGACTTGTCAATGCAGCCTGTTTTTTTGTTTGTTCAGGTTTTGGTGTTGGGGCTGGTCACGGCTGGGATAGGCTCCAGCATGAATACAAAATGAATGTTTCAAGACTTGACTTATGACTTGTCAATGCAGCCTGTTTTGTGTTTGTTCAGGTTTTGGTGTTGGGGCTGGTCACGGCTGGGATAGGCTCCAGCATGAATACAAAATGAATGTTTCAAGACTTGACTTATGACTTGTCAATGCAGCCTGTTTTGTGTTTGTTCAGGTTTTGGTGTTGGGGCCGGTCGAGCATCAGCCTTCAGGTCGCAGCGTGTCAGGAGCTCTCCGTGGTGCTGATTCCAGCATCCTCCAGGCGGCCGCGTCAAACACTCATGCACTCGGGCTGCTCCTGATATCTCTGAACAGCAAAACCCAACCGGCACCTCCTCCGCATCCGAGATGGACGACGACGGACGCTACCGGGACAACCGATCAGACTTCATCCGCGGCGCCAAGGACATCGCCAAGGTGGCCAAGAAGCAGGTGGGCAAGAAGGTGGGGCGCGGCGTGGACAAAATGGCCGACGAGTACACCCGGCGTTCCTACAAGCGCTTTGAGGAGGAGGACGACGACGACGACTATGCCGGCGTGCCAAGCAACGACGGCGGGTACTACCGCAACGACAGCCGTGCCAACGACGACGAAGGCCACAGTGACTCCACCGAGGGTCACGACGAGGACGACGAGATCTACGAGGGCGAGTACCAGGGCATCCCGCGGGGAGACTCCTCGGGTAAAGCCGGCGGTATGGACGGGGTGACGGCGGCGCAGGCGCAGCAGTTCCGGGACCTGTCGGCGTACGAGGGCGAACGGCGGAAGGACCAGGAGGAGCTGGCTCAGCAGTACGAGACCATCCTGCAGGAGTGCGGACACGGGAAGTTCCAGTGGACGCTCTACTTCGTCTTGGGGCTGGCGCTCATGGCTGACGGCGTGGAGATCTTCGTGGTCGGCTTTGTGTTGCCCAGCGCCGAGAAGGACATGTGTCTGTCGGAGCCCAACAAGGGCATGCTGGGTAAGATTTACACGGATTACCTTTCCTTCTGCGTTCCCTGCACACGCCACTATATTAGGTACACCTGCATCCAATAACATCCACTCCTCTTCCTCCTCTACGGTTGTTTTTGTGTCATGATCTCCTCCTCCTCCTTGTGACGTGCTTACACAACATGGCTGACTCATACACGAGCGCGAGCCTCCTTCAGTCGCCTTGTCACATCATTCTGAGGGTCCTCTCCATCCACCCTCGCTTTGTCACGAGGGCTAAGACTAAATAGCTGGAGCTTCTCCAGACACATACTTGTTGCCGGGCGGAATTCTTCAAATGCAATAAGTACAATGAAAAAAAATAAACAAACATATAATAGTCACTGGCACTCCAAATTGTCCATAGGTATGAATGTGAGTGTGAATGGTTGTTTGTCTATATGTGCCCTGTGATTGGCTGGCCACCAGTCCAGGGTGTACCCCGCCTCTCACCTGAAGACGGCTGGGATAGGCTCCAGCACCCCCTCGTGAGGATAAGCGGTAGAAGATTAATGAATAATAGTCACTAAAATCCTGCCCCACACAGCTGAGAAAGGACAAGGAGAGGCGGCTGGAACACAGTCAGACAAAATAAGGTAATATACAGCATTGTATACAAGTATATTTATTAAAGAATGGGGAAAAAATGTTTAAAATTGCTTATTTATTTATTTATATGTTGTTTCCATTAAGTAGTGGGTTACTTCCTGTTTCATCATGGCTGGCATTATTTATTTTTTAATTTATATATTCATAATTATATAAAAATGACACTATATAATAGTAATATTATATAATATTAATATAATAATCTAATTAATACACAATTAATATAATAATATTATATTATATAATATTATTAATATTATATTATTATTAATATAATAATATAATCTACCACTTTTTCCTCACGAGGGTCGCGGGGGTGCTGGAGCCTATCCCAGCTGTCTTTTTGGGCGAGAGGCGGGGTACACCCTAGACTGGTGGCCAGCCAATCACAGGGCACATATAGACAAACAACCATTCACACTCACATTCATACCTATGGACAATTTGGAGTGGCTAATTAACCTAGCATGTTTTTGGAATGTGGGAGGAAACCGGAGTACCCGGAGAAAACCCACGCATGCACGGGGAGAACATGCAAACTCCACACAGAGATGGCCAAGGGTGGAATTGAACCCTCGTCTCCTAGCTGTGAGGCCCGAATGCTAACCACTCGTCCACCGTGCAGCCCAGCGTAAATCTTAGTTTTTCTAAACTTAACAAGCCACGAATTTACCACTTCCACACTGGATGCGAGACGAACCCACGCATGCACGCGGAGAACATGCAAACTCCACACAGAGATGGCCGAGGGTGGAATTGAACCCTCGTCTCCTAGCTGTGAGGCCTGAATGCTAACCACTCGACCACCGTGCAGCCCCGCATAAATCTTTGTTTTTCTAAACTTAACAAGCCACAAACTTACCACTTCCACACTGGATGCGAGAAGAACCCACGCATGCACGGGGAGAACATGCTAACTCCACACAGAGATGGCCGAGGGTGGAATTGAACCCTGGTCTCCTAGCTGTGAGGTCTGCGCGCTAACCACTCGCCCACCGTGCAGCCCAGCGTAAATCATAGTTTTTCTAAACTTAACAAGCCACAAATTTACCACTTCCACACTGGATGCGAGACGAACCCACGCATGCACGCGGAGAACATGCAAACTCCACACAGAGATGGCCGAGGGTGGAATTGAACCCTGGTGTCCTAGCTGTGAGGTCTGCGTACTAACCACTCGACCACCGTGCCGCCCTATATATTTATAATAATTTGACATAATAATTTGTGATTCTGTACTCATGTGAATCAACACATCCTTGTGATTGACAGGCGTAATCATGGAAGAAAATAAAGATCAAAATGTGTTCTCGCCAGCGAGGCTTGAAGTGCTCTTTGAGTCGTCCTTGTCGACGCTCAGCATGGTCGTGATGGCCGACCGTGATGGCCGACCGACCTCCAGCATCAAAGATCCTCGCACAGGGAGAGTGCTCTCTTGCAAAGAGGAGGGGAAACTCTTTTTCCTATTTATAGACGCTCCCTCCCCCCCCTTGTGTGCACTACGCACAACCCTGCAGTGGGACACGCATCTTTTACAAACACACACGTGCACACACACACACACACACACCCTGCAGCCTTTTGGGAGCGTTGTCACAGACGCGCCATAGTCCTTCCCCGTATTCTCTCTCTCTCCCCTCCCCCCACTTCCTCCTCGTCCACATCCATGCCTTCATCACCCTGCTCCTGTCATCACTGATTTCTTGACTATTTGTGTTGCCTCAAATGAATGAGTGTTGATTTATTGTTAAATATGCTTTTACAACAAAATCCCTGAAAAACTAAAGAAAAGGACAATCATTCATTCATTCATTCATTTTCTACCGCTTTTTCCTCACAAGGGTCGCGGGGGGTGCTGGAGCCTATACCAGCTGTCTTCGGGCGAGAGGCGGGGTACACCCTGGACCGGTCGCCAGCCAATCACAGGGCACATATAGACAAACAACCATTCACACTCACATTCATACCTATGGACAATTTGGAGTGGCTAATTAACCTAGCATGTTTTTGGAATGTGGGAGGAAACCGGAGTACCCGGAGAAAACCCACGCATGCACGGGGAGAACATGCAAACTCCACACAGAGATGCCCGAGGGTGGAATTGAACCCTGGTCTCCTAGCTGTGAGGTCTGCGCACTAAACACTAGACCACCGTGCCGCCCAGAAAAGGACATATTTTTTTAAATTGTAGTATTATGAGAAACAAACAAAACAACAAATAAGTTTAGGTTGCGGAAAGATTTATAATGGGGTGCACAGCAGTCGAGTGGTTAGCGCGCACGCCACACAGCTAGGAAACCAGAGTTCAATTCCACCCTCGGCATTCTCTGTGTGGAGTCTCCGTGCATGCGTGGGTTTTCTCCGGGTACTCCGGTTTCCTCCCACATTCCAAAAACATGCTAGGTTAATTAGCCACTCCAAATTGTCCATAGGTATGAATGTGAGTGTGAATGGTTGTTTGTCTATATGTGCCCTGTGATTGGCTGGCCACCAGTCCAGGGTGTACCCCGCCTCTTGCCCAAACAGACAGCTGGGATAGGCTCCAGCACCCCCCGCGACCCTCGTGAGGAAAAGCGGTAGAAAATGAATGAATGAATGAATTATTTTATTTGTAAAATATATTTTATTTTCATATATTTTTTTAATTACAAAAGTAACATTTTTGACATCATTGTTTTATCTGTAAAATGTATTAATTAATTTGTATTAATATAATAATTAGACAGGTGGCACGGCGGTCGAGTGGTTAGCATGCAGTGTGGAAGTGGTAAGTTTGTGGCTTGTTAAGTTTAGAAAAACAAAGATTTATGCTAGGCTGCACGGCGGTCGAGTGGTTAGCCTTCAGGCCTCACAGCTAGGACACCAGGGTTCAATTCCGCCCTCGGCCATCTCTGTGTGGAGTTTGCATGTTCTCCCCGTGCATGCGTGGGTTTTCTCCGGGTACTCCGGTTTCCTCCCACATTCCAAAAACATGCTAGGTTAATTAGCCACTCCAAATTGTCCATAGGTATGAATGTGAGTGTGAATGGTTGTTTGTCTATATGTGCCCTGTGATTGGCTGGCCACCAGTCCAGGGTGTACCCCGCCTCTCGCCCAAAAAGACAGCTGGGATAGGCTCCAGCACCCCCGCGACCCTCATAAGGAAAAGCGGTAGAAAATGAATGAATGAATGAATTATTTTATTTGTAATTTTATAATTTTAATTTTAACTTCAATTTTATTTAAATTTTTCATCATTGTGCATTGTTTGATTTCCTTACTCAATCCATTCCATAGTTTGATTCCACATACTGAAATGCTATGGCTAGCATAACGTAGTCCTAGCATAGAAGTGTTTCAAATGTACTTCTTCCCTGAGATCATATTTCTCCTCTCTTGTAGAGAAGTATTGGATGACATTTTTAGCTAATTGCTTATTTTTAGCCTTATGCATTATTTTAGATGTTTGAAGATGAACTATATCAGCAAGTTGAAGTATTTGTCATTTTACAAATAAGGAGTTAGTATGTTCTCTGTAGGCGGCATTATGAATTATCCTTACTGGCCTTTTTTTGCAGTACATTTAGTGAGTGAAGATTGCTTTTATAGTTATGATCCCATATTTCCACACAATAAGTAAGATATGGTAGAACCAGAGAGCAATAAAGAGTGTGGAGTGATTTCTGATTGAGAACACATTTTGAAATATTTCTGTCCACCTTATGTTGTATATTTGTAATATGAGGTTTCCAGCTCATATTTTCATCTATTATGATCCCCAGAAATGTATTTTTGTTCACCCTTTCAATGTCTACACCGTCTATTTGTATTTGCTGGTACTTTCTGCTGTTAGCAAACAGCATGATTTTAGTTTTATTTAGGTTCAAGGACAATCTATTATCATCAAAGCATCTTTTTAGTGGGACCATTTCTTCTCTGACCTTTCTAATGATTTCATTTGTACTCCCTTCAGAACAAAAACAGTGGTATGATCCGCAAATAATACCAGCTTTAAGTCTTTGGTTACTTTGGAGATATCATTGATGTACAAGTTGAACAATTGTTGCTACGCTTTTTTTAAAGCAGCAACTTGAACGTTGAGTTCTTTTAAAGTTTGTATCAAAAACGAACTTTCCGCTGTAGTGCAGTGATGACTGCTCGCCGCCATTTTTAAAACACAGCATGCACTGAAAGAACGCAGTCTGACAACTTTCCGATTGAGCGGGTACAAGATACCTCAATCGGATTGGGGAAAGGAATATTCCACCCCTGTGAATCCGATTATATCTTTGGGAATGACGTGTATACAAAGGTTAGATTCTTTCCGTTTGAGAAAATAACCCGAATGGAATTGGAATATTTGGGTCCATGTAAACGTGCCTGGTGTGAGAAAGACGCTACTCCAGATGAACGTAGCAAGCAATATAGGAGAGGGGGTTGCTGAAAGGGTGATGGGTCCTCCACCCCCCCACCCCCACCCCCACCCATCACCCTTCATCACTCACCAGTCTGCAGCTGGTCACTGTGCTCGTCTGTCTGTCGTCACGTTGCTGCAATGCGTCGTCTCGCTGCGTCGTTCTCTCTCTGCCACATGCATCCCACACACCTCCTACGAAACACAAACACATGCTAGTATGCTAATAAGCATGGCCGCCGTCACAGAAGAGAGCATTTATTGCTATCCGTCCGTGAGGAGCGTGAAAGTCATCATCTTGGCACTGATGCTTTAGGATGCTCAACACTCCCGGTGATGCAAGAGGCCGTTTCTAATCAAAACGATATTGTGTTGTGTTTGTTGTCATGGAAACGTACCCTGATTTTCAGCTTTTCAACAGCCAAAAAAATGGTCAGTTGAGATGTCGCAGAAGAATTTCAACACGGGACGCTTTTTTCTCTTTATTAGCTCACGGCGACGCAGGCTGCTGCTCAGTTAGCGAGAAGGTTGTTGACAGGATGTCAATGAGGCCAGCCGGCGTGTGTGTGTGTGCGTGTGTGTGTGTGTGTGTGTGTGTGTGTGTGTGTGTGAGATCGCTCTCTCACATGGCATGGCCACAGACGGTGAGATGATAGATGGCAGCTAGGATGAGGGAGGCAGAATGTGAGCCTTGCTAAATGACAAAAGAGAGCTGTTTGTTTCTATTAGTCACTCGTCACGCCATCGTGTGACACTTCCGATGTCCACTTCCTGACTCCTGACTTTAGTCTTGGCGTTGGCGGCCATTAGCCTCCTTTAACTTGATTTCCTCAATCTTAAATGAGTCATATATCCTACGCTAGTGTATCGTCCAAAAGATAGCGTGGATGCTGGAATTTAGTATTCCCTCGTAAGAACACAGCGTTTTGTTTATGTAGCTTTAATGCTAATAGCTTGTGCTTGTTTCCGACAGTGTGTGTCTCCAATGTATCCACTTTTGACATATAGTTATCCAGTTCCAGACCCGACTGGGATAAGTGTATTTCTGGGAAGTAGTCTTAATAATATGAGAAACAAACACAAAATAAGAATTGAATTTTTTGAAAATTACATTGCGGAAAATTGTTAGTGTTCTTACAAAGAACACTAAACTCATCACACACCAACTTAACACTCAAAGGTATAATTATGAAACCAGCTCAACCAAATCATTCATTCATTCATTCATTTTCTACCGCTTATTCTCACGACGGTCAAGGGCGTGCTGGAGTCTATCCCAGCTGTCTTAGGGCGAGAGGCGGGATACACCCTGGACTGGTGGCCAGCCAATCACAGGGCACATATAGACAAACAACCATTCACACTCACATTCATACCTATGGACAATTTGGAGTCAATTAACCTAGCATGTTTTTGGAATGTGTTAGTGTTCTTACAAAGAACACTAAAATCATCACACACCAACTTAACACTCAAAAGGTATAATTATGAAACCAGTTCAACCGAATCATTCATTCATTCATTTTCTACCGCTTATTTTCACGACGGTCAAGGGCGTGCTGGAGTCTATCCCAGCTGTCTTAGGGCGAGAGGCGGGGTACACCCTGGACTGGTGGCCAGCCAATCACAGGGCACATATACAAAAAACAAACCATTCACACTCACATTCATACATATGGACAATTTGGAGTCAATTAACCTAGCATGTTTTTGGAATGTGTTAGTGTTCTTACAAAGAACACTAAAATCATCACACACCAACTTAACATCCAAAAGGTATAATTATGAAACCAGTTCAACCGAATCATTCATTCATTCATTCATTTTCTACCGCTTATTCTCACGACGGTCAAGGGCGTGCTGGAGTCTATCCCAGCTGTCTTAGGGCGAGAGGCGGGGTACACCCTGGACTGGTGGCCAGCCAATCACAGGGCACATATAGACAAACAACCATTCACACTCACATTCATACCTATGGACAATTTGGAGTCAATTAACCTAGCATGTTTTTGGAATGTGTTAGTGTTCTTACAAAGAACACTAAAATCATCACACACCAACTTAACACTCAAAAGGTATAATTATGAAACCAGTTCAACCGAATCATTCATTCATTCATTCATTTTCTACCGCTTATTCTC
This sequence comes from Doryrhamphus excisus, assembly GCF_030265055.1. Classification (NCBI taxonomy): domain Eukaryota; kingdom Metazoa; phylum Chordata; class Actinopteri; order Syngnathiformes; family Syngnathidae; genus Doryrhamphus; species Doryrhamphus excisus. Next base: position 16,502,730 of record NC_080482.1, on the reverse strand, counting down.
ACGACGGTCAAGGGCGTGCTGGAGTCTATCCCAGCTGTCTTAGGGCGAGAGGCGGGGTACACCCTGGACTGGTGGCCAGCCAATCACAGGGCACATATAGACAAACAACCATTCACACTCACATTCATACCTATGGACAATTTGGAGTCAATTAACCTAGCATGTTTTTGGAATGTGTTAGTGTTCTTACAAAGAACACTAAAATCATCACACACCAACTTAACACTCAAAAGGTATAATTATGAAACCAGTTCAACCGAATCATTCATTCATTCATTTTCTACCGCTTATTCTCACGAGGGTCGCAGGGGTGCTGGAGCCTATCCCAGCTGTCTTGGGGCGAGAGGCGGGGTACACCCTGGACTGGTGGCCAGCCAATCCCAGGGCACATATAGACAAACAACCATTCACACTCACATTCATACCTATGGACAATTTGGAGTGGCTAATTAACCTAGCATGTTTTTGGAATGTGGGAGGAAACCGGAGTACCCGGAGAAAACCCACGCATGCACGGGGAGAACATGCAAACTCCGCAGTTTTACAAATGTGGCCCACAGGACACTAGTTTGAGGCCCCCGCCTTGATATGAAAGTTTAATGTTTAAGTTTGATATGGATGCTGTATGGTATCATGTACCCAGAAAAAATGATTACGTTTGATTCATGTTCATGTTAAAGGTTAAATAACTGTTAATAGTTATCCTCCCTATCCGTGTGGAAGTGGTAAGTTTTTGGCTATTTAAGTTGAAAGGAAATAACTTGAAGGCTACCGTTTAGGTCGCTAGCTCTCTAGTTTGCGAGTTAGCATGTGGCTAAAGACCCTGCAGTTGCGCAATATGTTAGTATAGAGTAGAGTATAAATGTGACTATAGTCGTGTTTTGTCATGTCTACAGGGCTCTAATAATGCTTTGTTCATTTTAATATGAAAAAAATCATTTGTCTACCCACCAACTATATGTGCTTTCTTAACTTTTTATTATTATTATTATTTTTATTTATTACTGATTGATTGATTTTCTTTATTCTTGATTTGTTTATTTGTTTTTCATCTTATTTTGTGAAGAAAAATAAAAAGTAAGATATTTGAGAACAGTGGAATGTTTTATCAGAGCTTTTCTTGTAGAAAATTGGAACCAAAGCGAAGTTTAAAAAATTTTTTTTTATTTTAATAAATGCGTTTTTTTTGTTTGTTTTTTTTGAAAACCCAGACCCTAGCTCCAGTGGCCCCCAAGTAAATTGAGTTTGAGACCCCTGTCTTAGGATATCTACATTTGCAAAATATCAGGTGGTCCATGCATGCTTGGACCTCCAAAATAACTGTTCTAATATCAACAAAAATATGGCTGACCACTATTTCTTGTAGGTGTAAAACTTGAGAATTTAAAGAGTTTAGCCTCCATGCTAGCCACAAACTTGCTCCGCCTCCTTTCTACCACTGCACCACTGTCACATCCTTGGATATTTCCTCCTGGAAACCACATTTTGCTTCCTTGTCTAATGTCCTCAGGTCTGATCGTATACCTGGGAATGATGGTGGGGGCCTTCGTGTGGGGCGGCCTGGCAGACCGCATCGGCCGGCGGCAGACGCTGCTCATATCTCTCTCCATCAACAGCGTCTTCGCCTTCTTCTCGTCCTTCGTCCAGGGTTACAGCTCCTTCCTTTTCTGCCGCCTGGCCTCTGGTGTTGGGTGAGAACTTTGGTGTCACTGATGCCTCCTGCTGGCTGTGAGGGGAACTGCAAGTAATAGTGAGATTGTGTTCTTTTTTCATTCCAGCATTGGTGGCTCCATCCCTATAGTGTTCTCCTACTATTCGGAGTTCCTGGCTCAGGAGAAGCGAGGAGAACATCTCAGCTGGCTCTGCATGTTCTGGATGATTGGTGGCATCTACGCCTCGGCCATGGCCTGGGCCATCATCCCTCATTATGGTGAGGGACACCTCTTTCTTTGACCTTTTTTTTAAATATTTATGTTCTGATGTTGATGTTTTTTTCTGCAGGGTGGAGTTTCCAGATGGGTTCCGCCTACCAGTTCCACAGCTGGCGCGTCTTTGTGTTGGTGTGCGCCTTCCCCGCAGTGGCGGCCATCTCGGCCCTAAGCACCATGCCTGAGAGCCCCCGCTTCTACCTGGAGGTCAGCAGCTTTGTGCACATCGTGAACATTTTGGTGGCCCTTGTTCATGGGGACCAGCACCCGGGCCCCCCGACTCCGACACACGGGCGGACCCTCACATTAAAGGGAGGAACCCCCAGCCGGCCGGGTCGATGGGGGGAGGACCCCCCCTGAGGAAATACTGGAGTTAAAAGAGCATAAAATAGGACTAAAAAGATAAAAACGTTTAAAATACGAGTTAAAATCCTGATTAAAAAGGTGTCTTTAATCTTTTTTAAAAAATATCAACAGTCTCCACAGTCCTGAGGCTCTCCGGCAGGCTGTTCCACAGGTGGGGGCCATAGTGGCTAAACGCCTCACCGTGGGTTTTGGTTCTGGGTTTTGGTATTGTTAAAAGGCCAGTGCCGGAGGACCGGAGAACCGCAGGGTCCCAGCAAGGGGTTGATATGGTAAAAGCAGATCAGATAAATAAGAAGGTGCCATTAAGGTCGTTAAGACATTTAAAAACCAGTAAGAGAATCTTAAAATCCACCCTGAAGCGGACTTGGAGCCAATGTAGTGACTTAAAACTGGTGTAAGAGTTCTGTAATAATTGAAGATTTAAAATACTTTTTTTGGGTAAGGTTCTTAAGGTGATAAAAACCTATTTTTGTTATATTTTTAATATGTGGGATAAAATTGAGCTCAGTCAAAAATCACGCCCAAATTTTGAACTGATTCGGGTGGTTTAAGATCCTGTAGTTTTGGTAAAAGTTTCTCTCTCTGGCCTTCAGGACCTAGAACTAAAACCTCAGTTTTGTTCTGGTTGAGCTGTAGGAAGTTAAGACTGGGAACTGGAGCTCAGACAGTTGCTCCTCAAACGCCCCAAATTTGGTTGATACTTTCTGAGGTTAGCTTGTACTGACCTGTTGTCGCTAGGCAGACTTCATAGGAAAGAGCAGAAATCAGAAGTTGGATAGACCGCCTGAAAGAGAAGAAACCCTGGTTCTCATACTTGTTGCTGAGGTTGTAGGTTGAAGTGTATGCTTGAACACGTTTCAAAGTTAAATTAAAAGGGATCATTCTGGCCCCTGGTAGGCAAAGTCCATAGTCCTCACACATAACCAGCAGGAACAGGAAGTTGGAAAGACCAACTGAAACCCAACAAGTCTTGGTTCTTGTACTTCCTGATGCTGTAGAGCAGGGGTCTCAAACTCAATTTACTTGGGGGCCACTGGAGCTAGGGACTGGGTGAGATCAGGTTTTCCACAAAAACGCATTTATTAAAAACAGAAAAATGAATAAACTTTGCTTTGGTTTTGATTTTCTACAAGAAAAGCTCTGATAAAACATTCCACTGTTCTCAAATACAGTAAACCTCGGATATATCGGATTCAATTGTTCCCACCGGTTTTGTCCGATATAAGCGAAATCCGTTATATGCGTATACCGGAAAATGTCCGTTTTACGCATATATGGGATTTATATCCGGTATATGCGTAAATGGGATTTTATCCGTTATAAAAAGGCACTTCCTTGACTATGTTTCCAATGTACCTGGACGCGCAGGCAACGCTGCAAACGCTGCAAATGACGTCGTATAGCGGCCTGTCACGATTCGGCGAATCGGAGCGCCACGATGCGGCCATCCGATATATGCCAGGGAAATTTCATGGAAATGCATTGGAACGGGACTGGAGATTTTGTCCGAAATAGGCGAAATCCGTTATAAAAAATCCGATATATGCAATGAATTTTTATTGGAAATGCATTACAGAAAAATCGGTTCTTTTTTATCTGTCCGTTGTGAGCGAATTTCCGATATATCCGAGGTTTACTGTATCTTACTTTTAATTTTTCCAAACAAAATAAGATGAAAAATAAATAAACAAATCAATAATAAAGAAAATCAATCAATCAGTAATAAATAAATATAATAATAATAAAAGGGCAAATAATAAAAACCTAAGAAAGCACATATAGTTGGTGGGTAGACAAATGATTTTTTTCCAGATTAAAATGAACAAAGCATTATTAGAGCCCTGTAGACATGACAAAACACGACTATAGTCACATTTATACTCTATTTACAACATATTGCGCAACTGCAGGGTCTTGAGACACATGCTAACTCGCAAACTAGAGAGCTAGCCACCTAAACGCTAGCCTTCAAGTTATTTCCTTTCAACTTAAATAGCCAAAAACTTACCACTTCCACACGGATAGGGAGGACAACTATTAACAGTTATTTAACCTTTAACATGAACATGAATCAAACGTAATCATTTTTTCCGGGTACATGATACCATACAGCATCCATATCAAACTTAAACATTAAACTTTCATATCAAGGCGGGGGCCTCAAACTAGTGTCCTGCGGGCCACATTTGGCCCGCGGGCCGCGTGTTTGAGACCCCTGCTGTAGAGGTATACGGTTTATGCCGTTAGTTACATTCTGACCTTCTGACCCCTTGTTCCTCGCCAGAGTTCACAGGGTCTCACTCATGGCTGGCCACATTGGCCAATTGTTAATTCCACATTTTCCACTCTTATTGTGTTTCTTTCTCCAGAACGGGAAGCACGACGAGGCCTGGATGATTCTGAAGCAGGTCCATGACACCAACATGAGGGCCAAAGGTTACCCAGAGCGGGTTTTCTCTGTAAGCAGACATGCTGCTCATATATTTCATCATATATTCAATAATTTCATGTAAATATTTCCACATAGGTGACCACTATCAAAACTGTGAAGCAGTTGGATGAGCTGGTCAACCTGGGTGACGGCGCCGCCTGGCACGAGAAATGGAGAATAAAGCTTACCTCGCTTTTCCATCAGGTGAATTCATTTCGTTTTTGAAGCGGTGGATGTGTAATGTTAACATTTTGTTGTGTATGATCCTTCAGGTGTGGAGCAATTTCCAGACGGTTTTCTCCCCCGAGTACCGTCGCACCACATACATGATGATGGCCGTATGGTTCTCTATGTCCTTCAGGTGAGGAACAAGGAAAATCTCTGATACTTTTCGGTGTCATAGAAGGTTGTGTGGTTGATAATGTTGGAAAGCCAACAACCCAAAATCATGGTGGTAGAATTTGGTAATTTAAAAATGACTTACCATGCACCTTGTGCAGCTACTACGGTCTGACGGTGTGGTTCCCCGACATGATCAAGTATCTTCAGAAGCAGGAGTATTCATCACGTACCAAAGTCTTTGTCAAGGAGAAAGTGGAACATGTCACCTTCAACTTCACCCTGGAGAACCAGGTTCACCGCCAGGGACAGTACTTCAATGACAAGTGAGTCAGTAATACAATCACAACATCGTTCCTTCCTTGCAGTCTTTCCTTTTCCTTTTTTTTCTATTGTCTGGATTTGTTTTGACAGGTTCATGAACCTGAAAATGAAATCGATGGTGTTTGAGGACTCGTTGTTTGAGGAGTGTTACTTTGAGGACATCACCTCCAGCAACACCTTCTTTAAGAACTGCACCTTCATCGCCACCCTCTTTTACAACACAGGTAGGAGACTATGGAAATACTTGATTTGAAATAAAGTTCAATAAATATTGAAGCCTAACAGGGCTCTACATTAAAAACAAAAATGACTTGCCCATGGGGAATCCTTAAGGTGAGAACTACTTGCCCCAACTTGCCCCATGTAAAATGAAAAGACTTCCATAATGATATCATATATCAATATATACTGATAATTCATCAGATAATAGTACTGATGCATTGTATTCGGAGGAATGTCCAAATGTCTCTTGGTTGTCTTTGCGGTTGTTGTTGCGATTTTTCTTCTTCCTGGGTTCTCCTGGTGAAAGAGCAAATCAAAGTTATGGGTATGCCTTTGACACATCGACGCGTGAGGCAGCTTGAGTAACATAAAGAAGAACACATTTTCAAAAAATCCCCCAAATTACCACTAAATACATTTCCAGTATTATTGGAATGTATTTAATATTAAAAATTAAACTAAGGGTTCTTAGCAGGGTTCCAAATAAGTTGAACTTGTCCGTATCTTCATGTTCTTTGGCTTTCTGCAGTTAAGCGTATTCAAACTGAATTCCAGTGTTCACACTTCAGGTCATCTGGACTCGCCGGCCACATTTTTAAGCCATATTTTAGCTGTTTCAGATGTTATTATTTATTGTTTTGGGGAGTTTCTGTGCTTTGTAGTTATTATGTCTTTTATTTATGATGCTCACTTTGGTCCATGGGTTGTTTTAATGCACTTTAATGGACTACAAATACAACTAATTTAGACTGGATGGTCTAATTTACCGAGTTAATAATGCTTTACACTGATTAATACAATTATGTATTATTTTAGTTCTATTATTTTAGTTCTTATACTTCGGTACGAGGTATATTATTTAAAAAAAACGTATGTTAACATGGCATGCCATACTACCTTACACATGGTAGTCGTAGTAAGCAGTGATATTTAGAAGTTGTGCACCACAATGAAACATTATTGAATAGACACATTTGTGTACTAGTAAAGTGTTTTGAATCCAGAAAAAAAAAATGCTCAATTTGTCAAACAATAATTTGTGAAGCAAAGGTGAGAAAAATCCAGCGCAATGGAAGCGCTAGATTTTGTAGCTTGTGCAAAATCAGCACTTGGTATTGGATCTAATGGGTGGTGTTTCATTGTGACCACTTCAAATTGTCACAGCAATGTGATTCACTCACCTGTGCCATCATTTGATTTGCTAACCGCTAATAAAATACTTGTTTAGGAGGCACTGCTTCATCACTTTGATGGCCACTCCAGGGACTTTTTAATAGTTGCTGGAACTATTGGGGCATCCGTGTGTCCGAGAATTCTGACTGATGGAACTTTTACGAGCATAATACTTTTACTTTTGCGTGCTTTTATGAGCGTCATGTCGACGCGTGAAGCTTCTGGGACTGGATGGACTCCTTTTGAACATATTTACAGAGTACATGGAGGGGTCTTTGAGGGGATTGGTTTTGGTGGCTGCAAGGTCGTTATCTTCGACTCTCACTGGATCGGTTGGCAGCCAAGCAGTGTTTTGAATCCAGAAAAAAATACTCAATGGTCAAACAAGGTGAGAAAAATCCACCGAGAAATGGAATCACATTCATACCGATAGACAATTTGGAGTCAATTAACCTAGCATGTTTTTGGAATGTGTTAGTGTTCTTTGTAAGAACACTAAACTCATCACACACCAACTTAACACTCAAAAAGGTATAATTATGAAACCAGCTCAACCGAATCATTCATTCATTCATTTTCTACCGCTTATTCTCACGAGGGTTGCGGGGGTGCTGGAGCCTATCCCAGCTGTACAAATACTTGTTTAGGAGGCACTGCTTCATCACTTTTTGCTCTTCACAAGTTGTTGAAGAATTAGACCATGTTGGCAGGGACGCCATGATAGATGTTTTCCTAGTCAAACCATCGCTCATTGGTTAATCGCCAACAAGAACCATTCAGGGTGTGGGTAAAACGCGAACCGCGGGCCGCGGTCTAAATAAAGGATTCTGATTGGTCCATTTCAAGATTTGCAAGGATTGGTTTGCAAATTAGCACCGGAATTACGCAGTCCGTGTTTTACCAACACCCAACAAGAACCGCTTTTAATAAAACTCTTGGCAGTATGGCATGCCAAAGTACACTTGCCCCACGGGAATATCACTGATTGGATTTACTTTACCCGAATTTTGTTTTAACTTGCCCCGGGCCATCGGTACATCGTTATTGTCGAGCCCTGCCATGTGACACCAAAACTATAGAATTAAAAAACAAGCACCTTTACAAGGCTTGTCCAGACTGATGACCAAATGGAATTACTTCTGCAAGTCATTTTGGAGTATCAGGATTAGTATTCCTAATCATTTGGTGGCTTGTCACTTCTGGTCATGTGAGGGGGCGACGGAGCGGTGACGTTATTCTTATAATATACAAAATACTTTGCTGTTTTGACCTGAAAACATCTCAGTGCGGACAGCCTCTGGTTTTTGTTTGATTTAAACACTTGTTGATTGGTTGGTTGGTTGATTGGTTGATTGGTTGGTTGGTTGGTTGATTGGTTGATTGGTTGGTTGGTTGGTTGGTTGGTTGGTTGGTTGGTTGATTGATTGGTTGGTTGGTTGGTTGATTGGTTGGTTGGTTTGCCCACTTCAGATCCTTGTGACAACTGCCTGACTATACAAAATATTTTGCATCGCTCATTGGTTGGATGAGGGAGGCAGAATGTGAGCCTTGCTAAATGACAAAAGAGAGCTGTTTGTTTCTACAGTAAACCTCGGATATATCGGACTCGGATATATCGGAAATTCGCTCACAACGGACAGATAAAAAAGAAGCGATTTTTCTGTAATGCATTTCCAATAAAAATTCATTGCATATATCGGATTTTTTATAACGGATTTGGCCTATTTCTGTTAGATCTGTTACTCGAGTACCTGGTTGTGTCTTCTCTGCTCAACACAGCAGACGATGTCTTGGTGATGACATCATCTTGACGACATCACAACGGCACTCTCTTGACATGAGCGTAGAGCTCTAATGTCGCTACCAATCAAAGCCGCCAGAGGAGTTTAATGGTTGCTAGAATGATCGTGGATTGTAATTGTACTGCGGAAGTAGTGCACCCATGGTACAAGACGCTGCTCCAAAATGCCAGTGTTGATTTTGGGTACCCTTGTTGGTTCTGCGGTGACCAAGGCTGCTGGCCAGTACTGGGGTTCTCCATCATCTGGGCACTGTGTATCAGTTTTTGAGAAACTCTTTGTGAGCCCCCCCGATGCAAATGCGGAGAATTGGGAGGCAGAATGTCACTCCATCGACGCAGATTCTTCTTCAGTAACACCTCAACTTTCTGAGAGAACCCAAGGGCGCCCTCTCAATGCAAATTTCCAGAACCACAAAGCACAAGGCTGTTCGGTCGACCAATATTGGTTGAGCCCTCCCGCTGATCCCAACCTTGGGGAGTTCCTCTGTGTCACCTACTCAGATGCACCACAGGAACCCACTTCAGATGAGGAGATGTTTTGGGGGAAGGCAGAATCTCATCAGCAACATGTGCCTCTTCCCATTTTTAAAAAGTTGTCCAAAAGGGGCGAAATCTTTCTTTCTACACTTTTCACCACCTGTTGGAGGACGGCGAGTCCGTATTGGGGCAGGCTGATGACTACGCCCCAAGTCCTCCACTTCACTAACTGGCTCAAAAAAGTCTCTGCTCCCCCACGCCAGATTATCTACCGTCATTCTGTTACTGTTTCTTTCCAACTGCAAAGAGTGGCGCTGGGTTTCCTCCGATCCGAAGTGGGAATCTTTTTGTTAAAGCACGAAAAGCTTGTGATTGTCTTTTTGTTCTTCCCGTCTTCTGTCATGCTGCCTCTCTTCTATTCACTCCCTTGAGATACTCAAATCCACACACCTTTCATCCCAACACTGCACCTCAACTACTGACTACGCCACTAAATGCATCACACTTGGGATTCTTGGCTTTCATTTCATCAGTCAGGATTTGAGGTCCTCACATGCTCACCAAAGCTGTGGTCCACGACGAGTGGTGCAAAATGTCCCTTCTGTAGACTGTGGAGCACTGTTTCAGTCAGACTTTCTCCAGAGTCAGGACCCTACCAATCGTTCCACTGATGCAAAACCAAGGTATTGGGTCTTGTCTCCATCCATTCATTAAATGTATCCAGGTCCTGGTTGTATCCAGGTCCAGTAATTAATGCCTTTGGCCACCTCTTTGGGTTCCATTGGGAGCATAATGAAGCTTTCCCAGGGGAGCTCTGATGGAATGTGTCCTGGATGTTCTCTGGGGTGGGGTATCCTCCAGAATGAACAGACCCCAAACACATCACAAAGAGTTGCAGGAGTGACCTCAACTGGTTGTTTTTGAGCAGCAACTCTTGACTTCCTCCTGGATGCCCAAGTTCAGTCTTGTCTTCTCTACCAGACAAATTATTCGTCCATTGAGTCAAAAAGAGAGGACATCTTGAGATCATATAGAATCACAGGACCTGGATGTGCCATTGTTAGAATTTCTACTTTTCATCAGACGACAAGAGGGACAGATACACCGTCTGTGGACCCACTAAGGAATTCAAATCCAATTACTGACAAACTGATACTGATCAAAATCTCTTGTGCCTCTTCTTTTCACAATTGGACTCAAACCCCTAAAGGACAATTGTATAAATGTACTTTAATATGTAGCTGGTTGTTGGAAAATAAACATGTTTGCATTGTCTTTATACAGGCTTCAGCAGTCTTTAGCATATTTGTATTTTTATACTGTCAGTGTCCAATCTGGACACAACTTGACCAGAACTGGTGTATAGCATCTAAGGCAGGGGTGCTCATTAAGTCGATCGCGATCTACCGGTCGATCGCGGAGGTGGTACTGGTCGATCGCTGGTCGATCGCGGCGTGACATAAAAAAAATATCATCCCAGCATCAATGCCGTCACTTGATTGATATACAGGGCAGCCATTCAGATGACAACTGAATGTTGCCCTTCGGGCGACCAATCAAATCAAACGACGTCTCTAAGTGCAGCAGAACTTACGATGTCAGCCTATCATCCATCCCCGTTACTTGATTGACATACAGGACAACCAGTCAGATGACAACTGAATTTTGACCTTTAGGTCACCGCTCATGCGTAAACAACGATGCAAAGTGCTAAGCTAGTCGGCGAATTGCGAGATTTTAAAGCCCTCGCTAAAGTTTATGGTCACTAAAATGAGTGAAGGAGCTGGACCAAGTAAAAAGGCAAAAACTGGACCAAGTAAAAAGGCAAAAAACATATCACTTCCATACGGATATGGAATATTATACGGATATTATGATACGGATATTATCCATGACTGATAAACATTTGGAAGTGTGCTTGAGGCTGGCCATCAGCAGCTACTGTCCGGACTATGCATCCCTGGCTGGTTCAATTCAGTGCAAGTCATCAAAGTAAACTCAGGTAATTACAAAAAATGTTAATAGTTAATTATGTGTGTTTTGCAATATTGGCTCATTTGGTTATGTAAGGTACATCAACATACATTGTACGTACAAATAATCCTCAATACATTTGAAAATAAATAGATGTTTTGCATTTTTGTAGTGGGTAGATCATTTTGACTCGGTCATTTTAAAAGTAGCTCGCATGCTGAAAAAGTGTGAGCACCCCTGATCTAAGGTATTACATTCACCCAGCAAGCGAACTAGATTTGCAGATCAAAGCTCCCCACCCTACTTTTCATTTGCAAGTGATCAGATCGGTCCACGGTGCGTTGGTTGCTGTGGCAAGACCTCGGTGTTCAAGACGCGGAACAGAAACACTATGTGTACAAGGTGTGTCAGAAACGTTCCAGGACTGTTCATAGCACACTTGGATGTGAGCGGCATTGTCCACTCCGAGGTCCCGCTAGAGACGATCAACCAGCACGTCTACAAAGAGATCCCACGGCATGTGCTTGGTGTTTTGCTAGCTGATCACTGATACCCGATCGAAGATTCCCTTACTGGTTTTTAAATGTCTTAACGCCCTTGCACCTTCTTATTTATCTGATCTGCTTTTACCATATCAACCCCTTGCTGGGACCCTGCGGTCCTCCGGTCCTCCGGCAATGGCCTTTTAACAATACCAAAACCCAGAACAAAAACCCACGGTGAAGCAGCATTTAGCCACTATGGCCCCCACCTGTGGAACAGCCTCCGGAGAGCCTCAGGACTGTGGAGACTGTTGATATTTTTTTAAAAAGATTAAAGACACACCTTTTTAATCAGGCTTTTAACTCATATTTTTAAACGTTTTTATCTTTTTAGTCCTATTTTATGCTCTTTTAACTCCAGTATTTCCTTAGGGGGGGTCCTCCACACTGGGGGCGCCATCCTTGGGTCCCTTCGACCCAGCCGGCTGGGGGTTCCTCCCTTTGATGTGGGGGTCCGCAAGTCTGTCGGAGTTAGGGGGCCCGGGTGCTGGTCCCCCGATGGCACGGCCTGCGGCTCCTCCCAGTGTGGACAGTGTTTTTCCTTTTAACTGTGGTACAGTAAACCTCGGATATATCGGACTCGGATATATCGGAAATTCGCTCACAACGGACAGATAAAAAAGAAGCGATTTTTCTGTAATGCATTTCCAATAAAAATTCATTGCATATATCGGATTTTTTATAACGGATTTCGCCTATTTCGGACAAAATCTCCAGTCCCGTTCCAATGCATTTCCATGAAATTTCCCTCGAATATATATCGGATGGCCGCATCGTGGCGCTCCGATTCGCCGAAACGTGACAGGCCGCTATACGACGTCATTTGCAGCGTTTGGAGCGTTGCCTGCGCGTCCAGGTACATTGGAAACATAGTCAAGGAAGTGCCTTTTTATAACGGATAAAATCCCATTTACGCATATACCGGATATAAATCCCATATATGCGTAAAACGGACATTTTCCGGTATACGCATATAACGGATTTCGCTTATATCGGACAAAACCGGTGGGAACAATTGAATCCGATATATCCAAGGTTTACTGTATTAGTCACTTGTCACGCCATCGTGTGACACTTCCGATGTCCACTTCCTGACTCCTGACTTTAGTCTTGGTGTTGGCAGCCATTAGCTTCCTTTAACTTGTTTTCCTCGATCTTAAATGAGTCAGCTGTCCTACGCTAGTGTATCGTCCAAAAGATAGCGTGGATGCTGGAATTTAGTATTCCCTCGTAGGAACACAGCGTTTTGTTTCTGTAGCTTTAATGCTAATAGCTTGTGCTTGTTTCCGACAGTGTGTGTCTCCAATTTATCCACTTTTGACATATAGTTATCCAGTTCCAGACCCGATTGTGATAAGTGTATTTCTGGGAAGTAGTCTTAATAATATATATCGGATTTATATCTGGTATATGCGTAAATCGACATTTTCCGGTATACGCATATAACGGATCGGACAAAACCGGTGGGAACAATTGAATCCGATATATCCGAGGTTTACTGTAATTGTTTTTAATTCTGTAAAGCACTTTGTGTTGCATGTCTTTGCAGGAAAAGCGCTCTACAAATAAAGTTGATTGAATTTGATTTTGATGCATCTGTGCCCCATCCTCAGATCTGTTTAAGTACAGACTCATCAACAGCAAGCTGATCAACAGCACCTTCCTGCACAACAAAGAGGGCTGCCTGCTGAGTGACATCAGCGATGAGAACAACGCCTACATGGTGTACTTTGTCAGTTTCCTGGGCACCTTGGCTGTGTTGCCTGGCAACATCGTCTCGGCGCTGCTCATGGACAAGATTGGACGACTCAGGATGCTGGGTAAGATCATCAAAAGTTGTTGTTTTCAAGTACTCACGTGTTGAAATGTCCTCCATTTTTTGACCGTTTTTCATTACCAGCGGGATCCAGCGTGATTTCATGCGTCAGCTGTTTCTTCCTGTCCTTCGGCAACAGTGAGTCGGCTATGATCGCGCTGCTCTGCCTGTTCGGAGGCATCAGCATCGCCTCCTGGAATGCCCTGGATGTGCTGACTGTGGAGCTGTACCCGTCTGACAAGAGGTAGCACAAACACAATGTTCCTTGACACCGGTGACATGCTACGATGCACACTGAACTACTCTGATCGGCTCTTTGGTCTGGATGATGCAATCGAATATGTCAATTATTTCATTTAAAAGAACGGTAACGCTACTTGTTGAAACAGTAGTCTAACTGTGTTACAGTAAACCTCGGATATATCGGATTCAATTGTTCCCACTGGTTTTGTCCGATATAAGCGAAATCCGTTATATGCGTATACCGGAAAATGTCCGTTTTACGCATATATGGGATTTATATCCGGTATATGCGTAAATGGGATTTTATCCGTTATAAAAAGGCACTTCCTTGACTATGTTTCCAATGTACCTGGACGCGCAGGCAACGCTGCAAACGCCGCAAATGACGTCGTATAGCGGCCTGTCACGATTCGGCGAATCGGAGCGCCACGATGCGGCCATCCGATATATTCATTCATTTTCTACCGCTTTTCCTCACGAGGGTCGCGGGGGGTGCTGGAGCCTATCCCAGCTGTCTTCGGGCGAGAGGCGGGGTACACCCTGGACTGGTCGCCAGCCAATCCCAGGGCACATATAGACAAACAACCATTCACACTCACATTCATACCTACGGACAATTTGGAGTCGCCAATTAACCTAGCATGTTTTTGGAATGTGGGAGGAAACCGGAGTACCCGGAGAAAACCCACGCATGCACGGGGAGAACATGCAAACTCCACACAGAGATGGCCGAGGGTGGGGATTGAACCCTGGTCTCCTAGCTGTGAGGTCTGCGCGCTAACCACGAGACCGCCGTGCCGCCCCCATCCGATATATGCCAGGGAAATTTCATGGAAATGCATTGGAACGGGACTGGAGATTTTGTCCGAAATAGGCGAAATCCGTTATAAAAAATCCGATATATGCAATGAATTTTTATTGGAAATGCATTACAGAAAAATCGCTTCTTTTTTATCTGTCCGTTGTGAGCGAATTTCCGATATATCCGAGTCCGACATATCCGAGGTTTACTGTATTCTGCAACAAAAAATCCGATTTCAAACATTTGAGCTCCCCTTATGGTAAATAGATGGACATTAATAGCTATTTTATCTTTTTGTGTTGTATTTTTTTTCAATTCTACTATATCGTATTTCTTTCCGTTACTTATTTGGTGTTTAATTCATCCAAACAATCAATTGCTCTCTCTGCGTCATTTCAGAACCACTGCATTCGGCTTTCTCAACGCGCTGTGCAAGCTCGCCGCCGTGCTTGGCATCAGCATTTTCACCTCCTTCGTGGGCATCACCAAGGCCGTGCCCATACTCTTCGCCTCGGGGGCACTGGCCGCCGGCAGCTTCCTGGCACTCAAACTACCGGAAACGCGGGGTCAGGTGCTGCAATAACCTCAGAGTACTGCGATACTACTCGATGGGGCGGAGATGAGGTGCGTGGAGTTGGGGCTGGCGAGTGTTTTGGAACAACAGCTTAAGAGTCCCCTGAATTCCGCCTTCATAACCCCTTTATTCATTTAGCATTGATGATTACTTCAGAAATGGTTCATTTCTATTGTCCATTGAAAGCACAACCACGGTATTGTACATCCCCGAACCATCCCCTACAGTTGTGTTGGAGAGTGTTATGCATGTGTAAGTTTATGTATGTATGTAAATGTACCAACATTTTGGAACCTTTTTCTTGGTTTTATTGCAGACGGCACATTTATTCCATGCTTCTGCCAACAGAACATGTTAACGTTTGGAGCAGGATAATCAAGACGATATACAAATTCATGCAAAGGCCTCAACTCTTTGGGCCCTTTTCCACTGCACGGTACTGGCTCGGCTCTACTTGAACGCGTGAGTGCGAGGAGACACGCTAACAATGGAGGAGTGTCCTGTCATAATGAGGGTTTGAGAAGGGGTGACTGCTGCCGAGGGCCCCGATTTGATCATTTTTGTGTTAGGAGAGCATCCAGCGGCGGTTTACGATGCCAATATAAAAACCTGCGAGTAGAGCCGTGCTGAGTACCGTTTAATGGAAATGTTTATTACTGAAATGTTTATTATTTTGGGTGGTAGTAGTGCAGGCTGTTGTAAAATATGTAAGCGATGACAGAGACACAAATATATACAGTAATAATAATAATAATAATAATGATCTGTGTGAACTGAATGTTGATGTAAATGTCAGCGTGCTTGTAGTGCAATATTGAACCCCCTGTGCAATATTATCCACTTTTAGCCATTTTCGTCTTCAGTCTGTTTTGGTCTCTCATCTAAAACCCAAACTTTGGGTTTTTAACAATAAAGAGCGGCTGCCATTTTTGAGGGATCATTATGTGTACATGTAGCTGGACACAACAGGAGACTCACTGCCAAGGGCTGACAGTAATAGCACAGGGTAGGTCAAATGGGAAAAACAAACAAACAAAAAAAAGACAACTGCATTGTCTCTGAATGAGCCGGCAAGCGTCATTGTCAATGTTCATACCTGAAAAAAACAATCATCCCAATGTCAGACAAAAAAAAACTATGTCTTTAAGTCCAAACTGCCATTTTATAGGATAGCAGCCATAGGTAGTATCGACAAAGTAACGAGGCAGCCCATTGCACTAAATGTACGCGTGTACATGCACAGCTAATGAATGCCTAGACGGGTATGGATGCGGCCTTGCCTGGCGTTTTAAGGGGGGGAAAAAAGTGCACAAACTCTACCAAAATATTTTGAAACATTGGACCTTTCCATTCTTGTGAAACAGCTCTTTCAGGATAATGACTTGCCGGTTACAAATTTTGGACCCCCCCCCACCACCTCCGAAATCCATGTTTCTATGCGTGTGCCATGCCTCCTTGCGTTAATTCTTGCCAAATATTTTATACGGCCTGAGTTTACACATGACGCACCATCGCATCTCTGTTATAGATATGAAAATATGTAAATACAAAAAATAGTAACAATAGAGTAATAATAATAAAGATAAAGATATAGCGCTTCATACCTTTTTAGTGCCCGTTGTCAGTCTTTTTAGGTTCAGAGTCATGTGACCTCTGACAAATAGGAAGTGGATGTCAAGAGGTTGTTTGGTCTTTAAAAAAAAAAACAAAAAAGCACATTTAAAGTGTACAATGGAAGGCAAGGCTGTTTGTTGTCCTGTGTCACTTACAACAAGGTAACTGTCGTTAATACTAAATGCTGTTTGAAAAAAAAAAAAACAACAACAAAAAACGCAAACACTTGTCTGAGGGACTCAGATCGTCTCTGGTAGATGCAGCATATCCCAACTTATGTTACAGGGTTTGTTTTGTACAATTCACCGGTTGCCGTGGCATCTGTCAATCACGAAAGCAAAAACGCTAACAAAGCAATAAGTTGTTGGGTGTTTTCTTGTTTTCCTTTGAGGCTTTTTTTTTTTTTTGAAAGACGTGATAAATACATTAAGATGGCCTTGCCCTCTTAAAGGATAACATCTAAATGTCTCAAGGCTTCTGTCAATAATTGCATTGCCATGAATTCAATGTAACAAAAGAATTGCTCACCTTTGTCAGTGTACCGTGCTGTAGAATGTGTAGTCCATTGTAAGCATAGAAACTGTGTGTGGAATCATTAAATATTAAAGAAAAACACCAAGATGTGTAAATTCTGTATGTTGTCTTCTGATTGTGTGTATTTTATATTAAAAAATAAGGATGAACTAAATTAAGTAAACACTGTACACCAATGTTAAATGATAGTTAAGAAACAATTAGCCCAAAGTGCGACTTTCTGTTTAAAGAGGTGTGTCATATTTTTCTTAGCTTTATTTTCTTTGGCTTTTTAACCAGGTTTGCACTTGTGGCGCAATCAACCCTTTAGCATCACAATGAAAGAACACAAAAATAAAACTTACCATGAAACCAGCATCTTTTTGTCTTTTCTCCTCGCTTTTTAAATTATATCACTTGTTGTGTGCAACGAGAAACTATTACATAAACAGTAAAACATTAAATACATGAAAACTAAAAATAATATCCCACAAAAGACTACAGACGCAGTGTTACGTAACACTTCCGGCGCATACGTGACGTCACAAAAGTGTCCGAGCAGACTGCGAACCACAAGGTGAGACGCTTCATGCTAGCTTTAATGTATTAAATAATGATACGGCTTAGAGTCTTTCGATGCAAATATGGTATCGTTAATGCATAACGTATCGCTGTAGTGTCGCAATATTTTGTCTTTTGTTAGCATTAAACAAAACAAAAGCTGATATGTACGCGTAAGCTAGCATGCTAGGTTAGCTAGCATAACAAATCGGTTGGGACTCCATGCGTTTTGCATAATTTATTTTGTTTTTTGTTGTTGCTGAGTTTAGCTTTTTATTTGTTTCTTGTCTCAAATGTTCCCAGTCAGATTGCCAATAACATATTTATGAATTAAAATTAGAGCTCCTCATCATTGACGTTGGCCAGAAAACGTTGTTGACGACAAATGATGTAACTGTTGCGTTATTATATGGGGATATCACGGTGACACTGAAAAGACACAAAATAGTAAAATTACGAGAAAAATGTGCAATTTCCTGGATGTGACATTTTGTAATGTGACGAACGGCGAATATGTAATATTTTCACATTGAGACAATTCTTTAAAAGTAATAGTGCGGTCATGTTATTACTTTAAATTCTGCAAAATTAGGACTATTTTTGCTTTTTTTTTTTTACCCCTGTAATATTACAATTAGTATATGTACACACACCGTATTTACACAATAAAGTACAACTTTTTCCTCATAATTCAACTTTACTCTTATGAAGCCCCCTGGCAATAATTCCATAAAATTACATGCAATCTCCTGAAAGTCGATTTCGAAAACATTATATTTATTTTTTATTATTTATTGCATATATTTCCAAACAGGAGTCCGAATGTGCTATTTTTACACATTTGGCCCTCCAATTGGTCTCCCCACTTCGCCCGATGCTTCCCGCTATCCTCCGCTGTGCCCGCCACGTCTCCTCCAGTGTGTCCTTGCCCCGTCCCCTGTCTCATATCACAGCCCGCATGGACCCCCAGCGTCCCGTGGAGGGGGCCATCAGGGCCAAACTAACAGATGCCTTCCAGCCGACCCACTTGGAGGTGCACAATGAAAGCCACATGCACGCCGTGCCCCCCGGCTCTGAATCCCATTTTCGGGTGTTGGTGGTCAGCTCACGATTTGAGGGCGCGTCTCTGCTGCAGCGCCACCGTCTGGTCAACGAGGCGTTGAAGGCAGAGCTAAGCGGTTGTGTTCATGCGTTGGCCATTCAGGCTAAGACGCCGGAGCAATGGGGGAGCGACCCGGCCCTGGAGAAAAGCCCTCCATGCTTGGGGGGATCCCGCGGAGACCACACTATGGAGGAGAAACTGAAAGCTGGTCGTTGACAAGGACGCTCCCCGTCGGACATTGTGTGCTTGCTCTTGGACTTCTCGCTTCCATTTGCTCACATTTATACATCCTGTATATTCTTAACTTAATGATATGGTAAGCCGAACTTATTTGTAGCATTGTTGCATTGTAATAAAATTGGAAACACACAATTAGCAGCGTTTGTGTGTTTTTACATAGTTGTCTTTAAGATACCAAATACTTTCTACCTCTACAAAGATGACAATACTGTGTTTTTATGTACTGGTATTACACTATCATTCGCACACTCTCACTTAATGGGCGTGTATGATGTAGTGGTAGTAACACTATCTCGCCACATGAGGGCAGTATGCCCATAAGTCACAGTGAAACAGTTAAACTGTTGACGTCTTCATTATGACCATTAAAAGAGTTGTCCAGCCTTTATGAAATTACATTTTGTCATCAAGGAGATTAATTAATAACTAGATTATATTACATTATTCTGTATTATATGAATACATTTAATATGTAAATTAAACATTAACGTGTATATGCCTTTATTATAAACTGCTTATCTGAGGTTGGGTCACGGGTTATGATGATGTATATTATTCTTTATTATATAAAATATTATTTTACACTACCAGTCAAAAGAACACCCATTTTTCTCCAGTTATTTATTGAAATATCAGTCCAATGAATAGCTTGAAATGTACAAACTTGAGTGGTCGGGTGAGGTTAAAACAAAACAAAAATATATGGTAACCAAAACAAAACTATAATGTTGTTCTGGAGTACTTACTGCCTACTCGGTCTGCATAAAAACCCAGAACCCACTGTGGTACTACATCATTTGAACATCATTGTACTGGAGAAAGTCATGTGTTGCTTCAAAAAGGGAATTAACAATGTTGTAAAACATTTGACCGTTAGTGTGTATAAATTAGTAATATATTTGATGTCGTCTTCATGTACTGTTGATTGTGGAGGACAAGATACGCCGCTCTTGTTCTCAGAACTGGATTCTGTGCAGACTGTGTGTGTGTGTGTGAGTGGGTGGGCGTCTATTTTAGTCTCCAGGGTTGTGTGCGTCACTCTGAAGGTCTTCTTGTCCTTCCCTCAACCCAAATGACGGCCAAAAGTCACCGCGAGTGTGAGAACACATCATGAGTGGCGGGTGGGAGTGTGTTTATGAAACATTTTTATCATGTACACAAATATATCCAAGGATGTTTGTGTATATGACATACTCTCTATACTCCCTGTATTCCCTCCAAAGAAAAATACTCATAAAAAGAAGGTCTGGAGTGGAATGTCACCGCGAGGTGCCTCGACGATCACGACTGCTGTCGGGTCTCACAAAGACAACTGGTGTGGGCAATTTGAGGTGGGAAAAGCAACCCCAACATGGCCGCTTTGGGGCTGAGAGGAGCACTAGCAGACTGACTCTCTCCCGCGGGAGATTTATGCATCGCAATTCCAGGTGCTTTTACGACGACGGCGGCGGCGGCGGCGATGAGGTGGAGTGCAGGGACTTGTCCTGTTTGACATGTCAGGAGGAGCACATCACTCTGGGCCAAATACCTGGGTCAGTCGGGCTGCTCTGATGTAGGGGTGGAATTTTTAACTCCTGACACGTGATTCTTCACGTACTTTTACTTTCTTACCTCCCCGCAGTGACAGCCTCGCCAAGACGTGTAATTTAAAATCCTTGACTGCACAAAAGGACAATTAAGTGTCTTTGGAGTTTTCCTGCAGAAGTCGCCTGCAGTTATGCAATTAGGCCAAAGAAGATTCCTGCTCGGCTTCAAGTGATGACCTGATGTTTGAACTCCAGCTTGTGTAGGCGACACCTTAGCCCCCTTAGCCCCACCAAAAGTCAAGAAACTTTTAGGTCCTGCAATTAAAAGGTTGCTTTGGATCCGTGTGGTCAAAGTTCAAGGTCATTGATTCAAATCATCGTCCTTTATCTTCTTAAAAGCTTCCTCTTGACTTTCCCATTAGTTTTTGCCCTTTATCCTAAATGTATCCCGAAACATTCCCATGCCAGTTGAGAGACATTGTCTTTCCAATGTAAACAGGGTCTTCCCCAAGGCCCGCTACCGGTTGAACGTACCCTGAACACCCATTGTCTGCATTGTCTCTCGATGCAGTAGAGCAGCAGTTCTACCGTCCTTGTCCTTTCGGTCACTACCCAAAGCTCACGACCGTAGGTGAGGGTAGGAATGTACGTAGATCGAACGGGTAAAAGAGCTTTGCTTCTTCTTTACCCCAACGCGCCGATGCAGAGTCCGCATCACCGCAGACGCGGCGCCAGATCCCCTGTCAATCTCACATTCCGTGAGGTCTTCCCTCACTTGTGAACAAGACCTTGAGGTACTTCTACTCCTTCACTTGGGGCGGGATCTCATCCCTGACCCGTTAGACGGGACTTGGCAGGGCTTGACAATAACGATGTACCGATGGTCCGGGGAAACCGCAGTTCGTTAGGGGAGTCAGCTGCACGGGTTGTTTTGTGTGGAGTTTTGAGTGACGAAAGTGGCACCTGGCAACTCACCTCAGAATTTTTTATATTTTAATCTGTACGCAAGATGGCGCTCATCGGTTTGAATGATTTTTGACTTTGTTGAGAAACCTATCTTGGATTGTAGTTTGTTGTCGTGTGGATCGGATCGACGTCGTATGATAACGAACAATGTTACCCTTTTAGCTTTAAGTATGAGAATGAGCTGTCTGTATGATGTACAACCAGGGCTCGACAATAACGATGTACCGATGACCCGGGTCAAGTTAAAACCAAATTGGGGCAAGTAAATCCAATCAGTGATATTCCCGTGGGGCAAGTGTACTTTGGCATGCCATACTGCCAAGAGTTTTTTTAAAAGCGGTTCTTGTTGGGTGTTGGTAAAACACGGACTGCGTAATTCCGGTGCTAATTTGCAAACCAATCCTTGCAAATCTTGAAATGGACCAATCAGAATCCTTTATTTAGACCGCGGCCCGCGTTTTACCCACACCTGTTCTTGTTGGCGATGAACCAATGAGCGATGGTTTGACTAGGAAAACATCTATCATGGCGTCCCTGCCAACATGGTCTAATTCTTCAACAACTTGTGAAGGAAAACAGCAAAAAGTGATGAAGCAGTGCCTCCTAAACAAGTATTTTATTAGCGGTTAGCAAATCAAATGAAGACAGCTGGGATAGGCTCCAGCACCCCCGCGACCCTCGTGAGAATAAGCGGTAGAAAATGAATGAATGAATGAATGATTCGGTTGAGCTGGTTTCATAATTATACCTTTTGAGTGTTAAGTTGGTGTGTGATGAGTTTAGTGTTCTTTGTAAGAACGCTAACACATTCCAAAAACATGCTAGGTTAATTGACTCCAAATTGTCTATCGGTATGAATGTGAGTGTAGCACAAGCTACAAAATCTAGCGCTTCCATTTCTCGGTGGATTTTTCTCACCTTGTTTGACCATTGAGTATTTTTTTCTGCATTCAAAACACTGCTTGGCTGCCAACCGATTCAGTGAGAGTCGAAGATAACGACGCGATGAAGCCAGCAGGACCACGTCGTCTGCAAAAAGCAGAGACCAAGTCTTGCAGCCACCAAAACCAATCCCCTCAAAGACCCCTCCATGTACTCTGTAAATATGTTCAAAAGGAGTCCATCCAGTCCCAGAAGCTTCACGCGTCGACATGACGCTCATAAAAGCACGCAAAAGTAAAAGTATTATGCTCGTAAAAGTTCCATCAGTCAGAATTCTCGGACACGCGGATGCCTCAATACTTCCAGCAACTATTAAAAAGTCCCTAGAGTGGCCATCTGGAACTTTTCCTGCCGCTAGGAGAACCTTTTTACACAGGTCATTCTGGGTGGAAATGGCGTGGACGTAGCATATCTTGGGGAGGATGCTACCATATTACCATATTTGCCACACACCATGTATACTATAACTCCAGTGTGACTCCATAGAACAGAGGGGTGTCCAAATTGTGTAGAGTTGTATTTATGGTTGTTAATAATCAGACTGATGTCCTGCATTGTTGTGTTGTTACTAATATTGAAATCATTTAACATACAAATATTATTTGGGGGTATTAATTTTCGTCTTTGCTCTTTTTTGCAAGTTTTAAACATTTTCAAATACTTTACTTTTTTTTCAGAAATAAATTTTTTTTTCATTGTCTACTATTATGGCTTTATTCCCATTACATAACATTTCCCCCAACCTAATTTTCCCAAAATTTTATTTCTCATTAGGACCTGAAATGTGTTTTTCTTTGTATTTTAATTGTAAAGAAATCAATTTTTTTTATTTTATTCTTATAAAATTGAAAAAAACTTTAGAATATAATTTTTGATATTTTGACTTTATGTTCATAAAACTCCAACAGTTTTTTTTAGGAAAATATTACACCTAATTTTCTTCTTAGAATTATAATATTTAGACTTTATGACTTTTAAAAAGGTTAATTCTTTAATATTTATGCCACGGAAATTATGTTGCTTTTTCTCACAATATTAGATAATTATATTTGTAAAATTATTTCAGATTTTTTCCATTTTTCCTGCTCTTTCTTTAAAGTTTTGTCATTAAATTATGTTTTTATTATAACTGTCTAAAACCTGGATACTGTTACTGACTAATGTCACATTCTAACCGAAAAAAACTTCTGAGCCATTAATTGCTGTTTTATTATAAAATAAACTCCTGAAATCTTTCACTTTTTTATTTATGTCGCAACACCTTTATCCAGATTATCACCAAATTTTTGACCACTAACTATAAATTGATAAAAATGGTTTGTTTACATAACAGCACTTTTGTGGGCTTAGTATTTGAAAAACATTGGAATGTCTATTACAACATAATTATTATTATTGTTATAATAAGTATTTTAATAATGATTGCATAGTGTGCGTCATTTTTATTCACATTTTTGTAATGACTGTAGGTATTATTTATATGAAACAACAATATATGTATGTAGTATAGTTGGTTTAAAGCAGGGGTGGGCAAACTACGGCCCGGGGGCCACATCCGGCCCGCCAAGTGTTTGAATACGGCCCGCCCAATCTTTCCAAAGTATTTCATTTAAACTCAACATACAACCTGGCATCATGGCCTGAGCCAACCTTTTGATGGTTGTATCAATTTCGTTGTTTGACATGGTCTGTTGTTTACAAAGTGCTCCTGAAAAAAGAGACACAAGCACATAATTATAATAATTATAAAAATTAAAATAATAATTATTATATTATTATTATAAGTATTATGATTATTATATTTATTATATTAATGCTAATTATTATATTAATTATATATAATAATATTGTTATATTTGCATATTTTACCTAATAATAATATAATAATTATTATTTTAATTTTATTTTAATTATTATAATATATTATTATTTTAAAAATATTTAAATATAAATATAAAATAATAAATAATAATAGCAGATTGCATGACAATTTTACAGATACAATAATACCAGGTGGACTGTTACGTGTAAAATATATAGTCTGCCCCCCCCCCCCCCCCCCCCCCCTGTAAATTTTGTCATATCAATGCGGCCCGCGAGTCAAAAAGTTTGCCCACCCCTGGTTCAAAGTCTCCCACTTGCCACGTCTCCCAGTGTTGATGGATCTATCTGCGGGCTCGGGTCGGCCCAGGTCGCTGGGAACCCACCTTGCTAGTTCTGGCTCTGCGTCAGCGCTCCGGGCCAGATGGTGCCAGGCTGGGCTGGGACCTCGGGCGGCGCAGGGTTCCCGCAATGAGCAGTCGCTGATTTACACCAATGTTGCGGACCTGTAGGACCATCTTGTGTGTGTGTGTGTGCATGTGTAGGGGGTTAGCTTCCAGTGCGGCTGACCCCTCGCTGGTTGCGGGGTCATTTATCGGCGGGGGGAGCAGGGCCGTGTACGACAAATGGGTGTCTGGGAAAGGACGGTCCGGCGGTCCCACGGGAGCGGGCTAGCGAGATGTGTGCAGCATGTGTAGAGCAGCATGTTTAGCGCAGCCTGGTAAACACGTTTCACTTTGCTTCCACGCCACATATTAACACCACTTTCATTGCCGTTTTCATGGATGCTAATAGGCTATTAAGGCTTTTTAATTGGGAAAACACCCCCCCCCCCACACACACACACACACACCTCCCGTCCATACGAGCTCTCTAAGCCCACAACTGGGACAAATGAAATGAGTGAATAGGCGGCTTGAAAGCGAAGGACAAAAGCAGAGATAGAGAAAAGACAATATCCTTGTGTGGGAGAATTAGTTACACTCACTAGTCTAAGTATTCAAAGCACCAACACAAGAGAGGAGGTGGTGGGGGGGCTTTGCTAGTGAGGGATTAAGAGAAAAGTCCACACAGGTGGGTTGCTGAGAGATTTGGGAAGGGGGGGGGGGGGCGGTCGGGGTCACATGACAGGACGTTACCTCGTTTGATGAACACCAGCCGGGGCCCCCAGGAAGGAGGAAAAGGGGGTAGAGTTTGATTTTATAGGCAGGAGTAACCTCTGGACCACATCAGGTCTTCATTACGCTCCCAGGTGTGCTCTACACGCCTGGAAAGTCACATGTTGGCATAACATGTACTCAAGTACTCTTCCTGGTAGCTAGCAAACTCGTGGATTATGTTCATCCATCCATCCATCCATGAATCCATCCATCCATTTATCCATCCATCCATCCATTAATCCATCCATCCATTTATCCATCCATCCATCCATTAATCCATCCATCCATTTATCCATCCATCCATCCATGAATCCATCCATCCATTTATCCATCCATCCATCCATTAATCCATCCATCCATTTATCCATCCATCCATCCATGAATCCATCCATCCATTTATCCATCCATCCATCCATTAATCCATCCATCCATTAATCCATCCATTTATCCATCCATTCATCCATCATCCATCCATTAATCCATCCATCCATTAATCCATCCATCCATTTATCCATCATCCATCCATTAATCCATCCATCCATTAATCCATCCATTTATCCATCCATTCATCCATCATCCATCCATTTATCCATCCATCCATTTATCCATCCATTCATCCATCCATCCATTAATCCATCCATTCATCCATCCATCCATCTATTCATCCATCCATCCATTTATCCATCCATCCATCCATCCATTTATCCATCCATCCATTCATCCATCCATCCATCCATCCATTCATCCATTCATCCATTCATCTATCCATTCATCCATTCATCCATTCATCATTCCAGTCATCCATTCATCCATCCATCCATCCATTCATCTATCCATTCATCCATTCATCATTCCATTCATCCATTCATCCATTCATCCATTCATCCATTCATCCATCCATCCATCCATCTATTCATCCACCCATCCATCCATCCATCATTCAATTTATCCATCCATTCATCTATCCATTCATCATTCCATTCATCCATTCATCCATTCATCCATTCATCCATTCATCCATCCATTCATCCATCCATCATTCAATTTATCCATCCATTCATCCATCCATCCATCCATCCATTTATTCATCCATCCATCCATCCATTTATCCATCCATTCATCCATCCATCCATCTATTCATCCATCTATTCATCCACCCATCCATCCATCCATCCATCCATCCATCCATTTATCCATCCATTCATCCATCCATTCATCTATCCATCCATCCATCCATCCATCTATTCATCCATCCATCCATCCATCTATTCATCCATCCATCCATCTATTCATCCATCCATCCATTCATTTATCCATCCATTCATCCATCCATCCATTCATCCATCCATCCACTTTCAGAGAGCCTCTGTTTATGAGTTGAATATTGCTGTTCTTGTCCCTGACCTATCTGTCTATCTGTCTATCTGTCTATCTGTCTATCTGTCTATCTGTCTATCTACCTACCTATCTATCTACCTACCTATCTGTCTATCTGTCTATCTGTCTATCTGTCTATCTGTCTATCTGTCTATCTGTCTATCTGTCTATCTGTCTATCTGTCTATCTGTCTATCTGTCTATCTGTCTATCTGTCTATCTGTCTATCTGTCTATCTGTCTGGTATGGAGTATGGTCATCAGACACCCCGGGTGAAGATGTGCTTTTCCTAAATGAGCAGAGAGAACCCGTCAGCTCTTGAGCAGGTTTGTGACAAGTCAGCTGACATTTGGTCTCCAAAGAGGGTAACGTCCTCTGATGCGTGACGCCCTTTTCCTTCAAGCCTGTTTTTGTTGGCCCCGTGTGAGACTATGATCACCACGCTAAATTCATGGGAGTCGGAACGGTTTCAGGCTGGTTTTGGACTTTTTGCCGTAAGCCATGACACGCTGGGAGCCACGAAGGCATCCACCCCCAGACACCCCCTCTTCTCCCCCTGGAGGACACTAACCAGAGGAGCCTACATGTCAACACAGATGACTTGCAGATAAGACCCAAAACTCCCTCGGTTTGCTTTTTGACCAAACTATTTAATCCTCCCTTGTCCTGCAAACTACTTTCAACCTCTCCTCACCCCCCCCACTCCCCCCCCCCACTCCCCCCCCCCCCCCCCCATGTTCTGTCATTCACATCATTTCTGTGTGCAATGTAATGTAGGGAGGTTATAGGACACCCTTGGCACTTTCTAAACTTGAGGCTCTCTTGCTAGGTGCTAGCATGGTAGCCGTTAGCATGTTAGCATTTAAGCTAATTGACTCATGTCTAAAGGCAAATACACACATGGCATGATGTAGGGATGTTATAGGACAACCTTGACACTTTCTAAACTTGAGGCTCTCTTGCTAGGTGCTAGCATGACGACTGTTAGCATGTTAGCATTTAAGCTAATTTACTCACATTTAAAAGCAAATACACACATGGCATGATGTAGGGAGGTTATAGGACAACCTTGGCACTTTCTAAACTTGAGGCTCTCTTGCTAGGTGCTAGCATGACGACTGTTAGCATGTTAGCATTTAAGCTAATTTACTCACATTTAAAAGCAAATACACACATGGCATGATGTAGGGAGGTTATAGGACAACCTTGGCACTTTCTAAACTTGAGGCTCTCTTGCTACGTGCTAGCATGGTAGCCGTTAGCATGTTAGCATTTAAGCTAATTTACTCATGTTTAAAGGCAAATACACACATGGCATGATGTAGGGAGGTTATAGGACACACTTTGCTCACTTGTGGCCCTTTGCCTCAGGAAAGGGGCCTTTATTTGACATTTTTAACAACTCGGCACAAAATCCTTACACTGCTGACTCATGACTTTCTGAAACGCCGTCTTCAGTCTTAAGGCAGATAACATCCATTTAACCCCCCCCCCCACCCCCCCACACACAGCCCAAAGCTATTATCATATCAGCATATCAGCATATCATGTTCTCCCCTCGGCCCCCCGTCAGGTATTACATTTTACCTGATGTTTATAGTCATGAGCTTGGAAGTTATTCCGGCAGCCGCGTTTACAATATTTGGAGAGAGCGTATGGCCGACTGCCATACGGGCCGAACTCAGAAACTGAATGGAGAGTTAGTGGTAATGGTAATGGTAATGGTAATGGTAATGGTAATGGTTTTATTTCATTTGAACATGCATCAGATTCCAATTGAGTGCATCCCATAATCAGTTCCCAGTTCCACATGTCCAAAAAGGAGTAGGAAGAAGCAAAGCTTATTAAATCCTACCCCTCCATCTGGTACTTTTACAATCACTAACTCTTACATTTGTTCACTTCCTGCTTTCCATAATACAGTTTAAGGTTTTTTTTTTAATAATGCCCCTCGTACAGAAGTACAAGGTGATATGAGCATCCAATGACATAATGTGTACCATAGTAAGTGTCAATATTACATTTGTTCACTTCCTGCTTTCCATAATACAGTTTAAGTTTTTTTTTGTTTGTTTGTTTTTTTAATTTTTTTTAAATTTTGTAATTTTTTGTCCCGTACCGAAGTACAAGGTGATATGACCTTACAATGACATAATGTGTACCATAGTGAGTGTCAATATTACATTTGTTCACTTCCTGCTTTCCATAATACAGTTTAAGGTTTTGGTTTTTTTTTTGTTGTTTTTTTTTAATTTTTTTTAATTTTTAGCTTTATGCATTATTTTAGTTGTGGTAGTAGCTGTTTGAAGATGAACTATATCAGCAAGTTGAAGTATTTGTCATTTTACAAATAAGGAGTTAGTATGTTCTCTGTAGGCGGCATTATGAATTATCCTTACTGACCTTTTTTGCAGTACATTTAGCCAGTGAAGATTGCTTTTATAGTTATTAGCCCATATTTCCACACAATAAGTAAGATATGGGGGCGGCACGGTGGTCTAGGCGTTAGCGCGCAGACCTCACAGCTAGGAGACCAGGGTTCAATCCCACCCTCGGGCATCTCTGTGTGGAGTTTGCATGTTCTCCCGTGCATGCGTGGGTTTTCTCCGGGTACTCCGGTTTCCTCCCACATTCCAAAAACATGCTAGGTTAATTAGCCACTCCAAATTGTCCATAGGTATGAATGTGAGTGTGAATGGTTGTTTGTCTATATGTGCCCTGTGATTGGCTGGCGACCAGTCCGGGGTGTACCTCCGAAGACTCCGCCCGAAGACAGCTGGGATAGGCTCCAGCACCCCTGCGACCCTCGTGAGGAAAAGCGGTAGAAAATGAATGAATGAATGAATGATTTGGTTGAGCTGGTTTCATAATTATACCTTTTGAGTGTTAAGTTGGTGTGTGATGAGTTTAGTGTTTTTGTAAGAACACTAACACATTCCAAAAACATGCTAGGTTAATTAGCGACTCCAAATTGTCCATAGGTATGAATGTGAGTGTGAATGGTTGTTTGTCTATATGTGCCCTGGGATTGGCTGGCCACCAGTCCAGGGTGTACCCCGCCTCTCGCCCCAAGACAGCTGGGATAGGCTCCAGCACCCCCGCGACCCTCGTGAGAATAAGCGGTAGAAAATGAATGCATGAATGAATGATTCGGTTGAACTGGTTTCATAATTATACCTTTTGAGTGTTAAGTTGGTGTGTGATGAGTTGAGTGATGAGAATGAATGAATGAATGAAAGGTTATCTCTCTGCTTTAGAGTGGGAAAATGTTCCATTCTTAACACTTAGAGGTCACTTTAGGATAATAGCGGAACTTGTGTTAAATATGTGGCGGCACGGCGGTCAAGTGGTTAGTGGTTAGATGGCACAGGTGAGTGAATCACATTGCTGTGACAATTTGAAGTGGTCACAATGAAACACCAGCGATTAGTCCAATACCAAGTGCTGATTTTGCACAAGCTACTAAATCTAGCGCTTTAAGGATTCCCCATTTTTCGAGTCATTTTTGTTTTTAATGTAGAGCCCTGACAACTATTAAAAAAAATGACTTTTATGACCTTCCATGTTGCAGGGATTTGAAATAAAAAAAGGTCATGTTGTCGTTCGGCCTTAACAAGTGCTCCGCCTTTTGTGTTCACGGTGTTATTGTCCTCTTGAGCGGATAAATTCTCCAAGTCTTCCTCTTTCACGCCGATAATAATAACCCATATGCGATTTTGTCCGGGCTTCAATTCGGGTCAAAAGGGTTGACCATACGCGGGGGCCAGTAAACGCAAGGTTAATCCGGCCTCTTCCAGATGTACCCGCTGCCTAAAAAAAGGGTCTGCGTGGAGTCGCCTCGCACTCGCACAAGTCGTGATCTATTGTTCACGTGTCAATGGAGCCGTGATATATTCCACGTTTCACTCACGGACAAAACACGGCCAGGCGATTATACAAGCAAGGGCCATTGGGGGCCCCTCCGACCACGGACACCAGGCGGCTTGACCCCGGGGGTCTCGGGATCCTTTGTCTCTGCTGACCTCTGTTTCTTTTAGCCGCTCTCTGAACCTAAAACTCCTCCTGCTTCTCCCACACATCCAAATAAAGAAATGACCCCTTCCAGTTTGTTTTATTAGCACTCTCAAGCACAGAGTCCCCCTTTTTTTTTCTTTACAAGGGAGAAAAAAATAACAGAGAGCCTTTAATTAGCAGCGTTATTCGCCCTCAAATAAAACATGGGGGTCAGGGGTGGGAGAAGCTGGGTCAACTAGGAATGAAGACTTTTGTCATCTTTAGGTTTGGACCATTGGACTCAAGATCAAGTGGCACTCATACAGTACGCAAGCTTAGCAGGATTTAGGGCCCGGGGGCCATTTATGACCATGTAGCTTCTTTTTATATTAGCCCAACACATATTCTATAATTAAATGAATTCATTATTAATGACTTCTTATTAGATTTCACATGAATAGCAATTTTTGTTCCGAATGTTTAGCATATGTTGACTGACAGTCAATTGCTTTAAGTGCCTTTCTTATATCATATAGTATATATATATAAATATATTGATGATATATCACATATTATCTCGCATCCAGTGTGGAAGTGGTAAGTTCATGGCTTGTTAAGTTTAGAAAAACAAAGATTTATACTGGGCCGCACGGTGGAAGAGTGATTAGCATGAAGGCCTCACAGCTAGGAGACCCGGGTTCAATTCCACCCTCGGCCATCTCTGTGTGGAGTTTGCATGTTCTCCCCGTGCATGCGTGGGTTCTTCTCGCATCCATTGTGGAAGTGGTAAGTTCATGGCTTGTTAAGTTTAGAAAAACAAAGATTTATACTGGGCCGCACGGTGGACGAGTGGTTAGCATGCAGGCCTCACAGCAATGAATGAATGAATGACTGAATGAATGTGTTATATGCTATAACTCCTATCCAGGTATGCATATTCCAGTTTTTGGAGAGTTTCTGGAGGATTGTTTTGCCCACATCGGTTGTCCCGTATCCTAAAGCATCAAGTGTTTGGCCTGATGAGGATCCCATTCCCCCCTTTGTCATCTTCCCCCCAGAAAAGGAAGATGAGGGGGTGAAAGAAACACTTCAGGCCTCAGCGGCTGAGACGTTTTCTACCCAGACGAGCGCAAACAAAGACGTGCATGTGGGCGAGGAAGAGGAAGAGGAAGAGGAAGAGATTGTTGGTGTGTTTGCTAAACAGCGTGGAAGGCGAAAGCGAGAAGGCAGGAGGAACTTGAGTAGACAGAAGGAGTTGGCGAAATACGAAGTCGCACAAAAGGAAGCGGACACCACGGCTACATCACAAAGCACGGGTGTCCAAACTGCAGCCCCGGGGATGCGTTCTAAAAACATAATTTAACAAGAAACCAGGGCAACCCTGACAGTTTTCAAGATTTTGAAAAGGTGCCTACATTTGGGCACCCTTGTTGTTTTATTGATTTGAATACCTTTAACACGAATTATTGGAACACAATTTTTTTGGTAAGTTCATTGACCTTTGACCTGCATACACAAGTGAAGCCAATCATGAGAAAGGGTATTTAAGTTAGCCAATTGCATGTTGCATCTACTCTGAAGAGTAGCACCATGGTAGCCTCAAAACTACTGTCAAATGACCTGAAAGCAAATATTGTTCAACATCATGGTCTAGGGGAAGGATACAAAAAGCTAGCTCAGAGATTTCAGTTTCCACTGTGAAAGAAAATTGTATTTTTTAACAAAAAAATGCCTTCCAAGAGGACGTCATGTCTGTTTTGAACTTACCACTTCCACACTGGATGTGAGAAGAACCCACGCATGCACGGGGAGAACATGCAAACTCCACACAGAGATAGCCGAGGGTGGAATTGAACCCTCGTCTCCTAGCTGTGAGGCCCGCATGCTAACCACTCGCACACCGTGCAGCCCAGCATAAATCTTAGTTTTTCTAAACTTAACAAGCCATGAACTTACCACTTCCACACTGGATGCGAGAAGAACCCACGCATGCACGGGGAGAACATGCAAACTCCACACAGAGATGGCCGAGGGTGGAATTGAACCCTGGTCTCCTAGCTGTGAGGCCCGCATGCTAACCACTCGCACACCGTGTAGCCCAGCATAAATCTCCAAACTTAACAAGCCACGAACTTACCACTTCCACACTGGATGCGAGAAGAACCCACGCATGCACGGGGAGAACATGCAAACAAAGAGATGCCCGAGGGTGGAATTGAACCCTCGTCTCCTGTGAGGCCTGTGCGCTAACCACTCTTTTACTTGATGCCCATCTATTTTTTATGCCGCTTATCCTCACTAGCGTTGCAGGGCTACGCTGGAGGCTACCCCAGCTGACTTCGTCTGCGCGCTAACCACTCGACCACCGTGCAGCCTGGTTGAATACATGTCATTTTCATTCATTCATTTTCTACCGCTTTTTCCTCACGAGGGTCGCGGGGGGTGCTGGAACCTATGCCAGCAGTCTTTGGGCAAGAGGCGGGGTACACCCTGGACTGGTGGCCAGCCAATCCCAGGGCACATATAGACAAACAACCATTCACACTCACATTCATACCTATGGACAATTTGGAGTGGCTAATTAACCTAGCATTTTTGGAATGCCACGAACTTACCACTTCCACACTGGATGCGAGAAGAACCCACGCATGCACGGGGAGAACATGCAAGAGATGGCCGAGGGTGGAATTGAACCCTCGTCTCCTAGCTGTGAGGCCTGCGCGCTAACCACTCTTTTACTTGATGCCCATCTATTTGTTATGCCGCTTATCCTCACTAGCGTTGCAGGGGTAAGCTGGAGGCTACCCCAGCTGACTTCGTCTACGCGGTAACCACTCTCCCACCGTGCAGCCTGGTTGAATACATGTCATTTTAAAAATAATAAAAATAATAGCCTCGTTCAAAACCATCATCGCAATGCCCTTCATCGGTGTTGGTGATAGAGTTTATTATTACACATGATTTTCGCCGTGTCCCTGAATGCATCTCACGGCGGGCTAGTGACGATGAAGAAATGCCATTCCGACAAGGATGAGAGACATATTTCCTGTTTGATGGGTTTCATCAGTGGTAAGATTTAAAAAGGCATGAACAAAAGACATTTGGATATTTTTTTATTAATTATATTTAATATATTATTATATTGCGGCACGGTGGTCTAGGGGTTAGCGCACAGACCTCACAGCTAGGAGGACCAGGGTTCAATTCCACCCTCGGGCACACCCTGTGTGGAGTTTGCATGTTCTCCCCGTGCATGCGTGGGTTTTCTCCGGGTACTCCGGTTTCCTCCCACATTCCAAAAACATGCTAGGTTAATTAGCGACTCCAAATTGTCCATAGGTATGAATGTGAGTGTGAATGGTTGTTTGTCTATATGTGCTCTGTGATTGGCTGGCCACCAGTCCAGGGTGTACCCCGCCTTACGCCCGAAGACAGCTGGGATAGGCTCCAGCACCCCCCGCAACCCTCGTGAGGAAAAAGCGGTAGAAAATGAATGAATGAATGAATATTATTATATTATATATTTATTAATTAATATATTATTATTTAATTAAATATATTATATTTTTCTGTTTTTTCCGTTTTTTGTTTTTTTTTGGAAAACCTGATGCGGCCCAGCCTCGCCCAGACCCTAGCTCCGGTGGCCCCCAGGTAAATTGAGTTTGAGACCCCTGGGTTACTGTATGTGGCCACTTGGTGGAAACGTTTGGCCGCCCCCGCTCTAATGACATCCGCCCCACTTTGTTTTTCCAAAGGAACTGCTTGTTATATAAGTGTGTGCGCATGTGTGTGTGTGTGTGTGTGTGTGTCGCAGCCCCCCCCACAGATGCAATAACACACGGCCCATCTCTGGAGATTTGGATTAAAACAAAAATAAACAGAAGGATTGCAGAGGCCGGGCAATGGATGTCCCGGAATTCAATAAAAAGCAACAATCATGGCAGTGGGATTAAATCTCTTATCTCCCTGTTTTGTTTTTTTTTTTTTGTTGCAGACAGAAGCCGTGGGTACAGACAGATGTGCCAGACAGATGTGGATGCACGGCACGGCGAGGGAGCGACGCAGGAAGAGTCATGCTGCCGGCCGACACGGAGGTATTCTAAGTGGCTCGCTCCGAGATGACCAAGTAGGTCAAGAGACTCAAGGCGGGAGTGACGGGCGCACAAAGCAAGCGAAGGGGAAGGTCAAGCGTGAAATCTTTCCCCTTCTTGCTCACTGCCACTGTCACACCCTCCCTCAACCGCCGCCCCCCCCAAGGGATGCGGTCACGCACTGAGGCATGGATGAGTGTCGAGGCGGACTCGAAGTATAGAAATCCAGTTTGAGCGCCAACAAGTCTGCAGACCCAAAAACTAGCATTTTTATTTACATTTGATAAAAAACATACTCGGCGGCACGGCAGTCGAGTGGTTAGCGCGCAGACCTCACAGCTAGGAGACCAGGGTTCGATTCCGCCATCTCGTTCTCCCCGTGCATGCGTGGGTTTTCTCCGGGTACTCCGGTTTCCTCCCACATTCCAAAAACATGCTAGGTTAATTAGCCACTCCAAATTGTCCATAGGTATGAATGTGAGTGTGAATGGTTGTTTGTCTATATGTGCCTTGTGATTGGCTGGCCACCAGTCCAGGGTGTACCCCACCTCTCGCTTGAAGACAGCTGGGATAGGCTCCAACATCCCCGCGACCCTCGTGAGGAAAAAGCGGTAGAAAATGAATGAATGAGTTCTCCTCCTATTTTGTGTGGAAGTGGTAACTTTTTGGCTTCTTATTTTGTCTTTCCCCACCCTCGGCCATCTCTGTGTGGAGTTTGCATGTTCTCCCCGTGCATGCGTGGGTTTTCTCCGGGTACTCCGGTTTCCTCCCACATTCCAAAAACATGCTAGGTTAATTAGCCACTCCAAATTGTCCATAGGTATGAATGTGAGTGTGAATGGTTGTTTGTCTATATGTGCCTTGTGATTGGCTGGCCACCAGTCCAGGGTGTACCCCACCTCTCGCTTGAAGACAGCTGGGATAGGCTCCAACATCCCCGCGACCCTCGTGAGGAAAAAGCGGTAGAAAATGAATGAATGAGTTCTCCTCCTATTTTGTGTGGAAGTGGTAACTTTTTGGCTTCTTATTTTGTCTTTCCCCACCCTCGGCCATCTCTGTGTGGAGTTTGCATGTTCTCCCCGTGCATGCGTGGGTTTTCTCCGGGTACTCCGGTTTCCTCCCACATTCCAAAAACATGCTAGGTTAATTAGCCACTCCAAATTGTCCATAGGTATGAATGTGAGTGTGAATGGTTGTTTGTCTATATGTGCCCTGTGATTGGCTGGCCACCAGTCCAGAGTGTACCCCACCTCTCGCTTGAAGACAGCTGGGATAGGCTCCAGCAACCCCCGTGACCCCCGTGAGGAAAAAGCGGTAGAAAATGAATGAATGAATGAATGAGTTCTCCTCCTATTTTGTGTGGAAGTGGTAACTTTTTGGCTTCTTATTTTGTCTTTCCCCACCCTCGGCCATCTCTGTGTGGAGTTTGCATGTTCTCCCCGTGCATGCGTGGGTTTTCTCCGGGTACTCCGGTTTCCTCCCACATTCCAAAAACATGCTAGGTTAATTAGCCACTCCAAATTGTCCATAGGTATGAATGTGAGTGTGAATGGTTGTTTGTCTATATGTGCCCTGTGATTGGCTGGCCACCAGTCCAGAGTGTACCCCACCTCTCGCTTGAAGACAGCTGGGATAGGCTCCAGCAACCCCCGTGACCCCCGTGAGGAAAAAGCGGTAGAAAATGAATGAATGAATGAATGAGTTCTCCTCCTATTTTGTGTGGAAGTGGTAACTTTTTGGCTTCTTATTTTGTCTTTCCCCACCCTCGGGCATCTCTGTGTGGAGTTTGCATGTTCTCCCCGTGCATGCGTGGGTTTTCTCCGGGTACTCCGGTTTCCTCCCACATTTCAAAAACATGCTAGGTTAATTAGCCACTCCAAATTGTCCATAGGTATGAATGTGAGTGTGAATGGTTGTTTGTCTATATGTGCCCTGTGATTGGCTGGCCACCAGTCCAGAGTGTACCCCACCTCTCGCTTGAAGACAGCTGGGATAGGCTCCAGCATCCCCCGCGACCCTCGTGAGGAAAAAGCGGTAGAAAATGAATGAATGAATGAGTTCTCCTCCTATTTTGTGTGGAAGTGGTAACTTTTTGGCTTCTTATTTTGTCTTTCCCCACCCTCGGCCATCTCTGTGTGGAGTTTGCATGTTCTCCCCGTGCATGCGTGGGTTTTCTCCGGGTACTCCGGTTTCCTCCCACATTCCAAAAACATGCTAGGCTAATTAACCACTCCAAATTGTCCATAGGTATGAATGTGAGTGTGAATGGTTGTTTGTCTACATGTGCCCTCTATATGTTTTCCTGTAATGTTGGGTGAGACACACAAGCACCAGACCCGATTGGCAGAACAACAGGCTTTTATTGCATCCCTACGACTAGGTTACCATTTGTGACTGTAACCGATGCCAAGCTAAAAACTCAACTCTGAATCCCCCACGTCACTTCCTGTCGGTGCCACCAGAATCCATTTAGAGCAACATGAGTCTTAATTGAGCATTTTTTTTAAATTATGTTTAATATATTGGTTAATAGGAATGTTAATGTGACTGTAGGGGTGTTATTTTATGTCTAGAGGGCTCTAATAATGTTCATAAACAGGTTTGTATGTCTTATTCTGTCTTATGTCTACTACAGGTATATGGGGTAATGGGAACGTAAAGGTGACTATAGGAGTGTTAGTTCATCGTTAGAGGGCTCGAATAACATCAAAAACTGTATTTAGAAGGTCATAAACAGGTTTGTATGTCTTATTCTGTCTTATGTCTACTCCAGGAATATGGGGTAATGGGAACGTAAAGGTGACTATAGGAGTCAGAGGGCTCGAATAACGTCAAAAACTGTATTTAGAAGGTCATAAACTGGTTTTCAGGCCTTATTATTATTAGGTCTATTCATGTATATTGTATAATAAGTGTGTAAGGTTATTTATTTATTGTCTAGACTGCTCTATTAATGTTAAAAAGTCTTTTTAAAATGTGGTAAATGGGTTTTTTAAGGAATCCTACTTCATAGAAATTCACTTATCATAGTCGGGTCTGGGTTCTAGATGCTTTGGTGCTTTAAATGGACTCTCCCAAATAGGTTCCTGGTCCTGCCTTCAGCTGAGAAAATAAATGCTTCTGTACTATATGAGGATACTATATGATATATGTTATGCTTATGGAGATTAGTGGCGATTCCTCATGCATAGATGCACAACAGTGTGTGTGTAATAAGTGTGTGTGTGTATGTGTGTGTGTGTGTGTGTGTGTTTGTGTGAATGAGAGAACCTTGCATGCCCCCGCAACCTGATGGCTCGTCCTGTCACAGGCCATCGCCTTCATGTCTGGACTACGTGGTAGCTGCCTTTCTTGCCCTTGTGACACCTCAGCGCCGGGCGATGGTGAGACTCCCGCTGTCACTCATATGCATCTTTAGTATTAAGTCCTTTGGCGGGCGAAGGGGGGGGGGGGGGTGACCCTTTTGTACTATTAATTCACGTTCTTCATGAACGTTAAAGTATTTTTAACATAGTTTCAGTATTTGTCTTGATTTAATTCAGAGAAAAGTCTTATTAGCATAATTCCCAATGTTTGCTTTTTTTTTTTTATAACAAGTAACATCTAAATGCTTCCTGTTGACATAGACCAGTAGTGTCCAGTGGTTTCCAGTGAGCGCCAGATACTGGAAAATGAAAGGATATAGCGACATGTTGATATTTTTATATATATATATATATTATATTATACATGTTGATATTTTTTATATTTTATTTTTTATATATATTATTTATTTGTATCAGTTTCGCTCTTTGCTGTTTTGTCCCATTATTGCTGTTGTCTCTGAAAATTTTCCAAATATTTGAACTTCATTTTTAAATCATTTTTGTGAATTTTCTTCTCATAATAATAAAATGGCTTTAGCAGAAGTTGCTGCTGTATGGCATTATTGCTCCTGTTGTCCAACAGGAGCAATATGTTTCAACAAGGATACAAAAACGCTACAGTGCAGCAGAACAGCGCAAAAAAATTCTCGTGTCTAACCTTGTAGGCTAATCATTAAAATTCAAATTAATCTTTGAATGTTTTTGAGTGCTTAAGCAAAAGAGAAACGTGAGAAAATATTAAGATTTGTCTGAGAAAAGTGTATGATTAGGGTTTTTACAGCCTTAATTGTATTTAATAATTGAATTTTAATAATAGCAGGCGATCATTGGAGAGAGACTAGTATTTCCTAACTCGACTTTGACTCCATTACCATAATATTCAAACATTTTTAGTTCAAATAGAAGTTTTGTTTGTTTCTCATAATTTTATTCTGTTTTTTTTTAATTTTAAACTTAAAAAATTTTTTAAACTTTTTTCTTGTTAGAATAAAAAAAAATCCTTAAGATTTTGACTTTATTTTTGCCAAATTTCAGTTGTTTTTACCATTTCTGCTTCTTCACTAACTTTTTTCTTCTATATTTTTCCATTTTGTATTATTATTACTTTATTCCCATAACATTTTAACTCCATTTTGATCATGGTAAACTTTTTCCGCAGCCAATTTTTTGTATAAATTTCACGCATTGCTTTTTTTCCCCACCATGTTTGCTGTTTTTTTTCAGTTTTCCAAATATTACAAATATTCTTTGGACATTTTGTTTTTGTAGTATAGGATTTTTAGTATTAGTAGTATAGTATAGGACATGCTAACCACTCGGCTAAGTTATTTGGAGTGCATGAGAAAATGGAAAGGAGAGGCAACGTTGTCATTGTGGCAGGGAGCAAAACTGCCGAGTCAGCATTGATTGTGACGAATGAGTGTAACACACGCGCGACTTTCCACTGACGATGCTTACCACTCATGCTTCAAAAAATGGCTACTGGCATCTGGTGAAAGAAAATACTTGAGGAGGGTTGACTACAGCCACAGTGATGTTGACTTGACTGGCGCTCCGATGAGATAACCGACTTAAGATATTTTTATCTCTTTTTGTCGAGAATTGACTTCCAGGTGCTGAACCGCTTGGCTCGCTCACTCACACCCGCTGGTCTCTTTACCAGGTATTCATCATCATCATCATCATCATCATCATCATCACAAAGAGCTGGGTAACAAAAGAGAAGAGGCGTCACATGGCCTCCGGTTGGGCTAATCAACGACCGCTAACCCTCGCTCGCCCTCATGTGAGTGACAGCTTCAAGTAAGTGATGACTCAGCGTTTTCCTTTTACGCCCTGACAGGAAGACATAATAATAGCATAATAGCACAACAAAGGACTTAAAAAAAAGGCAATAAATAAAAAAACAGGCAACATATTAGGACCCCTTTTAGGTTAGCAACAACAAAAAATTATAATAACAAAAAAGTCATACTAGAAATAAATATCATTAATAATATTATATTTATTTCTAGCATCACCTTTTTTGTTATTATAATTTTTACATTATTTTTTATAATAAGAATTATAATAACAAAAAAGTCATACTAGAAATAAATACCATTAATAATATGATATTTATGATATTCATTTATGTATATATATTTATATATTTTTTAATTATAATTTTTATAATAATATTTTTATAATGAGAAATTTAATAACAAAAAGTCATACTAGAAATAATTATTTCTAGTATGACTTTTTTGTTATTATAATTTTACAATATAATTTTTTTATAATAAAAATTATAATAACAAAAAAGTCATACTAGAAATAAATATCATTAATAATATTTTATATATATATATACTTTTTTATTATAATTTTTATAGTAATATTTTTTAAAATAAAAATATAATAACAAAAAGTCATACTAGAAATAAATATCATTAATAATATTATATTTATTTCTAGTATCACTTTTTTGTTGTTATAATTTTTATAATATTATTTTTTATAATAAAAATTATTTTATAATAACAATTATAAAAAGTAATACTAGAAATAAATATCATTAATAATATGATATTTATATATATATATATATATATATATATATATATATATATATATATATATATATATATATATATATATATATATATATATATATATATATATATATATATATATATATATATATATATATATATATATATATATATATATATATATATTCTGTGTGGAAGTGGTAAGTTTTTGGTTCTCTCTTTCTCCTTCTTTTCCACTCCTTTTAAAAGTCTTTTACATGCAAACTTCACACAGAGATTTGCAAGCAGAAATTCCCAGTCTCCTAACTGTGTGGCCTATATGCTAACCACTCGGACACCACGCAGCCAACTACAACAATGTTCCATTAATTCATTCATTCATTCATTCGTTTTTATCAGAATGTGCCTTTATCAAATGCGCCATCTTGACATGTCGGGTTATCATTCCCCACCCCCCTCCCCCAAGTGAGCGCCCCGCTGGTACTCACTTTTAATGGACACCTGCCAGTCAAGTATTTCAGGTGCTGTTGAAGAGAGGCGTCCCAAGACGCTGCCTGAACACGTCTGAAGGACGAACGCATTCATTGGACTCAACGGATGATGGATTCCGTTTGTTATTGTTCACAATTATTTCAATGTAACGATGATTTCATGAGGAAAAACTACAACGGAATGTGTAGTACTACCTTACCCCCATAGTAGATAATAGGAATAATCTGTTCCAGGGTCAAACTGTCCCCTTGAAACCCTTACTATACTTTGCATACAAAGTATACAAAACTGTGATGAGACCAGGCAGGTTGTTTGGTCTAGAGACAGTACCACTGAGGAAAAGTCAGGAAGCAGAACTGGAGGTAGCAGAGATGAGGATGCTGAGGTTCTCATTGGGAGTGACCAGGATGGATAGGATCAGCAAGTATACAAAGTATACAAAACTGTGATGAGACCAGCCATGTTGTTTGGTCCAGAGACAGTGCCACTGAGGAAAAGTCAGGAAGCAGATTGGAGGTAGCAGAGATGAGGATGCTGAAGTTCTCATTGGGAGTGACCAGGATGGATAGGATCAGCAAGTATACAAAGTATACAAAACTGTGATGAGACCAGCCATGTTGTTTGGCGGGGTCCACCCTGGACTGGTGGCCAGCCAATCGCAGGGCACATATAGACAAACAACCATTCACACTCACATTCATACCTATGGACAATTTGGAGTGGCTAATTAACCTAGCATGTTTTGGGAATGTGGGAGGAAACCCGGAGAAAACCCACGCATGCACGGGGAGAACATGCAAACTCCACACAGAGATAGCCGAGGGTGGGGAAAGACAAAATAAGAAGCCAAAAAGTTACCACTTCCACACAAAATAGGAGGAGAACTCATTCATTCATTTTCTACCGCTTTTTCCTCATGATAGTCACGGAGGGTGCTGGAGACTATCCCAGCTGTCTTTGGGGCGAGAGGCGGGGTACACCCTGGACTGTTTTGTCAGCCAATCCCAGGGCACATATAGACAAACAACCATTCACACTCACATTCATACCTATGGACAATTTGGAGTGGCTAATTAACCTAGCATGTTTTTGGAATGTGGGAGGAAACCGGAGTACCCGGAGAAAACCCACGCATGCACGGGGAGACCATGCAAACTCCACACAGAGATAGCCGAGGGTGGAATCGAACCCTGGTGTCCTAGCTGCGCTAACCACTTGGCCACTGTGTCGCCCCATGTAATTATTTTATGATTTATGAATGAATGAATGACTTTTCTGGCGTGAAGGAACCCGAGTCCTGTGTCGGCGTGTCCAGACTGGAAGAGTCCATTAGTGAGCGGGAGGCGGGCTTGTTGGCGTAGCGAGTCAGCATGGAGGCGAGTCGGGAGTGGCGACCCCTCCCGCAGTCGGGGGTGGGTGGGTGGGGGGGCGAGGGAGATCTTTGCAAAGAGGATGAAACCTGTCATTAGCGAGGTGAGGAGAAGAGATCTCGCCGTGGGGGGGGGGGGGGGGGGGGGGGGGCATTGTCACGGCTACGGCTCTTTAGTGCCTCAAATAACACGGCCCCCGGCGGCCATTGTTGCCCGGTGAAAGGGCCCAATGAGGGGGTCACCGGGGGTGAGGGGGCAATTCTTGAGCGGTGGTCAGTGGGAGAAAGGACTCCACGGGTGAGGAGGCGGGGGGGTCGGGGGGGGGGGGGTCTTTTATACAGTTGTTTTGTTGGCAGCTCATCCAGCAGCAGAAGATTCCTTAGGTTGGCTCATCCACGGGAGCGTCTTTCCTCCGAGGAAAAGCCTCCATCCAAAAATGTCTCTTCGCTCTTCTTACAATTAACTTGACTCCTGGGGCCGGGGGGAGGGGGGGCGGGGGGGGGGGCGTATGAGCATGAATGGCAAGGGGCGGCGATTCGGGACCGAGTCGGGACCTTTGGCTCCCACGAGTGTGTAAAGGCGATAATGGAGAAGAGGGGAGAAAAGGCAGAAAGGAGAAAGTTTCCTCCTTTACCGGAGGTCGCGAACGCAACCTTTTACTCGCTGTCGCTGCTCAATTGCTTTATCAATCACTTCTGAGTGATTGACAGCTCAAGAGGTGGGATTGACTTGCGGCCATTTTTCCTCAAAAATAAAAATAAAAATAAAAATAAAAATAAAAATAA
Organism: Doryrhamphus excisus; assembly: GCF_030265055.1. Classification (NCBI taxonomy): domain Eukaryota; kingdom Metazoa; phylum Chordata; class Actinopteri; order Syngnathiformes; family Syngnathidae; genus Doryrhamphus; species Doryrhamphus excisus. The sequence goes on along the minus strand of NC_080482.1, from coordinate 16,459,267 downwards.
AAATAAAAATAAAAATAAAAATAAAAATAAAAATAAAAATAGAAATAGAAATAGAAATAGAAATAGAAATAGAAATAGAAATAGAAATAGAAATAGAAATAGAAATAGAAATAAAAATAAAAATAGAAATAGAAATAAAATAATTAAATAATAATAAATGACATAAAAATTTAAAAATAAAAATAATTAAATAATAATAAATGAAAAAAAAATTAAATAATAATAAATGAAAAAAAAATTAAATAATAATAAAAATAAAAATTAAATAATAATTAAAAATAAAAATGAAAATAAATCTTATTATACCCTTTAATATAAAGTCAATATAATATAAAGTCAGTTTATTATATCAAAGTTTTTCTTACAATTTCATTATAAAATTTTATAATAAAAAAATAATTATTTTTTTTTAATATAAAGTCAAAATATTATGGAAATGTAACACAATATCGACCAGTCCAGGATGTACCCCGCCTCTTACACAAAGACAGCTGGGATAGGCTCCAGCATACCCTTGTGTGGGTAAACGGCATAAAACATGAATGGATGGATAATAAAATATTCCGAAAATTAAAAAAAAAATATTAGCATCAATTTTTTACATCCTTTCATTTTTCAGCAACACTGGCTTTCACTGGAAAAAGTTTGGACGCCCCTGATCTCCAGTATCCATCCATCGGTTTATCCGTCCATCTGTCTGTGTCGTCGCAATAAAAAGCAATCCTGCTACAACGGCGACAATAGCTATCAGTAGTGTGTGGTATTAGCATGCTAATCATGTATACGTTAGCGTTTAGCCACTAAAGCTGTTCCCACAGCCCAGGCCGCCAGCCAGCTGATAAACGGGACCAATTACTCCACTCTATTAGATGGCTTTCATGCCGTCCCTAAGCACTGATGACTTTAGAGGCCCAATAAAGCTGCTAGGCGTTGACCTTTAGCGGGAGGGGACGGACCGGGATCAACAACCTGGTCTGGCCTGGTCTGGCCTGGTCTGGCCTGGCCTCGCTCTGTGCAAGACTGGTTAATAATGTCCATCCATGCATCGTCTATGCCGCTTATCCTCATTAGGGTCGCCTCGTATAAAAATGCAATATCGGTTGATATCGGTATCGGATTTTTTCCCGAACATGAAAACCGATAATAAAAAAAATGCTATATAAAACACACGTGTGGTCATTCCACCACAGGAGATATTTCATGTTACACATATCGGTATCAGCTGATATCGATATTGGAAATTGAGGGTTGGACAATTTGTTTCTTTCGACTTTTTCCTGATTACGGAACTTTTTGATCCGCATAGTGATTTTTGGCTTGAGTCCTTTATATTCCGGATGCTCTTCCAGACGAATACCGATGATGCTTACTAGTGGAGATTCGGACAATATCGTTCCCTTTATTCTTCTCATATTACAGTTTTTTACCCATTTTTGTCGTCTTTTTTAAAATTTTTTCAACTCTTTCAACTTTCTTGCAAATTGTCTGATTACTTTATTTCCATAAGAGTTTCACTTTATTATCGTGACATTCAAAAAAAAATTTTCACAACCTGATTTCCCACCCGAATTACCCCAAATTATTATTTAATTTTGTTTGTTTCTCAGTAGATTATGACTTTTTTGTTTTTTTTCCCTCATAATATTAAACCATTATTCTTGTAAAATCACAAGTAAGATTACAAGTTTTTATATCTAGTCAAATTACTTCTGACTTTGTGAAATTTTTCAACTATTTTAATTTCTTTATGTCAATTTTATTCTCATAATTATGACTTTATTCACATAATATTTTGTCATTATTCTTTATTTTACTATATTTATATTTGACTTTATTTTATTTGAACTTTTATTTATTTAGCTTGATTCTTACAATATTACGAATTAATAAAAACATAAACATATTTTTACATTACAATTTCAATTATTTATGCATATTTATGCAGCTAAATGACAGTATTTTTTCTTGTAATATTACAAGATTTTTCTCTTAATATTTGACTTTGTTTTCCTAAAATGACAGCCGTTTCCTACATTTTTTCAATATTTTTTGTTAATTTTTCAACTATTTCAATTTCTTTATGTCAATTTTATTCTCATAATTATGACTTTATTCACATAATATTTTGTCATTATTCTTTATTTAACTTTATTTATATTTTACTTTATTTTATTTGCACCTTTATTTATTTAGCTTGATTCTTACAATATTACGAAATAATAAAAACATAAACATAAATAATAAAACATATTTTTACATTACTGTTTCAACCTCATGCAGCTAAATGACGGTATTTTTGCTTGTAATATTACAAGATTTTTCTCTTAATATTTGACTTTGTTTTCCTAAAATGACAGCCGTTTCCTACATTTTTAAAATATTTTTTGTTAATTTTTCAACTATTCCAATTTCTTTATGTCAATTTTATTCTCATAATTATGACTTTATTCACATAATATTTTGTCATTATTCTTTATTTTACTATATTTATATTTGACTTTATTTTATTTGAACTTTTATTTATTTAGCTTGATTCTTACAATATTACAAAATAATAAAAATATAAAAATAAATCATAAAACATATTTTTACATTACTCTTTCATCCTTATGCAGCTAAATTATGTTATTTTTCCTTGTAATATTACAAGATTTTTCTCCTAATATTTGACTTTGTTCTCCTAAAATGACAGCCGTTTTGTAAATTTTTTAAATATTTTTTTGTTATTTTTTCAACTATTTCAATTTCTTTATGTCAATTTTATTCTCATAATTATGACTTTATTCACATAATATTTTGTCATTATTCTTTATTTAACTTTATTTATATTTTACTTTATTTTATTTGCACTTTTATTTATTTAGCTTGATTCTAGTATTTACAATATATTTACAATATTACGAAATAATAAAAACATAAACATAAACAATAAAACATATTTTTACATTACTATTTCAATCATTTATGCATATTTATGCAGCTAAATGACAGTATTTTTTCTTGTAGTATTACAAGATTTTTCTCTTAATGTTTGACTTTGTTCTCCTAAAATGACAGCCGTTTCCTACATTTTTTAAATATTTTTTGTAAATTTTTCAGCTATTTCAACTTTACTTTTGCAAATGTTCTTCTTGTACTCGACTTTATTCACACAATATTTTCTCTTTATTTTCATAACATTACAATTTTTGTTCAATTCCAAAACCTAATTTTCCAATAATGACAACTTTATTTAGATATCTTTTATTTCTCATAATATTACCACTTTAAAAAATATATAAGTTTCAACTGTATGCTACTAAAATGATGTTATTATTCTTGTCAGATTATAATTTTTTTCTTGTAATATTTTGACTACATTGACTGCTGATTTTCTATTTATTTCTCTTAATTCTCATAACATTACAATTTTTATTCAATTCCGCAACCTAATTTTCCAATAATGACAATTTTATTTAGATATCTTTTATTTCTCATAATATTACCACTTAAAAAATATATATAAGTTTCAACTGTATGCTACTAAAATGATGTTATTATTCCTGTCCAATAATTACCATTTTTGTCTTGTAATATTTTGACTACATTGACTGCTGATTTTCTGTTTATTTCTCTTAATTCTCATAACATTACAATTTTTATTCAATTCCGCAACCTAATTTTCCAATAATGACAACTTTATTTAGATATCTTTTATTTCTCATAATATTACCACTTTAAAAAATATATAAGTTTCAACTGTATGCTACTAAAATGATGTTATTATTCTTGTCAGATTATAATTTTTTTCTTGTAATATTTTGACTACATTGACTGCTGATTTTCTATTTATTTCTCTTAATTCTCATAATAATAATACAATTTTTGTTCAATTCCGCATCTGGAAAGTTTCAACTGTATGCAACTAAAATGATTATTATTATTATTATTAATTATTATTATTCTTGTCCAATAATTACCATTTTTTTCTTGTAATATTTTGACTACATTGACTGCTGATTTTCTATTTCTGCTCTTTTTCTTGCTAAATCCTATTTTGGAATGTGCCACGTGCCAATAAAAAGCCCCCCCCCCCCCCCCCCCCCCCCCCCCCCCCCACACACACACTTTGGACGTCCCGTATTAGCTTGTACGACCGCGTTGTTCGTGAAAATGGAGGAGGAATGAGCAGGAAGCCGGAAAAGTCTTCCAAGTGGACTTTAAAATGGAGGGAAAGAAGGAGGAGGACGAGGGGCCGTCCTAATCACTTTCCCTGCTGCCTTCACAGGAGGTGGGGTGGGGGGGGGGGGTAAAGATCACAGCTCCACCAGCACATCGCTGCCGTCCTCCTCCTCCTCCTCCTCCTCCTCCTCCTCCTCGGGGTCTTTTGATGGAGGGCCCACGGTGCCTGCTTCCCACCTCCTTGGCTGCCCACTGGGCTTTTGAAGGCGCTGACGGATGGATGGCTTCATAAGCAAGGCAGCAAGGCAGCAAGGCAGCAAGGCAGCATCCATCCCTCAGTCACACGCTCACTGATACCATCACTTTCTCCATCTTTCTTTTTACTCTGCACCCCTTTCTTCCCTTCTCCTCCTCCTCCTCCTCCTCCTCCTCCTCCTCCTCCTCCTCCTCGTTTGTGTCTTTTCCCTGGTGGAATGTCACGTTCCCTTTTCTCTGAGGACAGATGTGGAGGCCTTCCTTTCCCAGCATTCCCCGGGGAGGGCAGCGACAGGTCTTAACACCCTTTAAGGGGCGGGAGGAGGGCGGCTTGTTGTCCGAGCTGTGGGTGTGTGTTGGGGGGGGGGGGGGGGTGTATTGCGAGGCAAGTGATGCATAAGTAATGCTTTGTTTGTACGGATACGGGGGAAGGAATTTACTGGATTTGCCTGTAATTAGGTTATTCCTTTTCAAATGGCTTATGAAGAGAAGGAGTTGGGAGTTGGGGGGGTGGGGGGGGGGTAAAAAAAAAAGGTCAGCGATTTATAAAAAGAGTTGGTTACGTTCTTTAAACAAAAACAGCCTCCATCTAAAGCGGGGGTCTCAAACACGCGGCCCGGGGGCCAAATGTGGCCCGCAGGACACTACTTTGAGGCCCCCGCCTTGATATGAAAGTTTAATGTTTGATATGGATGCTGTATGGTATCATGTACCCAGAAAAAATGATCACGTTTGATTCATGTTCATGTTAAAGGTTAAATAACTGTTAATAGTTATCCTCCCTATCCGTGTGGAAGTGGTAAGTTTTTGGCTATTTAAGTTGAAAGGAAATAACTTGAAGGCTACCGTTTAGGTCGCTAGCTCTCTAGTTTGCGAGTTCAGGGATCAGGGGGACTTTAGTCTATCTAGGCCAGGGGTCTCAAACACGCGGCCCCCGGTCCAAATGTGGCCCGCAGGACACTAGTTTGAGGCCCCTTGCCTTGATATGAAAGTTTATTGTTTAAGTTTGATATGGATGCTGTATGGTATCATGTACCCAGAAAAAATGATCACGTTTGATTCATGTTCATGTTAAAGGTTAAATAACTGTTAATAGTTATCCTCCCTATCCGTGTGGAAGTGGTAAGTTTTTGGCGATTTAAGTTGAAAGGAAATAACTTGAAGGCTACCGTTTAGGTCGCTAGCACTCTAGTTTGCGAGTTCAGGGATCAGGGGGACTTTAGTCTATCTAGGCCAGGGGTCTCAAACACGCGGCCCCCGGTCCAAATGTGGCCCGCAGGACACTAGTTTGAGGCCCCTTGCCTTGATATGAAAGTTTAATGTTTAAGTTTGATATGGATGCTGTATGGTATCATGTACCCAGAAAAAATGATTACGTTTGATTCATGTTCATGTTAAAGGTTAAATAACTGTTAATAGTTATCCTCCCTATCCGTGTGGAAGTGGTAAGTTTTTGGCTATTTAAGTTGAAAGGAAATAACTTGAAGGCTACCGTTTAGGTCGCTAGCCCTCTAGTTTGCGAGTTAGCATGTGTCTCAAGACCCTGCAGTTGCGCAATATGTTGTAAATAAAAAGAGTATAAATGTGACTACATCAATTATTAATTAATTATGAATTATTATTATTTATTTAATATTATTAATATTAACTTTTCTCACATTTTCCCCCATCTTTTATTCTTGTGACTCTTTTTTTTCTTGCCATATTATGACTTCCCCAAGTCCCCAAATGTTATGAATTCATTCTTATCATATTATATTTATCATATTATGTATGTATTATTATTATGTATATTATATATCATATTTTGCCACAACCGAATTGTGCATTCATTTGTTTTTTTTCTTACTGTATTATGATTTGGGGGGAAAAAAAATCCTTTTTGTGTTTAATATTTAAATTTATGCCTCCTAAAATATTTTTTTTTCATATATCATGACTTCTTCATCTGGGATTATTACCTCCATCAAACGCAGTTATAGGAGCAAACTTATAATTTGGATATAACTTATATATTTGAATTGTTAGCTAGCTCCTATTAACTCCTTTTCTTAAGTTATAATGCACAGGAAAGGGAATATATGCAGTTTTTCTTCAACTTTTCCTTTGGATGCATGTGGGAAGGAGAAGTGGAATCAATGAAATAGGTGTCTCCAAATGACTTGCATTGTTAGCTAGCTCATATTAACTCCTTTTCTCAAGTTATAATGCACAGGAAAGTGAATATATGCAGTTTTTCTTCAAATGTTCCTTTGGATGCATGTGGGAAGGAGAAGTGGAATCAATGAAATAGGTGTCTCCAAATGACTTGCATTGTTAGCTAGCTCCTATTAACTCCTTTTCTTAAGTTATTATGCACAGGAAAGGGAATATATGTAGTTTTTCTTCAAATGTTCCCTTGAATGCATGTGGGAAGGAGAAGTGGAATCAATGAAATAGGTGTCTCAAAATGACTTGCATTGTTAGCTAGCTCCTATTAACTCATTTTCTTAAGTTATAATGCACAGGAAAGGGAATATATGCAGTTTTTCCTCAAATGTTCCTTGGGATGCATGTGGGAAGAGAAGTGGAATCAAGAAATAGGTGTCTCCGAATGACTTGCATTGTTAGCTAGCTCATATTAACTCCTTTTCTCAAGTTATAATGCACAGGAAAGGGAATATATGCAGTTTTTCTTCAAATGTTTCTTTGGATGCATGTGGGAAGGAGAAGTGGAATCAATGAAATAGGTGTCTCCAAATGACTTGCATTGTTAGCTAGCTCATATTTACTCCTTTTCTTAAGTTATAATGCACAGGAAAGGGAATATATGCAGTTTTTCTTCAAATGTTCCTTGGGATGCATGTGGGAAGGAGAAGTGGAATCAAGAAATAGGTATCTCCAAATGACTTGCATTGTTAGCTAGCTCCTATTAACTCGTTTTCTTAAGTTATAATGCACAGGAAAGGGAATATATGCAGTTTTTCTTCAAACGTTCCTTGGGATGCATGTGGGAAGGAGACGTGTCCTCCACACACATTTGAATCTGTTTTTGACAAAATGTCAGCCTGCTAGCACGCTCACTAGCGCAATGCTCAGTCGTGTTTAGCTGCCGTCGTCCTTCCTCTTTTTGTCGTCTGTCTCATGCGGCCACAAACTAAAAATCAGACAATTTGACCTTCCGATGACGTGAGATGAAGAATCTCAGGGGGGTATTTGCTCCTCCGGGGCAGCGGAGGAAATATCTGCAGCAAATGTCACGGCACTTCATTTCGCGCGGGAGTTATTTAGCAAGACAGTGCCATCCCTTGCGGCGAGCGCGGCCAAGTCCGTCTCTACAGCAGTCAAACAGACGTAGCGTGTGCTTTTGTGATGCTAAAGTGGACAGTCGTGAGCGACGGATGTGCGGTTTTATTCCTGCTCACAGGCTCCCCCTACAGTTTGGACTTTTTATTACCGAAAACTCATATTCCGATGTTATAGTATTATGTTGGTTTTCATAATCGGAAAAAATCGGAAAAAAAATTGCATAAAAATGTCAACCGATATAATTTTTTATGTTGATATTTGGCCGCTAAATATTGTGAGGAAATTAATGTCATTTTAGTAACATTTAGCTGAATTTTTTAAATATATTTTTTATTTTTAGTTGTACTTTCTGTAAAATAATAATATGTAATAACAGGGATATATGCAGGCTACACGCTTAGACGTTTATGTCATCGTAATCGGGAACATAAGTGATCAACCAAGTAGACGATCTAGTCCTGATCGCCGCCCTATCTTTGAACGGTACCTTTCAGGTACAATAGTCCGCTTGTCATCCACGGCACCGCCATTGAAGGCCCCTGGGTGTGAAAACCGTCTCTATTTAATCGGCCACGGTTGGGGATGGAAGGAATCAAAGGATCAAGAGGGCTTTGGCGTAATGGATTGGCTACAGTTGAGGGCTCTCTATACCTAGCGCATCGCCTGCTAACGCTATAAGTGGAAGCACATGGCTAACACGCTCCTTTTCAGCGCTCACCGGCTCACAAAACAGATCATGTGACTTGGGGATGTCGCGTCAATTGATAACAAAATCAAAATGATACAATTGATACTGAGACGATGCGAGGACATGAAGACGCATTTGGATACCAGAGCAGTTCTTGGGTACAGTAGCACCTCGGTTCTTGTCGCCCCACTTTTTAGAAGATTTGGTTTTCTATGGAAATTCATTCTAAAAAAAAATATGTCGGCCAAGTGTGCAAAATACTGTCGTTTTACAAGAATAAAGTCAAAATATTTAGAGAAAAAAATATATATTTAACATGAAAAATGAAAAATAAAATAAATAAAAAATAAAATCATTTTAAGAAATACTAATGAAAAAAACATGTATTATTTTTTTATGCGGACATAACAGTACAAAAGGAAAAATAAAGAATAAAGTCAAAATATTTAGAGAAAAAAGGACATATTTAACATGAAAAATATAATAAATAAAAAATAAAATCATTTTAAGAAATACTAAAGAAAAAAATATGAATTATTTTTTATGTGGTAATATTTAAGAGAATGAGAAAAAAACAAAAACAATTAAGTTGTATTTTTTGTAACTATTAGGTTGGGGGAAAAGTTATAATATGGGAATAACGTTGAAATATTACGAGAAAAAAGAGAAAAAAAGAAAAGGCTGAAATAGTTGGAAATAAAAAAAAACAATACAAAAAGAAAAATAAAGAATAAAGTCAAAATATTTAGAGACAAAAAGACATATTTAACATGAAAAATGAAAAATAACATAAATACAAACTAAAATCATTTCATGAGCATATCATTGAAATACCAAAGCAAAAACATGTTTTATTTTTTTAAGTGGTAATATTTAAGAAACAAACAAAACAAAATCAAGTTGTAATTGTTTTAACATTAGGTCAGGGGAAAGTTACAATATTATTTGAATAAGGTTGAATAAAATGAAAAAGTCATAAAAAATGTTAGAGTTGAAAAAAACACAGCATAAAAACAGCCATAATTTATGAGAATAACGTTAAAATATTGACAGAAAAATTGGCGTATTTTATTGACAAAAACCTGCAATTTTACTAAAATAAAATTGCAATATCATGAGGAAAAATATCATAATTTTAAGAACATTCATTGGAAATATTATGAAGATGGACCATTTCTTTCATTGAAACAGCATTAGAAAAAAAAGTTGACATAGTTGGAAATAAAAAAAAACAGCTGTATTTGTATGAGAATAAAGTCAACATATTGACAAAAATTGTGTATTTTAATGAAAAAAAAATTGCAATATTATGAGAAAAAATATTGTCATTTTATAAGCTCTATGAGACCCTAATGAGGATATCAATTTTAAATATTAAAGAAAAAATACTTTTTTCCCTTTGAAAAGTATGAGAAAAAAACAAAAACAACTTGTAACAACAATTGTTACAACTTGTTTGTAACTATTAGGTTGGGGAAAAAGTTATAATATGGGAATAAGGTTGAAATATTACTGGAAAAAAGAGAAAAAAAGAAAAAGCTGAAATAGTTGGAAATAAAAAAACAGTACAAAAGGAAAAATAAAGAAAAGTCAAAATATTAAGAGAAAAAACACGAATAACAAGAACAAGAATAAAGTCACAATTTTACAAGAATAAACTCACTTTGAGAAAAAAATTATTTTACATAATTACATTTTACATGAAGTTGAAATATGAAAGAAAAAATATTACTTTAGAAAAAAATGTATATTCTGAGAAACAAACAAACAAAAGTATTTTTTTTAACTATTAGGTTATAATAAAATAAATATAAATATTAAATAAAAATATCAAATAAAAATAAAAAATAAATATAATAAAATAAAATAGTTGTTACAAGTCTGGTCTGTAATTTTGTCACAATAAAGTCAAAATATTAGCGAAAATGCTGATTTTTACAAGAAAAAAAGTTGCAATTTTACCAGAACAAACATGTAATAATATGAGAACAAAATGTCGTTTGAATAGCATAGAGTTGAAATGTTTTTTTTTTTTTTATTCATGATGCATCTTTGTATTTTAATAACGTGTGTTTTAAATAAGAAATGAAATTATGACTATTTTGGAGGAAGGAGAAAGGAGGGCAAAATACGATACGTAGTTTCCCAGTGAAAACAGGACGCTTGATAGGTATGATGAACCGTGGAAGCATCCACGTTTGGAAGGTCCACTCATGATATCTATCCATCAATGGCATCCTACTGTGGGTTCTGGAATTGTGTCGTAAAATTACATTCATTTTTTCGTTTTTTCCAACCATTTCAATTTTCTTCTTGTCATTTTTCGTAATTATTTTTGATTTTTTTTTTAAATTTTCTTTGTCATAATTATTGCTTAATTCTCACAATATTTTGACTTTATTCTCGTAAAATTACATTAGTTTTTTTGTTTTTTCCAACCATTTCAATTTTCTTCTTGTCATTTTTCATAAACAAAAAACAAGAATAGTATTGTAGTATGAAGATTAAATATAATCTTATAATAATAACATAATAATATAATATAATTTTTGTAGTTTTAAGTTGAAAACAGGACGCTTGATAGGTATGATGAACCGTGGAAGCATCCACGTTTGGAAGGTCCACTCATGATATCTATCCATCAATGGCATCCTACTGTGGGTTCTGGAATTGTGGTTGACTTTTTCCCACCAGGAGCGTCCAGCGCTGTTATGAAATTGTATGTAAAATTGATATAATGCTAAAACAAACATCATTTGGAGGGAGTGCTGCAATTTGGACATTGAATTAATACATTTACTCAATTAGTACAGCCGCAGATGAATTGATTTGCTGATCAATCATGTCGTCCATGTTGACCAAAAGTGTTCTATGTTCTACACACACACACACACACACACACACACACACACAGTGGTTGAGTTGATGTTCTGTGTCTGTACATAAGATTTTCAAGCTTACGTCCATGGCAATTATCAGCAATACAGTGAAGCCATAGAAGACGAGGGTGGCATCGGAACAAAGCTCTAAATCAAGACGGCTGACACATGGCTCAGCAGACACTTTGCCGTTTGTCACGGTGCATGAATGGAACCAAAAAGCAAAAAAAAAAAAACGTCGGACGCGGACGCAGTTCGCTCGGCATCGCCTCGGACGCGGCATAAGAGGCCTTTTCAGACAGCGGCAACACTGAGCGCATTGTGGCGAGGCCAATCAAAGGGGGAAATGACGAGCGCGGTTATCGGCTATGGCGGACGCGCACAATGTCTTACGGTGGAAATGAGAGGTGGCGAAAGATGCATTTCGGGACACGGGGGGAACTTTTAGGACATCACAGAGACGCGTAAAAAAATGTATGTACGTCACATGACATTGTATAAAATGTATCCAAACACAAGGATTTGTATTCATAGCGTCTGTTTTCGTGCTTGACGATATTCCTCAAAAATATTGACGGACAAGTAATACGTAGTATTCTGGTAATGTTACACTGATATTACCTTACTTTACATTACCTTAACTTGCGCTGCACAAGTTCAGCCGTGGATGCAGTTTAAAAAAAAAAAAGTGTCCTCCCATTCCGTGTGGAAGTGGTACTTTGTTGAGTGCGTACTCGAATGTTTCGAACCCTTTCTTAAGTTGAGAATAAATAAACTGGAGGCGCTAACTAGTTAGCTTGTTAGCTTGCTATGCTTACAAAAATCGTTGAAATCAACGGTGGTGCTCAGAGCGCATTGGAAGACATGCTAGCCTACATATAATACAGATATCATTTCTCTTAATATTTTGACTTTATTCTCGTAAAATTACATTTTTTGTTTTTTCCAACCATTTAAATTTTTTTCAAAATTATTTTTCAAAATTTTCTTTGTCATAATTATTGCTTAATTCTCACAATATTTTGACTTTATTCTCATAACATGAAGTTTTTCCACAACTTTTTGCCAAAAATGACTACTTTATTTATTATTAGTTATTATATTATGACTTTTTTTTTTAAAATGTGTTTTGCTCTGAGCGCATTGGAAGACATGCTAGCCTACATATAATACACATATCATTTCTCTTAATATTTTGACTTTATTCTCGTAAAATTACATTAGTTTTTTTGTTTTTTTCCAACCATTTCAATTTTCTTCTTGTCATTTTTCATAATTATTTTTCAAATTTTGTTTTTGAAATTTTCTTTGTCATAATTATTGCTTCATTCTCACAATATTTTGACTTTATTCTCATAACATGAAGTTTTTCCAACCATTTCAATTTTCTTCTTGTCATTTTTCATAAACAAAAGACAAGAATAGTATTGTAGTATGAAGATTAAATATAATTTTATAATAATAAAATAATAATAATAATATCATATATTTTTTGTAGCTTTAAGTTGAAATACTAACAATTTTTTAAAAAGTCGTAATATAATAACAAAGAACATTTCCAAAAACATTTTTAATTATTGCTTCATTCTCACAATATTTTGACTTTATTCTCAAAACATGAAGTTTTTCACAACTTTTATTAAAAAATGACTACTTTATTCCTTTGTTATTATATTACGACTTTTTAAAAAAAATTTAGTATTTCAACTTACAGGTACAAAAATTATATTGTATTATTATTATAAGATTATATTTAATCTTCATACTACAATACTATTCTTGTTTTTTTTGCTGTTGGGTTTCTCTTGTTAAATAAAATAATGGCCACAAATGGCCCCTCGGACTGCACTTTGGACACCCTTGCTGTAGATACATCTCAGGCGTCATCTTGATGGTGGAACCTGAAAGGAACCAATGAGTGTTTGGCCTCAGGGCGTCCCAAACGGGAATCAAAGTGTGTGTGTGTGTGTGTGTGTGCGTGTGTGTGCGTGTGTGCGTGTGTGTGTGTGTGTGTGTGTGTGTGTGTGTGTGTGTGGGAGAGCAGCAAGAACAGGGGATTTTTTGTATCGGGGAAGAGAGAAGCTCGGGCACTTCATCTTCTCCTCTGTGCACTGCCAAAAAGGCCAAAGGTCAAAAGTCAGGGCGATTGGAGAATTCCGCGCTGCATGCCGACAGATCGGGTTTCAGAGGTGGGGGGAGGGTGCTGCGTGGGCCCTGTAGGGATGGGTGCTTGTCAGTGTGTGTGTGTGTGTGTGTGTGTGTGTGTGTATTAATGTGCGAGCTTGTTGGGACAGCCGCTTTTTGTTTCCCCTTCCCAAAAAGCATCTTGTCACGGCGTCGCCACTCGGAACATTTGGAACTTTCTCTTGATGTTTACTGGAGCCGCCGCACGCCCATTCTCCCCATCCCCCCATCCCCCCCGTGTCACATTGTTGGCGGCCTTCAAACACCTATTCCAAAAATGCCTCAGATCCATTTTGGGGTTTGTTCATCAGTCAGAATCTGTGAAATTCCACTTCTTCCCAGTTCGTTTTTTTTTTGGTTTAGTCCATGAAGAAAGACCTGTATGAAACTTTATTGTCACTGTAGTCAAGACAAACAAGGAAATCACCGAGTACTTCGGTACGGGACAAAAAATTACAAAATTTTCAAATTAAAAAAAAAAAAAACCCAACACCTTAAACTGTATTATGGAAAGCAGGAAGTGAACAAATGTAATATTGACAGTTACTGTGGTACCCATTATGTCATTCGATGCTCATATCACCTCCTACTTCGGCACGGGACAAAAAAATTACAAAATTTTCAAAAAACAAAAAAAAAAAAAACACCTTAAACTGTATTATAGAAAGCAGGAAGTGAACAAATGTAATATTGACAGTTACTGTGGTACCCATTATGTCATTCGATGCTCATATCACCTCCTACTTCGGTACGGGACAAAAAATTACAAAATTTTCAAATTAAAAAAAAAAAACACCTTAAACTGTATTATGGAAAGCAGGAAGTGAACAAATGTAATATTGACAGTTACTATGGTACCTATTATGCCATTGGATGCTCATATGACCTCCTACTTTGCTACGTGACAAAATAAAAAAAATAAAAATTTTTTTGTTTTTTTACCTTAAAACATATTAGGAAAGCAGGAAGTGAACAAATGTAATATTGACAGTTACTGTGGTACCCATTATGTCATTCGATGCTCATATCACCTCCTACTTTGCTACGTGACAAAATAAAAAAAAATATATATATATTTTTTTACCTTAAAACATATTAAGAAAGCAGGAAGTGAACAAATGTAATATTGACAGTTACTGTGGTACCCATTATGTCATTCGATGCTCATATCACCTCCTACTTTGCTACGTGACAAAATAAAAAAATTTAAAAAAATTTTTTTTTTTACCTTAAAACAAATTCAGGAAAGCAGGAAGTGAACAAATGTAAGAGTTAGTGATTGTAAAAGTACCAGATGGAGGGGTAGGATTTAATAAGCTTTGCTTCTTCCTACTCCTTTTGGACATGTGGAACTGGGAACTGATTATGTGATGCACTCAATTGGAATCTGATGCATGTTCAAATGAAATAAAACCATTACCATTACCATTACCATTACCATTACCATGCTAGGTTAATTAGCCACTCCAAATTGTCCATAGGTATGAATGTGAGTGTGAATGGTTGTTTGTCTATATGTGCCCTGTGATTGGCTGGCCACCAGTCCAGGGTGTACCCAGACAGCTGGGATAGGCTCCAGCCCCCCCGCGAGCGGTTCCTAATCAAGTGGTCTGTTTTCAACATTTTACGTCAATGACGTTGTCATGGTTGGATTTCAGCGATGTTGACAACCGCTTATGTTGACGTCTGCTGTAGTTACTCGGTTGATGGAAGCGGCCCCGCATTGATCGGCTCCAACAAAGACTTCAAGCGTCGACTCGGGCGCAATCAATCCCGGGCGACACATCCCGGTTTAAACATTCAGCAGAAGGCGCAGTCATTCAAACGTCCCGCCACGCAAAAGGAACACCGACCTCGGCGAGCGGCCCGCTCCCTTTGTGGCCTTTTGTCCGGCCGTCATTAACCAACATGTGCTCCGGGGGCCTCCGCCGGCTCCCGGGGAGCCCGGACTGATTAGCACAGCTGCGTCTGCATTGTGCCTGCCCCGCGGTGCCGAAACATAACACAACACCCCGGCCGTGGCTATGTGCTGGAATTTATTGTATTTACCTTCCGAGGCGTAAAAAAAAAAAAGCAGCAGTTGCTCGGACGTGGAGGTAACTTTAGGAGCGGTAACGAGTGTCAGCTTTTTTTTTTCCACAAACGGGCGAAGAAGAGCGATTGATTTATGAAGATTCACTGATTCACCGTGCAGACGTGGCTTTATTTACGCTCTAGACGGGTCACAGCATTAGGAACACTTTTTAACTTCCCTGTTTTACGTCAACATTATTTTAGGATAATTCATAATGCCGCCTACAGAGAACATACTAACTCCTTATTTGTAAAATGACAAATACTTCAACTTGCTGATATAGTTCATCTTCAAACAGCTAAAATGATGCATAAGGCTAAAAATAAGCAATTAGCTAAAAATGTCATCCAATACTTCTCTACAAGAGAGGAGAAATATGATCTCAGGGAAGAAGTTACATTATTAAAAAAAACAAAAAAAAAACCTTAAACCTGTCTTATCTGCCTTATGTCTATTTTATTAGTTAATTTGAGTGTAAAGGTGATTATAGGGGTGTTATTTCATGTCTAGGAGGGCTCTAATAAAGTTAAAAAGCATATTTAGCAGGTGGTAAAAGTGTCGTACTTCGGTACGAGGTATATTAACAAAAAAAAAAACCAAAAATTACAAAATTAAAAAAAACAAAAAAAAAAAACTTAAACTGTATTATGGAAAGCAGGAAGTGAACAAATGTAATATTGACACTTACTATGGTACACATTATGTCATTGGATGCTCATATCACCTTGTACTTCGGTACAAGGTGCATTATTAAAAAAAAACCTTAAACTGTATTATGGAAAGCAGGAAGTGAACAAATGTAAGAGTTAGTGATTGTAAAAGTACCAGATGGAGGGGGTAGGATTTAATAAGCTTTGCTTCTTCCTACTCCTTTTGGACATGTGGAACTGGGAACTGATTATGGGATGCACTCAATTGGAATCTGATGCATGTTCAAATGAAATTAAACCATTACCATTACCATTATTAACCATTAACCGTTATTCATTACCATGACATTTTTTAAATATTTTATACAAATTTTATAAGAATTTATAAGCATTTTATGAGAATAAAGTTACAAATATTATGGGAATGAAGGTCAAAAAAATCTACAAAAAAGCTGATAAAAGGGGAATATTATGACAATAAAGTCATAATATTGTGAGAATAAAATTTACCAGAAAGAAAGTTGAAATATTTGGACATAAAAAAAAAAGACAAAAAGAAAAAAAAAGCGGTAGAAAATGAATGAATGAATGAATGAAAAAAATGAGGAATAATAGCTAAGTTGATATTAATAATAGCCAAGTCTTAGAATATCTACATGTGTCGCTTTACAAAATATCAAACAAAAAAGTTGACAAAGGGGGAATATTATGACAAAAAAGTTATAATATTGTGAGAATAAAATGTAAAATTTAATAACATTTTTAAAAGTTGAAATATTTGCACATTAAAAAAAACAGTAAAAATTAGGAAAAATAGCTAAGTTGATATTAATAATAGCCAAGTCTTAGAATATCTACATGTGTCGCTTTACAAAATATCAAACAAAAAAGTTGACAAAGGGGGAATATTATGACAAAAAAGTCATAATATTGTGAGAATAAAATTAAAAATTTTATTAAATTTTTAAAAGTTGAAATATTTGCACATTAAAAAAAAAACAGTAAAAATGAGGAATAATAGCTAAGTTGATATAATAATAGCCAAGTCTTAGAATATCTACATGTGTCGCTTTACAAAATATCAAACAAAAAAGTTGACAAAGGGGGAATATTATGACAAAAAAGTCATAATATTGTGAGAATAAAATTTAAAATTTAATAAAAAAATTTAAAAAAACAGTAAAAATGAAGAAAAAATAGCTAAGTTGATATTAATAATAGCCAAGTCTTAGAATAAAATATCAAAGTGGTAAATTTGTATCCTTTTTTTTAACGTAACAAAACAAAAGCGTCTCTCTTTGCTTCTTGTCGTGTTTCTTTGTGGTGGCACAGGAAGTAGAATAGCACTCGCTTGTGCGTTGGCAGCAGCGTTGAGGACAAGCGCTTCTCTCTGCGCCACCAAGGAGGCACTAGGGTGCGGGTGGTGGGGGTGAAGGGGGGGGGGGGGTCAAAGAGGCAATTGAGATACACAGGAACTTTTTGTATTGCCAACTTACTGTATGCTAATGAAGTCGGTAGCATGTGGGCTTGGGTCACATGTAACTCGTACAAATACGCACAACGTGGTAAGAGAGTATTTGGAATAGGATTTCATTGCTGTTAGTTAGGAGGATTACACTAAAAGGTCCTAAAAGGGTTTCATCTGATCTTTCAAAAGTCTGACGTCTGACTGAAGCTAAAACTTCATGAAAAAAATGCATTTTAGGTTTGCGATAAAAATGAAATAGTCTATTATTCGTATCAACTTTACTCAATGCTTTTTTCCCCATTTTTGCAGTTTTTATTTTTATTTTATTTATTATTCCTATTATTTATTCCTATTTATATTTATATTTATATTTATATTTATATTTATATTTATATTTATATTTATATTTATATTTATATTTATATTTATATTTATATTTATATTTATATTTATATTTATATTTATATTTATATTTATATTTATATTTATATTTATATTTATTTCCAAAAATGTCAACTTTCTTCATTCGTTTTCTTTTTGTAATATTTTGTATAACTTTACTAGCTGCTTTTCCCCCATTTTTGCAGTTTTTATTTTATTTATTTATATTTATATTTATATTTATATTTATATTTATATTTATATTTATATTTATATTTATATTTATATTTATATTTATATTTATATTTATATTTATATTTATATTTATATTTATATTTATATTTATATTTATATTTATATTTATATTTATATTTATATTTATATTTATATTTATATTTATATTTATATTTATATTTTATCTATTATTCATATCAACTTTACTCGCTGCTTTTTCCCCCATTTTTGCAGTTTATATTTATATTTATATTTATATTTATATTTATATTTATATTTATATTTATATTTATATTTATATTTATATTTATATTTATATCCAAAAATGTCAACTTTCTTCATTCATTTTCTTTTTGTAATATTTTGACTTTATTGCCATAATATTATAACTTTGTCCCTGACCAAATTTTTCAACAATTACTACGTTTTATTTATATTTATATTTATATTTATATTTTATCTATTATTATATTACATTATATTACATACATTATAACTTTTTTTGCAACCTATTTTTCGGAAAGATTTTTAACTTTGTATTGTTTTTGTTTTCTTTTCATAATATTACGACTTAAAAAAAGAACATCTTTTTAAAAAAAATATTTCAACTTTATGCAACTGAAATGATGTTATGTTACCTCATAATATTAATAACATTAATAATAATTAATAACAACATTATTCTAGCAAAATTATATATCAATATTATTCTCAAGTATTTCTTGTTGATTGTGCTTAATATTTTTAATTTATTCTTTTAGCTGCTGTGACTGCTGATGTTTCCATTTATGCTGTTGTTGTTTTTTTTTGGTAAAATATATAAAATATATAATATAAAATATAATAAAATATAATAAAATATAATATAATAAAAATATAATAAAATATAATATAATGAAAATATAATGAAATATAATATAATATAAAATATTTTTTAAAAAGCCATGGGGCACTAATGGCCGCCCCTCGGGGGCACTTTGGACACCCCTGCCTTAAATGTCATGAACCCATAGAAAAAAGGTCCATTAAATATGATAAAGTCTCCTAGCTGTGAGGCCTGCATGCTAACCACTCGACTACCGTGCAGCTCAGCATAAATTTTTGTTTTTCTAAACTTAACAAGCCACGAACTTACCACTTCCACACTGGATGCGAGAAGAACCTCTTTTCATGTCGGATATGCCACGGCTGACTTCACGACTTCAGGCAGTGCTAAGGTAATGTAATGTAAGCTAATTTGTCAGTGTTTTGTGACATTACTGCCCCCTAGTGACCAGAATACTACATGTCACTTGTATTTCAATGTATTTTGACTAATAATACACCATAGTCTACCACCAAACTGCAATACAACTTGGGAGCGATTCTTATATTGCCATGTTGCCAATGACGACTGTAATATTTCAGTTATTAAAGCCTCATTTTCTAAAATAATTTAGTTTTTTTTTGAGGGGGGTGGTTAAAATGTTTCTTTTTTCATGTAATTATTCTCAAGCCAGGTAAAAAAAAAAAGTAAAGCCGATAATTGTCATACATAAATCACTGAAAGGTTATAGTTCTCTCCCATTGATTTATGACAAAGAAAATATGAATGAGACCAGTGGTTGAACTTATGGACGCATAATCTACGTACATTCTTAGCGTTTGTTTCCCTGGAGGCGACCATGCTTTTTTTGCTTTTTTTTCCTGCCTACCTTGGATGTTGGCCGATAACGGCCTCCGAAAAATCAGATGTTACAATAATGACAGAGAAAATGTTTAATGACATCAAAGAATGTGAAAACAGCCGTGGCGTGTCAGGCGCCGCACATACATCATCTACCTATCCCAGCTGGAGCCTATCCCAGCTGTCTTGGGGCGAGAGGCGGGGTCCACACTGGACTGGTGGCCAGCCAATCACAGGGCACATATAGACAAACAACCATTCACACTCACATTCATACCTATGGACAATTTGGAGTGGCTAATTAACCTAGCATGTTTTTGGAATGTGGGAGGAAACTGGAGAACATGCAAACTCCACACAGAGATGGCCGAGGGTGGAATTGAACCCTGGTCTCCTAGCTGTGAGGTCTGCGCGCTAACCACTCAACCGCCATGCCGCCTCATAATATTAATATTAATTTTAAAAAAAAAGGTTTGCAATAAAAATGAAAAGTCTATTATTTGTATCGACTTTATTCGCTGTTTTCCCCCCAATTTTTATTTTATATTTCCAAAAATTTCTACTTTCTTAATTAATTTTCTTTTTGTAATATTTTGACTTTATTCCCATAATATTATAACATTGTCCCTGACTTAATTTTTCAACAATTACTACTTTATTTAGTTTTCTTTGTCATACTACTATGACTACTATATTTATATCTATTTTTATTTTTATTTTTATTTTTATTTTTATTTTTATTTTTATTTTTATTTTTATTTTTATTTTTATTTTTATTTTTATTTTTATTTTTATTTTTATTTTTATTTTTATTTTTATTTTTATTTTTATTTTTATTTTTATTTTTATTTTTATTTTTATTTTTTATTTATTTCCAAAAATGTCAACTTTCTTCATTCATTTTCTTTTTGTAATATTTTGACTTTATTCCCATAATATTATAACTTTGTCCCTGACCAAATATTTCAACAATTACTACATTTTCTTTTTTCTTTTCATAATACTATGACTTTACAAAAAATCCATTCATATTAAAATTACTAAATTAAATTACTAAAATTACATTATTTTATAATTACAATATTTTGACTTTATTATCATAAAAGTAAAATAAACACAGAGATGGCCGAGGGTGGAATTGAACCCTGGTCTCCTAGCTGTGAGGTCTGCGTGCTAACAACTTGTCCGCCGTGCTGTCCCATAATATTAATATTATGTATATATATTTTTTATTTATTTATTATTATTATTATTATGGAATGAATGCGAGTGTGAATGGTTGTTTGTCTATATGTGCCCTGTGATTGGCTGGCCACCAGTCCAGGGTGTACCCCGCCTCTCGACGGAAGACAGCTGGGATAGGCTCCAGCACCCCCCATGACCCTTGTGAGGAAAAGCGGTAGAAAATGAATGAATGAGTTCTCCTCCTATTTTGTGTGGAAGTGGTAACTTTTTGGCTTCTTATTTTGTCTTTCCCCACCCTCGGCCATCTCTGTGTGGAGTTTGCATGTTCTCCCCGTGCATGCGTGGGTTTTCTCCGGGTACTCCGGTTTCCTCCCACATTCCAAAAACATGCTAGGTTAATTAGCCACTCCAAATTGTCCATAGGTATGAATGTGAGTGTGAATGGTTGTTTGTCTATATGTGCCCTGTGATTGGCTGGCCACCAGTCCAGGGTGTACCCCGCCTCTCACCGCAAGACAGCTGGGGTAGGCTCCAGCATTCCCCTGCTACTCGGCTAAAGTTGTGTGGCGGATCCGTGGGTTCTTTCCCGTTGTCGAGGCCGTGCATCATGAAACGGGTCATTGATGGATGGCATGGAGTTGTCTAAAACGTGGGGCTTGACCCTGCCTGCCCCCTTTTTTTTCGCCTCCACTCCCGAAGCTGTTAGGAGTGTTGGGATCAGGAGCGAGTCTCCGCACATAATGGGGGCGACTCATTTGGAGGGGGGGTGGGGGGGTGGTATCTTTGATGCCAAACCCTCTAACAATGCGTCCTTTCTGTGCCGGGCAAGAAGCGGCCAGCGGGGTTCCGGCCAACAGGGGAAAACGTAAACGGGGGATTAGCCGGACTAATGGCCCCAACTTGTCATTGATGTTAATTAGCGTTAATTAGGAAGCCCTTCATTTAGCGCCTTGGCCTGGAAGTTTTTGCAAATGTCCCGGGTCATGTTGTAGCATAGTTTGCTTTCGGTTTGTTTGTCATCACGACGCCTCGATGGCCACCTTTTACCAAAGTCGATGTTTGCGGTTAGCGGCAGACATGAAGCCGCTAACCGATGCCTGGAGTTGCTGTTTATGCTTTTTCTAAAAACCTCTTTTTAAACACGTTTAGACCCCCAAAATTTGTAATTTATTTTCAAATAGCTCTAATTTACTGGCTTTACTCATTTCTTATCAATTCCTATACCCACTAAATTAGAAAGTTGGGTTTCGGCAGTAGTCCGGAAGTCCTCGGGAACACATCAACCATTTTGTCAAGCATTAAAATTGACAAGTTTTGCCAAGAAACAGGAAATTCAAGTAAATACAGCTGGAATTGGTGCAGATTCTGGAAGATCTAGAAATCTTTCCGTGTGGGTTATTGTGTGTCGCTGCTCTATAGGAGTCCACAACTTAGTGGAAGTGTGATCATAACCACAGAACAGGAAGTACTCCAATACTGGCTTCTGAGTACAATATGAGTTCAAAGAGGGAGGGAATATGCCTCGTAAAGTGAAGACATGCGTCCAAATTGCATTCCCCCCCCCCAAAAAAAAAAACCGGACCACCGCCCACTGATCCAGGGGCGCATCAAGCGGATTTGTGATCTCTTTGCACCCGCGATTCCTCCGCTGAGACATAATCAGCCACTTTGTCAGCTCAGTTAACCCCGTATTGTCCTGGAGGGGCCCCTTTCAGCCATCCACAATACCCCCGAAGCGCCCCCCCCCCCCCCCCCACCCCGTGTAGCCCTTCCCGGATTCTGGTGGCACATTTACACAACACGCACATGCAGGAACATTCTGGAAGTGACAAACATTGAGGACACGTCCCGCACGCCACCTGAGGTTTGTTTATACTCGGACATCCACCCTTTTCCACGGGGGCGTGGATCGGGTGGTGTGAAATGGGGCCCGCTCTTGGAAGAAAAAGAAGAAGGGGGGTGCGCTCCTCTGTGGGCAACACCTGGTATCACTTTATTAACCCTTGCCTGTGTTGACCCGAGAGCCGGGGAACAAGGCGGGGAACGAGGGGGCGGGGGGGCGGGCGGTCCAAAGTGTGCACGGACGTCACCGTGCAGCCTTTGAAGGGGGAAGCAATGCCGAGCCCCTGAGATGACTTTACCAGTACCGTGACCCCCTTGACCCTGCATCGCCCCCCCCCCAATGACCCCCCTCCCACCTTCCATTCCACCCTTTTCTTGCAGCTGCCTTTGCCTTGCCTTGCATCGCCGTAGCGGGCGTAAAGAAGGCGAAGACGGGGAGAAGGGGGGCCACGCAAAAAGGTCAAGCATTGGTCAGAGGTTTTTATTGGGACTGCAGCAGCGAGGGAGGGGGCGGGGGAATGCGTTGAAGACCACCGTCTGAGATTTTAACTACAGGGAAGGGAATTTGGACTTTTTCCACCCCTGCACACATTTAGTGGCGAGCTTGACACGCCCCCCCCCCCGAGTCGAGTACGGCAAAAAACGCAGTCGCCACCGACGGCGTCCTCGCCTCAACCTCGTTCATCCAGGCGCCCGGCGGGTGGGTAAATCGGTGTCTCACGGCAGGCTGGTGGAAATTCCACCAGAGGACATCACCAGAGGATTAGCGCTGATCCGAGCCGATGTCACCGTCCGAAAAACCCTCAATGAGCCTCTGATTAGTCACTGGCACGGTCAACGGGGATTCGCCGTCCGCAAATAGGACGTGTAAGAGCCAGGTGACCTTTTCATTAAAATCAACTTGGGGGGGGGGCGGCACTGAGGAGGGGCGTGACTTACGGCGTCGACTAGAACCTTTAGCATGGTTGAGTTAGCATTAAGTTAGTTGACCCTAGTGAGGATAAGCGGCATAGAAAACAGAACTATGAATGGAACTATTTTCAAGTATTCAGTATTTTTTAATTATTAAGCTGTCTTAATATTATTCCCATAATATTTTGACTTCATTATTGTAATATTATGACTTTTTTCTCAACCTCATTTTCTGACGTTTCTCGTCATATTATGACTTAAAAAATATTTTTAAATTAATAATATTATATTTACTATATGTGAATGAAACTATTTTCAAGTATTTAGTATTTTTTAATTATTAAGCTGTCTTAATATTATTCCCATAATATTTTGACTTCATTATTGTAATATTATGACTTCTTTCTCAACCCCATTTTCTGAAGTTTCTCATCATATTATGACTTAAGAATATTTTTAAATTAATAATATTATATTTACTATATGTTTGTCTATATGTGAATGGAACTATTTTCAAGTATTCAGTGTTTTTTTAATTAATAAGCTGTCTTAATATTATTCCCATAATATTTTGACCTCATTCTTGTAATATTATGACTTTTTTCTCAACCTCATTTTCTGAAGTTTCTTGTCATATTATGACTTAAAAAAATATTTTTAAATTAATAATATTATATTTTCTATATGTTTGTCTATATGTGAATGGAACTATTTTCAAGTATTCAGTATTTTTTTTTAATTATTAAGCTGTCTTAATATTATTCCCATAATATTTTGACCTCATTCTTGTAATATTATGACTTTTTTCTCAACCTCATTTTCTGAAGTTTCTCGTCATATTATGACTTTAAAAAATATTTTTAATTTAATAATATTATATTTACTGTATGTTTGTCTATATGTGAATGGAACTATTTTCAAGTATTCAGTATTTTTTTTTAATTATTAAGCTGTCTTAATATTATTCCCATAATATTTTGACCTCATTCTTGTAATATTATGACTTTTTTCTCAACCTCATTTTCTGACGTTTCTCGTCATATTATGACTTAAAAAATATTTTTAAATTAATAATATTATATTTACTATATGTGAATGAAACTATTTTCAAGTATTTAGTATTTTTTAATTATTAAGCTGTCTTAATATTATTCCCATAATATTTTGACTTCATTATTGTAATATTATGACTTCTTTCTCAACCCCATTTTCTGAAGTTTCTCATCATATTATGACTTAAGAATATTTTTAAATTAATAATATTATATTTACTATATGTTTGTCTATATGTGAATGGAACTATTTTCAAGTATTCAGTGTTTTTTTAATTAATAAGCTGTCTTAATATTATTCCCATAATATTTTGACCTCATTCTTGTAATATTATGACTTTTTTCTCAACCTCATTTTCTGAAGTTTCTTGTCATATTATGACTTAAAAAAATATTTTTAAATTAATAATATTATATTTTCTATATGTTTGTCTATATGTGAATGGAACTATTTTCAAGTATTCAGTATTTTTTTTTAATTATTAAGCTGTCTTAATATTATTCCCATAATATTTTGACCTCATTCTTGTAATATTATGACTTTTTTCTCAACCTCATTTTCTGAAGTTTCTCGTCATATTATGAC
Source organism: Doryrhamphus excisus (assembly GCF_030265055.1). NCBI lineage: Eukaryota > Metazoa > Chordata > Actinopteri > Syngnathiformes > Syngnathidae > Doryrhamphus > Doryrhamphus excisus. The sequence goes on along the minus strand of NC_080482.1, from coordinate 16,433,762 downwards.
TTTAAAAAATATTTTTAATTTAATAATATTATATTTACTGTATGTTTGTCTATATGTGAATGGAACTATTTTCAAGTATTCAGTATTTTTTTTTAATTATTAAGCTGTCTTAATATTATTCCCATAATATTTTGACCTCATTCTTGTAATATTATGACTTTTTTCTCAACCTCATTTTCTGAAGTTTCTCGTCATATTATGACTTTAAAAAATATTTTTAATTTAATAATATTATATTTACTGTATGTTTGTCTATATGTGAATGGAACTATTTTCAAGTATTCAGTATTTTTTTTTAATTATTAAGCTGTCTTAATATTATTCCCATAATATTTTGACCTCATTCTTGTAATATTATGACTTTTTTCTCAACCTCATTTTCTGAAGTTTCTCATCATATTACGACTTAAAAATATTTTTTAATTAATAATATTATATTTACTATATGTTTGTCTATATGTGAATGGAACTATTTTCAAGTATTCAGTATTTTTTTTAATTATTAAGCTGTCTTAATATTATTCCCATAATATTTTGACCTCATTCTTGTAATATTATGACTTTTTTCTCAACCTCATTTTCTGAAGTTTCTTGTCATATTATGACTTTAAAAAATATTTTTAAATTAATAATATTATATTTACTATATGTTTGTCTATACGTGAATGGAACTATTTTCAAGTATTCAGTATTTTTTTAATTATTAAGCTGTTTTAATATTATTCCCATAATATTTTGACCTCATTCTTGTAATATTATGACTTTTTTCTCAACCTCATTTTCTAAAGTTTCTCATCATATTATGACTTGAAAAAATATTTTTTTAATTAATAATATTATATTTACTATATGTTTGTCTATATGTGAATGGAACTATTTTCAAGTATTCAGTATTTTTTTAATTATTAAGCTGTCTTAATATTATTCCCATAATATTTTGACCTCATTCTTGTAATATTATGACTTGTTTCTCAACCTCATTTTCTGAAGTTTCTTGTCATATTATGACTTTAAAAAATATTTTTAATTTAATAATATTATATTTACTGTATGTTTGTCTATATGTGAATGGAACTATTTTCAAGTATTCAGTATTTTTTTTTAATTATTAAGCTGTCTTAATATTATTCCCATAATATTTTGACCTCATTCTTGTAATATTATGACTTTTTTCTCAACCTCATTTTCTGAAGTTTCTCGTCATATTATGACTTAAAAAATATTTTTAAATCAATAATATTATATTTACTATATGTTTGTCTATATGTGCCCTGTGATTGGCTGGCCACCAGTCCAGGGTGTACCCCGCCTCTCGCCCCAAGACAGCTGGGATAGGCTCCAGCACCCCCGTGACCCTCGTGTGGAAAAAGCAGTAGAAAATGAATGAATATTTACTAAATATCTCATAAAGTTTTTTTTTAATTCCTCCAATATTTTTTACTTTATTCTTGCAAAGAATACAGCAGATTTTTTTCATTTTGCCTCTTATTTTATTTTTATTTTTGTTAACTTTTATAACACACTGCCATTGGTTACATTAGTGACTGTTACCATGGCGACAACACAGCCCCCGACCTCCCTGCCAAAAGATGACAACAATGACCAGGGAGCGAGCAGTGTTTGGATCCAACAGTTGGTCGTCATGGAAACCACACCTTCGCTATAACAGGCTTGATGTCACTGGAAGCTACTGTACGTATAAAGTACGTGAAACAAGGCTTTTGTAGTAAAGTCATCAATAACGCCGGTCCTAAGACTCCTTTACCGTGGGACGGATTACTGCCGGGAATTCTTCCAACTCCAATTACGCCACCGCTAACACGTAGCACAAAAAGCACACACACACACAATAAAATAACAACAAGCAAGGTTTAACTCCTGACTCAACCCCCCCCACCCCACCCCACCCCACCCCACCGTGCAGCGTCAACACTCGGCCAGTCACAAGGACTTCAGTGTGCAGAGGTTAATTTAAGGGGTCTCAAACATGCGGCCCGCGGGCCAAATGTGGCCCGCAGGACACTAGTTTGAGGCCCCCGCCTTGATATGAAAGTTTAATGTTTAAGTTTGATATGGATGCTGTATGGTATCATGTACCCAGAAAAAATGATTACGTTTGATTCATGTTCATGTTAAAGGTTAAATAACTGTTAATAGTTATCCTCCCTATCCGTGTGGAAGTGGTAAGTTTTTGGCGATTTAAGTTGAAAGGAAATAACTCGAAGGCTACCGTTGAGGTCGCTAGCTCTCTAGTTAGCATGTGTCTCAAGACCCTGCGGTTGCGCAATATGTTGTAAATAAAAAAAGTATAAATGTGACTATAGTCGTGTATACGTACAGGGCTCTAATAATGCCCGAGTACCCGTAGAAAACCCACACATGCACTGGGAAAACATGCAAACTCAACAAAAAAAGATGGCCGAAGGTGGAATTGAACTCAGGTCTCCTAGCTGTGAGGCCTGCGCGCTAACCACTCGTCCGCCACGCAACCTTTCAGATCATCAAACAAACGTAAACATTAGACAATGACAATACAACTGAAAACAAAATGCAGTTTTTAAAAGGACCTACTTGTGGACTGCTATGGAGCAGCTACACACAAAAGCTTTCTGGATCTTCCAGAGTCTGCACCTATTCCAGCTTTGGATTTCCAAAATGGCCCGCTTCCAGGCACACCCACTCCGCTGTGATTGGTCCCACTCAGCTTGTACAGGTAACAGATTGTACACGAGCACGCCCATATAAGGAAGCATATAAGCAAATCCGACTCCCTGTGACATCACAGGGAGCCAGTGTTAGAAAAAACTCTCTAGAACCAAGTGTTCAGCGCCATAACAAACTCATTTCCAAATGTGCAAACCTCATCATCGGAAACTTTGGCATCCACTCATTTTTGCAGAATTGTTGTCATTCAGCCATACTGGAGGCTCAATAGGTTTCAGGTCAGGACTTGGACTAGACCACTCCAAAGTCTACATTTTGTCTGATGGACTTGTTTGTGGTGTGTTTTGGATCATTGTGAATGGAACTATTTTCAAGTATTCAGTATTTTTTTAATTATTAAGCTGTCTTAATATTATTCCCGTAATATTTTGACCTCATTCTTGTAATATTATGACTTTTTTCTCAACCTCATTTTCTGAAGTTTCTTGTCATATTATGACTTTAAAAAATATTTTTAAATTAATAATATTATATTTACTATATGTTTGTCTATATATGCCCTGTGATGAAAAACATATTTTTACATTAATAATACTATATTTACTATATGTTTGTCTATATGTGAATGGAACTATTTTCAAGTATTCAGTATTTTTAATTAATAAGCTGTCTTAATATTATTCCCATAATATTTTGACCTCATTCTTGTAATATTATGACTTTTTTCTCAACCTCATTTTCTGAAGTTTCTTGTCATATTATGACTTTAAAAAATATTTTTAAATTAATAATATTATATTTACTATATGTTTGTCTATATGTGAATGGAACTATTTTCAAGTATTCCGTATTTTTTTAATTATTAATCTGTTGTAATATTATTCCCATAATATTTTGACCTCATTCTTGTAATATTATGACTTTTTTCTCAACCTCATTTTCTGAAGTTTCTCGTCATATTATGACTTAAAAAATATTTTTAAATTAATAATATTATATTTACTATATGTTTGTCTATACGTGAATGGAACTATTTTCAAGTATTCTGTATTTTTTTTAATTATTAAGCAGCGAAACAGCCCCCAGACCATCACACTACCACCACCATATTTTACTGATGCTATGTTGCTGACTGTTGAGTATTTTCTGGCAAAACTGAGTCAAGCCTTAATGTACTTCTTCCCACTCCCGGGAAGGTTCACCACTCTTCCATGTTTTCACCGTTTGTGGATAATGTCTCTCTCACTGTGGTTGGCTGGAGTCCCAATGCTTTAGAAATGGCTTTATAACTTTTTTCCACACTGATAGAGCTTAATTAATGTTAATTAATGTCAGTTATGTTTTAATATGGTAGCAATCAAGGCCTTTTTTTTCTGTTTGAGCGTGGCAAACATGCAAAAAAAAAAATTATATATATATACGTATATATATATAATTTCTTAGAATGTGGCTGTAAAGTGCAGGATTGTATCAATGTGTATAGATAAAAGTTCTCCTGTGTTCTTTTTTTTCTCTGTGGGCATCTTTTTATGGAAGTGACATTCCTGGAGTGTGGAAACAGAAGCCCTTGTTTAGAGGTGAAACCCTCCCGCCCCATCCCCTTTTTTCATCTTCCTAGTTTTGGAGCCCCGGGTCAAAGGCCGGGACCCCCTCCAGCTTCAGAGACACGTCAGGTCATGCAAGCCACATAGCATTCCCTGTATAGACCCCACCTTCTCCCTCCTCCCCTGCACCCGCCGCCCCTTTCATGCCCAGCAGTGACAAACCTCCTTCTGACACAGGAGGTGTGAGCGCGTGCACGGCTCACCGAGCGTGCACGTGACACGCTTAGAGAATACAAAGTCAGGCTTCAGCAAGTTTGTGCATCGGCAAAAAAAATCCATCAAAAATTACATCAGGGGAACTCAATTTACTTGTGGGCCAAAAAAAAAGAAAAAAAAGCATTTATTAAATACAAAAAAAAAATAAAAAAACTTCGCTTTGGTTCCAATTTTTTTTTCCAAGAAAAGCTCTGATAAAACATTCCACTGTTCTCAAATATCTTAATTCTTATTTTTCTACACAAAATAAGATGAAAAATAAATAAACAAAGCAAGAATAAAGAAAATCAATCAATCAGTAATAAATAAATATAATAATAATTATAAAAAAATTAATAAATAATAATAATAATATAATTAAAAAAATATTTTAGGAGGCATAAATTTAAATAATAAACACAAAAAGATTTTTTTTTCCAAAATCACAATATAGAGAGAAAAAAAATGAATGAATGCACAATTCGGTTGGGGCAAAATATGATATACAATATACATAATACATAATAATAATACATACATAATATGATAAAGATAATATGATAAGAATGAATTCATAACAATATGGCAAGAAAAAAAAAAGAGTCACAAGATAAAAGATGGGGGGAAATGTGAGGAAAGAGAAAAGTTAATATTAATAATATTAAATTAATAATAATAATTCATAATTAATTAATAATTGATATAGTCACATTTATACTCTTTTTATTTACAACATATTGCGCAACTGCAGGGTCTTGAGACACATGCTAACTCGCAAACTAGAGAGCTAGCGACCTACTAAACGGTAGCCTTCAAGTTATTTCCTTTCAACTTAAATCGCCAAAAACTTACCACTTCCACACAGATAGGGAGGATAACTATTAACAGTTATTTAACCTTTAACATGAACATGAATCAAACGTAATAATTTTTTCTGGGTACATGATACCATACAGCATCCATATCAAACATAGTTATTTCCTTTCAACTTAAATCGCCAAAAACTTACCACTTCCACACGGATAGGGAGGATAACTGTTAACAGTTATTTAACCTTTAACATGAACATGAATCATTTTTTCTGGGTACATGATACCATACAGCATCCATATCAAACATTAAACTTTCATATCAAGGCGGGGGCCTCAAACTAGTGTCCTGCGGGCCACATTTGGCCCGCGGGCCGCGTGTTTGAGACCCCTGAATTAGATGGATGTTGTGTGGAAAAGGTAAAAAAAAAACATCTCGCCAGTGTCATAAATGTCAGCTATGATGAGGTTAAAAAAATTTGTAGTTCCTGTGTGTAATGATTAACTGAGGCGTCCCAAGACTTTTGCCAAATACACGCAAAATCCCGGAAACAAAAAGTAATAAATAACATCGACGCTGAATTAAAAGTGTCAGGGAGTAATGAGGAACGCACCATCTCTCCAAACGGGGGGGCAAAGTTGAGCAGATAGCAAAAAAAACAGAAAAGTACGTGTCAAATGAAAACAAGCAATTTTAGGGAGCGTCTCTGCTGCCAAGTGTCAAAGGTCACGAGACTCGCTGGGGCCTCGGCCGCTCGCGTCCGCCGCGCTGACTCGGCAGATGGACTCCAGCGCCGGCGCTCACACGCCAGAAGCCCGCACATGAAAAATGGCATCAGCAGATAAACAAATAAGCAAATAAATCCTGGGGACATTGGGGGCAGGGGGAAGCCACCCCCGAGGGGGGTCAGAGCAGGAACAGATAAATCTCCCGACCGAGATGCCTTGCCTTTCCACGGCTAACCTCTTAATCAACCCCAATCGGCTAAAGGAAACACAAGTGACGCTTCGAGTGCTTGGCAGGGAAACGGGCGGCGCACGTGCGGAGGAAACGCCGACATGGAACTGATGACAAAGCGCGCTCGGCAAATGAAGTCCGCCACGGAAAAAAAGCCGTTAGCAAACATGTCATTCGTACGTAGCTTCTGGTGTCTATTTGCGCCACATGCTCAGGTTACGTACCTGCTGCCCTGATGGCGGATTGTATTTAACCCCCCACGCCCCCCGCCCCCGCCCCAGCCACCCACCCCCGGGCATCCGTCACCCTCCTAACTACAGCGTTGCATCGTCAAGCCCGCCGTGAATTTCCTTGCCCATCCGGTGTGGCCGTGTTTGCCACCCCCTGACACCCTTCGTGTGTCGAGGACGGGGTTGGGGGCGGCACCCCTGGGCCCCCGGTTGACCCCCGCCATCCATCACATCCGATAGAAGTTCTAATAGGGAGAGTAGTTGCAAAGTTGAGCTTGTGTGAGGCCGATCATCAAATCCTCTCCTTGTTTAATGCCCCCCCCCCACCCCCACCCCCAACCTTAACCACCCACCCGACTTTTTGACGACGCTATGCGGCCTTCGACACCCACGGCAAAATGACACAAACCTGGCGGGGCCCTTCTGACCCGTGTTTGCTTGGCACACAGAAGTTATGAGCTTGCGTTTGAATGCAGCATTCAAGGCCCCAAAAGTGACTTTTACTATTAACATTTACAATAAATTTAGCAAGTGATTCTCCTCATGCAAAGTCAATGATTCATGAAAAACTTTTAATGTTTTTTTTTTTTAATGCACATTTAATGGTTTGAATTTTTTTTTTTTTACTTTTTCTAAATGTTTCTTTAAAGGGGGCCCATTATGCTGATTTTGTATTGAGTTGTGGACTCCTGTAGAGCAGCTACACGTAATAACCCACACAGAAAACCTTCTCGATCTAATCTAGAGATGTATTTCTTTGCTATTTCTTTTTTATTTGACGTTATTTGACCACGTTAGCATTTCTACTGAGCTACTATTAACATGGTAGCATTTTTAGCCATTTTCATAGGTAGACACACATATAAATATGTTAACGTTAATGTTAGCATTGCTAGCATGTTTAGCAGTAGCATAGTAGAATTTTAGCCGGTTTTATATGTAAACATTTTGCATCATGCTATGTGTTACTATGCTAATGTTACCATGTTAGCATTTCTACTGAGCTACTATTAACATGGTAGCATTTTTAGCCATTTTCATAGGTAGACACTATCATGCTCGGTGTTAGCATGTTAATGTTAGCATTGCTAGCATGTTTAACAGTAGCATAGTAGGATTTTAGCCGGTTTTATAGGTAGGCCTATGTAAACATTTTGCATCATGCTATGTGTTACTATGCTAATGTTACCACGTTAGCATTTCTACTGTGCTGCTATTAATGTGGTAGCATTTTTAGCCATTTTCAAAGGTAGACACACATATAAATACTTAGCACTATCATGCTCGGTGTGAGCATGTTAACGTTAGCATTGCTAACATGTTAACAGTAGCATAGTAGAATTTTAGCCGGTTTTATAGGTAGGCCTATATAAACATTTTGTATCATGCTATGTGTTACTATGCTAATGTTACCACGTTAGCATTTCTGCTGTGCTACTATTAACATGGTAGCATTTTTAGCCATTTTCATAGGTAGACACACATATAAATATGTTAACGTTAATGTTAGCATTGCTAGCATGTTAACAGTAGCATAGTAGAATTTTAGCCGTTTTTATAGGTAGGCCTATATAAGCATTTTTGCATCATGCTAGGGGTTATTATGCTAATGTTACCACGTTAGCATTTCTACTGTGCTACTATTAACATGGTAGCATTTTTAGCCATTTTCATAGGTAGACACACATATAAATATGTTAACGTTAATGTTAACATTGCTAGCATGCTTAACAGTAGCATAGTAGAATTTTAGCCGGTTTTATAGGTAGGCCTGTGTAAACATTTTGCATTATGCTATGTGTTACTATGCTAATGTTACCACGTTAGCATTTCTACTGTGCTACTATTAACATGGTAGCATTTTTAGCCATTTTCATAGGTAGACACTATCACGCTCGGTGTTAGCATGTTAACGTTAGCATTGCTAGCATGTTAACAGTAGCATATTAGAATTTTAGCCGGTTTTATAGGTAGGCCTATATAAACATTTTGCATCATGCTATGTGTTACTATGCTAATGTTACCATGTTAGCATTTCTACTGTGCTACTATTAACATGGTAGCATTTTTAGCCATTTTCATAGGTAGACACACATATAAATATGTTAACGTTAATGTTAGCATTGCTAGCATGCTTAACAGTAGCATAGTAGAATTTTAGCCGGTTTTATAGGTAGGCCTATGTAAACATTTTGCATCATGCTATGTGTTACTATGCTAATGTTACCATGTTAGCATTTCTACTGAGCTACTATTAACATGGTAGCATTTTTAGCCATTTTCATAGGTAGACACTATCATGCTCGGTGTTAGCATGTTAACGTTAGCATTGCTAGCATGTTAACAGTAGCATAGTAGAATTTTAGCCGGTTTTATAGGTAGGCCTATGTAAACATTTTGCATCATGCTATGTGTTACTATGCTAATGTTACCATGTTAGCATTTCTACTGAGCTACTATTAACATGGTAGCATTTTTAGCCATTTTCATAGGTAGACACTATCATGCTCGGTGTTAGCATGTTAATGTTAGCATTGCTAGCATGTTTAACAGTAGCATAGTAGGATTTTAGCCGGTTTTATAGGTAGGCCTATGTAAACATTTTGCATCATGCTAGGTGTTATTATGCTAATGTTACCACGTTAGCATTTCTACTGTGCTACTATTAACATGGTAGCATTTTTAGCCATTTTCATAGGTAGACACACATATAAGTATGTTAACGTTAATGTTAGCATTGCTAGCAAGCTTAACAGTAGCATAGTAGAATTTTAGCCGGTTTTATAGGTAGGCCTATGTAAACATTTTGCATCATGCTATGTGTTACTATGCTAATGTTACCACGTTAGCATTTCTACTGTGCTACTATTAACATGGTAGCATTTTAGCCATTTTCATAGGTAGACACACATATAAATACTTTGCACTATCATGCTCGGTGTTAGCATGAACATGTTAGCATGCTAACATTAGCATAGTAGCATTTTTATCCATTTTCATTGGTAGACACTATTATGTGATGTATTTCTTTGCTGGCCACAACGTCCCTGATTTAATTTACTCCACTCACGGCCCGTCACTGGGCACACCCACTCCACTCCCAAGCGCTCCGGAGGACTTCCGGACTACCGCCGAACCCCACTTTCTAATTTTGTCGGTATAGGAGTTGATAATAAATGAATAAAGCCTTTGGAGAGCTACTTAAAAAGTGGTTCGGAGCTATATAATAAATATAAAATAAGATAATATATTAAAAAAAATTACAGCTTGCGCTTATGACATGACCAAGTAATGTTTGTGGATATTCCAGCTTCTCCCATGTTCCGTGTTTTTCTCTTGTTGGCAGGGAATCTGCAATTCCAACCATTTCTGCTGATATTAAACTAGCATACACTTACTTCAAATGTTTTCCAAAATTGGATGAATACATTTTGTATACATTAAAGATGATGAAAGCCATAACCCGTTATGTCAAAATATGCTAAACTATCTCAACAAAACAGAAAATTACTATTTTATCAAATAATATATGTCATTAATAATGAATATATTTAATTTGACTATATTCAGAGGGCCAATAAAGAAACACATATGAGCCAAAAAAGGCTCCCCTTGCTGCACTGCTTGAAATAAATATTGACTATTTCTACATTTGTGACATTTTTCCCACTTCCTGCTGAAAAGTGAGACACGAGTAAGACAGAATAAGACACAAGCCAAAGTATCCTCCATGTGGGATTCAGGATCCTTATTTAATAATAAGCTGCTTTTCCGCCCCATTCTGGTCAACTTGATCATAAGCCTCCCCCGTGTCGAGTTTCAGCCTAATTATTAGCCTGCAGACCCCGAGGTGGACTTGGTCAGTGGGCCGCAGCTCGTGGAATCCCCCTAATAGCGAGTCAGGGGGCTAATTGGGGGACAGGTAAGGTTACATGTGACAGCAATTAAGCCGAGCATGGGGCCAACTTTATGGCCTCTGGCGAGCTTCACTCCGGGACCCCCAAAGTGGGCTTTAGCTTTGGGGGGGGGGGACGACTCAAGTAACAAGTCTTAACACACATATACACTCATCAGTCACTTTATTAGGCACGCCTGTTTGGGTTCCATTATTTAGCAGCATCAAGCTCCCAAACTATAAGCAAAATAATAAAGATAATAATCAATCATTATTACTATTGATAATGCGTTGTGGGCCGCACAGTCAGGAGATCGGGAAGACCTGGGTTGAACAGTTTTGGACCCAGTAAAGAACCCTGGGGTACTCCACATTTAAGCAATATTCTCCTTGCTTCACCTATTTCGGTACGAACCCTCTGATTCCATACCTTGTTTGTTCGTTAAAATATTGTGATTAATTGTATCAAATGCGGCTGCACGGCGGTCGAGTGGTTAGCACGCAGACCTCGCAGCGAGGAGACCTGAGTCCATTCCACCCTCGGGTATCTCTGTGTGGAGTTTGCATGTGAATGCGTGGATGCGTGGGTTTTCTCCGGGTACTCCGGTTTCCTCCCACATTCCAAAAACATGCTAGGTTAATTAGCGACTCCAAATTGTCCATAGGTATGAATGTGAGTGTGAATGGTTGTTTGTCTATATGTGCTCTGTCCAGGGTGTACCCCGCCTCTCGCCCGAATGAGTAATGGAGGGTATTGTATTGTACTAAAATTGGGGATGACTGAATCTGTGAGTAATTATAAAGTTATAAACTTACTAATTCTTTTAGAAAATTGTGACAATTGCCTTAACAGCATTAAATGCAACCACTAGAAAGGCTTTTCACACTTTTGAACGGTTTGCACGAGTAAAAGTAGGCAAAAGGTGCATTTTGCAAGCCGTGTGTCATTGCGAGGACATGTGCATAAACACTTTAGTGCAGGCAGTCGCCTCCACATGACAAATCTGGGGGAGGGATCAGCCCCCCCTCCCACTCCCTCATCCCCACTACATGCTGCCTGCATGGAAAAGCCCGCTGGAGTAATTACTGGAATGACCTTTTGAGACAATAAAACATGCCTAAAATCAACACTTTCCCCAAATGGTGAACAATTTTGAGGCGTTTTGTGCGCCCTGGTGAAAAGTTACCACCTTTTGTTGTGTTTGGGGGGCTGGTTTTTTTCACATTCTAATGTTAAAATACTAGCATTTTTAGCCATTTTCATAGGTAGACACTATTGTGTTAGGTGTTAGCATGTTAACTTTAGCATTGCTAGCATGTTAACAGTAGCATAGTAGAATTTTAGCCGGTTTTATAGGTAGGTCTATGTAAACATTTTGCATCATGCTATGTGTTACTATGCTAATGTTACCACGTTAGCATTTCTACTGTGCTACTATTAACATGGTAGCATTTTTAGCCATTTTCATAGCTAGACACACATATAAATATGTTAACGTTAATGTTAGCATTGCTAGCATGCTTAACAGTAGCATAGTAGAATTTTAGCCGGTTTTATAGGTAGGCCTATATAAACATTTTGCATCATGCTAGGTGTTACTATGCTAATGTTACAACGTTAGCATTTCTACTGTGCTACTATTAACATGGTAGCATTTTTAGCCATTTTCATAGATAGACACACATATAAATATGTTAACATTAATGTTAGCATTGCTAGCATGCTTAACAGTAGCATAGTAGAATTTTAGCCGGTTTTATAGGTAGGCCTATATAAACATTTTGCATCATGTTAGGTGTTACTATGCTAATGTTACCACGTTAGCATTTCTACTTTGCTACTATTAACATGGTAGCATTTTTAGCCATTTTCATAGACAGACACACATATAAACATGTTAACGTTAATGTTAGCATTGCTAGCATGCTTAACAGTAGCATAGTAGAATTTTAGCTGGTTTTATAGGTAGGCCTATATAAACATTTTGCATCATGCTATGTGTTACTATGCTAATGTTACTACATTAGCATTTCTACTGTGCTACTATTAACATGGTAGCATTTTTAGCCATTTTCATAGGTAGACACACATATAAATATGTTAACGTTAATGTTAGCATTGCTAGCATGTTAACAGTAGCATAGTAGAATTTTAGCCGGTTTTCTAGGTAGTCCTATATAAACATTTAGCATCATGCTATGTGTTACTATGCTAATGTTACCACGTTAGCATTTCTGCTGTGCTACTATTAACATGGTAGCATTTTTAGCCATTTTCATAGATAGACACACATATAAATATGTTAACGTTGATGTCAGCATTGCTAGCATGCTTAACAGTAGCATAGTAGAATTTTAGCCGGTTTTATAGGTAGGCCTATGTAAACATTTTGCATCATGCTATGTGTTACTATGCTAATGTTACCACGTTAGCATTTCTGCTGTGCTACTATTAACATGGTAGCATTTTTAGCCATTTTCATAGATAGACACACATATAAATATGTTAACGTTAATGTTAGCATTGCTAGCATGCTTAACAGTAGCATAGTAGAATTTTAGCCGGTTTTATAGGTAGGTCTATATAAACATTTTGCATCATGCTATGTGTTACTATGCTAATGTTACCACGTTAGCATTTCTGCTGTGCTACTATTAACATGGTAGCATTTTTAGCCATTTTCATAGGTAGACACACATATAAATATGTTAACGTTAATGTTAGCATTGCTAGCAAGCTTAACAGTAGCATAGTAGAATTTTAGCCGGTTTTATAGGTAGGCCTGTATAAACATTTTGCATCATGCTATGTGTTACTATGCTAATGTTACCATGTTAGCATTTCTACTGTGCTACTATTAACATGGTAGCATTTTTAGCCATTTTCATAGGTAGACACACATATAAATATGTTAACGTTAATGATAGCATTGCTAGCATGCTTAACAGTAGCATAGTAGAATTTTAGCCGGTTTTATAGGTAGGCCTATGTAAACATTTTGCATCATGCTATGTGTTACTATGCTAATGTTACCACGTTAGCATTTCTACTGTGCTACTATTAACATGGTAGCATTTTTAGCCATTTTCATAGGTAGACACACATATAAATATGTTAACGTTAATGTTAGCATTGCTAGCATGCTTAACAGTAGCATAGTAGAATTTTAGCCGGTTTTATAGGTAGGCCTGTATAAACATTTTGCATCATGCTATGTGTTACTATGCTAATGTTACCATGTTAGCATTTCTACTGTGCTACTATTAACATGGTAGCATTTTTAGCCATTTTCATAGGTAGACACACATATAAATATGTTAACGTTAATGTTAGCATTGCTAGCATGCTTAACAGTAGCATAGTAGAATTTTAGCCGGTTTTATAGGTAGGCCTATATAAACATTTTGCATCATGCTATGTGTTACTATGCTAATGTTACCACGTTAGCATTTCTACTGTGTTACTATTAACATGGTAGCATTTTTAGCCATTTTCATAGGTAGACACACATATAAATATGTTAACGTTAATGATAGCATTGCTAGCATGCTTAACAGTAGCATAGTAGAATTTTAGCCGGTTTTATAGGTAGGCCTATGTAAACATTTTGCATCATGCTATGTGTTACTATGCTAATGTTACCACGTGAGCATTTCTACTGTGCTACTATTAACATGGTAGCATTTTTAGCCATTTTCATAGGTAGACACACATATAAATATGTTAACGTTAATGTTAGCATTGCTAGCATGCTTAACAGTAGCATAGTAAAATTTTAGCCGGTTTTATAGGTAGGCCTGTATAAACATTTAGCATCATGCTATGTGTTACTATGCTAATGTTACCACGTTAGCATTTCTGCTGTGCTACTATTAACATGGTAGCATTTTTAGCCATTTTCATAGATAGACACACATATAAATATGTTAACGTTAATGTTAGCATTGCTAGCATGCTTAACAGTAGCATCGTAGAATTTTAGCCAGTTTTATAGGTAGGCCTATGTAAACATTTTGCATCATGCTATGTGTTACTATGCTAATGTTAACACGTTAGCATTTCTACTGTGTTACTATTAACATGGTAGCATTTATTGCCATTTTCAAAGGTAGACTAACATATAAATACTGAGCACTATCATGCTCGGTGTTAGCATGTTAACGTTAGCATTGCTAGCATGTTAACAGTAGCATCGTAGCATTTTAGCCGGTTTTCTAGGTAGGCCTATATAAACATTTTGTATTATGCCGGGCTAATATAATTGAAAAGGGAAATTATGAGGTGTTGTATAGATTTATTGCTTCTCATTTTTATTTTGCTACTCCCCATAACATCAGTAGCGCTTTACAATTTGGGCAAATTGCACATTTATAATCCCAAGGCCAAAGTTGAAATAAATCCCAGCCGCAGACACGCAAGTCAGCAAGCTTTGTTGCTCTTTGAAGGACAGTACGCTTTTCATGGAGGTCTCACTCGCACACCAATATCAGTATCAGCAGAAACACCCATACCGATACGGTCCGATGTGTATTTATCAATACTGATTTCTACATTCTATTATTACACGTGCTTTGTAATGGTAATGGTAATGGTTTAATTTATAAAGCTTATTAAATCCTACCCCTCCATCTGGTACTTTTACAATCACTAACTGTTACATTTGTTCACTTCCTGCTTTCCATAATACAGTTTAAGGGTTTTTTTTTGCTTTTTTTGTATTTTTTTGTATTTTTTGTCGTACTTCCGCACCTCGTACCAAAGTACGACATTTTTACCACCTTCTAAATATGCTTTTTAACTTCATTAGAGCCCTCCTAGACATGAAATAACACCCCTATAGTCATCTTTACACTCAAATTAACTAATAAAATAGACATAAGGCAGATAAGACAGCTTTAAGGTTTTTTTTGTATGTGTTTTTTTTTAAATAATGTACCTTGTACCGAAGTACTCGGTGATATGAGCATCCAATGACATAATGGGTACCATAGTAAGTGTCAATATAGTGATATATATAGCACATCATGACTGGTTCAAGACTCTTCATCCTTGTATTTAGCAAACATCAACTGCTTGTATTGTTTCTTGAATTGGCTCATCGTTGTGCATTGTTTGATTTCCTTACTCAATCCATTCCATAGTTTGATTCCACATACTGAAATGCTATGGCTAGCATAACGTAGTCCTAGCATAGAAGTGTTTCAAATGTACTTCTTCCCTGAGATCATATTTCTCCTCTCTTGTAGAGAAGTATTGGATGACATTTTTAGCTAATTGCTTATTTTTAGCCTTATGCATTATTTTAGCTGTTTGAAGATGAACTATATCAGCAAGTTGAAGTATTTGTCATTTTACAAATAAGGAGTTAGTATGTTCTCTGTAGGCGGCATTATGAATTATCCTTACTGACCTTTTTTTTGCAGTACATTTAGTCAGTGAAGATTGCTTTTATAGTTATTATACCATATTTCCACACAATAAGTAAGATATGGTAGAACCAGAGAGCAATAAAGAGTGTGGAGTGATTTCTGATTGAGAACAAATTTTGCTGAAATTGTTGTTTTCTTTCTAGAAAAAAGGTAAACTCTCCTTCCCAAATGTATAAACATAACTTATGTTTCAAATTAACTAACAAAGTTGAAAAAAAATGACACTTTCTTTGCCTTTCGGCCTGTCGCTGCAACATTCGTTGCTGTCAATCAAAGAGTCTCCCAAACAGACCACCATCCAACCAGGGTGCTTCTCACTTTTGACCGGCCGACCGAGCAGCCAATCGCTGGCGGCCATGCCTGGCTCCCAACCCGGGCTGCCCGCCATGGGAGGCGGCATGACCTTATACGGCACTCCCGCCCTTATATGGAGCCCGCCCGCGGCCAGGGGGCGGAGTGAGAGGGAAGGGGGGCGGAAGGTTAACAGCCTACCGGTGACACTTTGCCCCAAATGTGCAGCTTGGCTGGGACAGAGGTGACCCGTGTTGTCCGATCCCCACCACCACCACCACCATCATCACCATCATCATCCCGCATAGCTCCGTGGACGTGATAGTGCGTGTTCGTGTATCTTTCTCATGAAGGCAACGCGCGCCACATTCGCGTCTTGATCCCAAAAAGGACCGGACTCCGGGGGCTCACCTCCGCCTTCCTCCGCTCCAAAGAAGACCTATATGGGACTACTTCAGAAGGAGAAGTGTAAGCGTGCGGCTTTCGGACTATTTTTGTGTATAATTATTAATATTTAACTTCTAAGCGCCTCCACGCTGACCCGAGTTCCCTTCCTTGGACTCCCTTTCCGTTTCCCGGGACGCTGGTTCCAGGAGGAGGACGTGTTTATGGATCTATGTGCGGTCGCCAGCACCGGGACTCTCATCGGTCATGATCCCCCGCTGCTGCTGGTCTGAACTTTGATTCACACAAGAAGAGAGTTTTTTTTAATTTAAATATCACACAAGCTGACTTTTGCGAGGACGTTCTCGTTCCCGTGTTTTCGCACTTTCCACTCTGAAAGCCAAAGTCCAAAGTGTTTGTGGATAGCATGGCAATGGTAGTAAACCAGTGGCCAGAGAGCATTTCCGCAGACCCGGGCTCGCAGCTCCAGATTTGCGGCCAGGATCCCGGAGGCGCGCCGGGGACTCCCAACGGCTCGACGCCGGGCAACGACGCTCTCTCCGGGGACAAGCTGCCCAACGTGGACTGCATGGTGTGCGGGGACAAGTCCAGCGGGAAGCACTACGGTCAGTTCACCTGCGAGGGATGCAAGAGCTTCTTCAAGCGCTCCGTGAGGCGGAACCTCAGCTACACCTGCCGGGGGAACCGGGACTGCCCCATCGACCAGCACCACCGGAACCAGTGTCAGTACTGCCGCCTGAAGAAGTGCCTCAAAGTCGGCATGAGGAGAGAAGGTAAGGCCGGTGTGTGCGCCGGATGTCAGCAGACATTTCAATTGAATGCAGCATTACAAAAATATTAATAATATTAATATAATAATAACATTATTATATATATCATATAAATATTAATTTGTCAGCACATTTTTTTTTAGTTTTTTTTTTTTCCTGAAAAACACTTTTCATGATGTAACAATTTTCCATCTACAGGTGCAGTATGAATGAATGAATATCTTTGAAAAGTGAATTTAAATCAAGCTGAAATATTCATAGCTTACAGCTAATAAAAACCTCAAATTCAGTTTCTCTGAAAATGTGAAAAAAAATGGAAAAAAAAATGCAAAAACTTCAATTTCGAGCGAAATCACGTAACTTTTTCACCGTACTGTCATTTTTCCGCACATTTCCAAGCGCTCATCATCATCATCATCACTGTTGCCATGGAGACCAAAAATCATCCTCAACCCGCAGCGCCCGGTAGTTCACATTCCTGCGCCGAATGAAGCAAAACAACAACAAAATGGCTTTGTGTTGTCTTTTAATGATGCTGTTTGCTCAGCGACACCCGCGGCCGCGAAGCGCAGGACGCCGCTGCATTTGTTGTATTGTGCCGGATTAACAACGGGTCACTTGGCGCCAAAAGAGGAGCCGTGCAAACGTGTCGGTGGAGGCTCGAGCGCTTCGCCACGGTTGTTAATTATTATTAATTGGCGCTGACGTGTTTTTCAAACGGCGGCCTCAATGTGGGTCACATACGGGATTATTCTCATCCAGTTTACGACCGGCGTAGCATTTGCGTCAAGCGAAATATCTCGATAATGTACAGTATCTCTCGAAAACGCCATAAATCAAGCAGAGGTTGTTATAATAGGTTGTGATGTGGCTAGTTTTTGACGTTCTGGCAACGTAGGAGCAAGATCAGCGTACAAACCCATAGATAGTCGCCTGAGATGATCCCTCATAACTCCTGTGGGTCATGTCCTGTGTGTGTGTGTGTGTGTGTTTGTGTGTATACACACTATATCCTGTACAGAAACCCGCAAGCCACACCAACTCGGTCATGCTCTCGTGTGCTGAAACCCGAGGAAATCTCCTGATGATGTCGCTTCACCAAGGCCTTTAGTGCAACTACACATATTGTGCAATCTGGTCATGTGACTGCAATTTGGGGGGGGTTCTAACAGGTGAAAAGTTGCAGAAATATCCCAAAAGTGGAACATAACAGTTCCAAATAGTCAACTATTTTGGCCTCAAGTAAGAAAATAATACCTCCACTAAGAGAAAATGAACATTTTGGACCTAAATCCAATTGCGTGGGGTGACTTGGATGTGACACATCTGGAGCAGGATATGGTAGTCCACAAAAACGTCAAGATTCTGCAACTAAAAAGGATTTTTTTTTTTTTTACTTTTGATGACTGAATTATGTGATTTTTCTACCGATGTGTTCACTGCCCTCATTGTGCTTAAGACCAAGTAACATTTTGACACGATACAAGCATACGAGGGGAGGATATTTGCAGTCAAACCGCCTCTTGTTTTGATCGGCGACGGATGTCCGGTCCAACGCGACAAATAAAGCTTTTTGACTGCAGCAGAAACTCAGCTCACTCGCCTCGCTCTCTCGTTGGTGCGTTTGAGGTCAGCGGGATTAAACGCTATCCTCAAATCCTCTTTGTGGGGCCGGCTTCTGTTTATCAACACTCATTTGTCCATTTTGGAGACCCCTTTTTTGGAGCGCCTGCTGTGAGATGGAGCATTAAGATGGCCGAGTCATGATTGTTCAAATTGTTTTTTTTACAAACTCGTTCACTGACTAACCTTTGAAACTGCTAGCTAAATTTAAAAAAGAAAGCGGGTAACGTTCATTAATCGTGCGACTATTCCTCTAAGTGCATTTGTGTAAGTGTTTATCCCCAAATTTGACTGATTCACGGATACTCCACGGAGACTCACTGGCTCATGCCATGGGTGTAGGTGTGAGTCATGAACGAATCCTTAACCACTGAACGGCTACAACAGGGGTGGCCGAACCTTGACACTGAGGGCCACATGGTAAAAAAGTAGTTCTATATATTTCAAGAAAAAACAGCAGCTCAGCTTTGGGACGTTTTGTAGGTGAAAAGGCTTATTATTAGGAACAACCTCGCTCTTTGCTTCCCACCCCGTTTTTGCTTTTGTTTTTTTAAATGTCCAAATATTTCAGCTTTCTTCCTTCATAATTTTTGTACATATCTTTCTGTATTTTTATTTTTATTTTTATTTTTATTTTTATTTTTATTTTTATTTTTATTTTTATTTTTATTTTTATTTTTATTTTTATTTTTATTTTTATTTTTATTTTTATTTTTATTTTTATTTTTATTTTTATTTTTATTTTTATTTTTATTTTTGTAATATTTTGGCTTTATTCCCATAATATTATAACTTAAATATTTTAATTTAGTTTGATTCTCATAACGTTACGAATGTTAAAAAAATATTTTTTTCTTTAATATTGCAACTCTGTTCTGCTACTAAAATGACATTACTTTTCCTCATGATTTTATGAGTTTATTCTCGTTGAATTTGGACTTTTTTCCCTAATATTTTAGCTGTTTTTTTGACTATATTCCCATAATATTCTCTTATCATCAGAAAATGATAAGAAAACTTATAAATTTATAACTTATAACATATAAACAACTTATAAATTTAAATTTAAACTTATAAATTTACTTTGAAAAAAGTTGAAATGGTAGGGAAAAAACATCAAAAATAAAAAAAAAAACAGCTGTCATTTTACAAGAATAAAGAGATAAGAGAAAAAAGTCTCAATTTTACCAGAATAAACTCTTGACATTCTGAGGAAAAATAATGTTGTTTTAGTGGCACAGAGTTTAAATATTAAAGATTATGATAATATATATTTTATATCCTTTATTATTATGAAGTTTTTTATTATTATTATTTAATTCGTATTTAATTATTCAACTATTCAATTATTTCATTATTTTATTAAATGATTAATTAATTAGTTAATTAGTTAATAATTATTAGATTTTATTATTATTATTATTTTAAAGTTGTGGTATTATAAAAACAAACAAAACAACAAATAAAGTTGCAATTTTGCGGGAAATTAGGTTGCGGAAAACGTTATAATAGTCAATTATATTTGGAAATAAAGTCATAATTACGAGAAAAAAGTACAAATAGTTGGGAAAAAACAGCGACATACATGGATTCATATTATGAAAAAAATCATTTTAGTAGCACAAAGTTGAAATATTAAGGAAAAATGTTTTAAAAATTGAAAATATTAAGGAAAAATGTTTAAAAATTTGAAAAAAGACAAAACAACAAATTAAAGTAATTTTTAGGAAATTAGGTTGTGCATAGTTATAATATTATGGGAATAAAGTATACATATAAAGTATATATATATATAAAGTAAATATTACAAGATAAAATTGACAAATATTATTGAAGAAGAAAATGCTTATTATAGTTGGAATTTTGTTGAATTATATAAAGTACAAAGATGGACATGTGTTGCTTTCCAAAATATTGTTGCTGTTGAGCATGTGTGACGAGTAAACGTGGTACCCGACCGATTCACTTGCGTGAGCGACTCATCCCGAGTGGAGTCGCTAAAAGCCACGGAGTCGACCGTCTTAATAAGACTTGGAAAAGTGGTTGCGTAGCGAGCAGGAAGCATGGCTTTAAAGCCATGAGCGCGTGTTTCAAGGCAAACAAACGGTGTAAACATGAATATTTGAGAACGCGGACATGATTATTTCATGGCGACAGCCACAGTAAATTTAACGGCGGCGGCGGCAAGCAGGCCGCTGTTAAAAGCGCGGCGTCGTCCACGCGCACGTACGTACATCAGTCACGCTCGCTGTGCATAATTCATCGAGTCGGGGCGCAGGTTGCCGAGGTAACGGCATGTTTGTTCTCTGGTGACATTTGTACTCTCAAACGCATCTCGATGATTCCGCGAGACGCAGAACGACTTTGACATTTTATGCGTTTTTGCGGAATGTGTTTTTCTTTTTAATTTGAAATGCTTGTTGACGACAACCGCCTCCGGGGACAACTTGCATCTGGTAGCTAAAAAAACATCCACGTCTTCATTAGATGTAAACGCCAGTGATTTACTCTGTTAAATAATTAGCGCCGTGTTAGCCTTGATGTGGCGTTCATGACATTTCCAAAGTCACGTTGAAAGTTTAGTTTCATTTTGTACCTTCTGCCCTCGCTCTCCCCACCCCGGGGGCTCCTTTGACCTCTTTGCGGGGCTTTGTATCATTGGTTGATGACTGCTAGTCAGCATGTCTGTGACGGCGGTGACGGCGTCGGCGGCGGCGTCGTCATCTAACCTCACAGAACCTCAGCTTTTTGTCCTTGTCGATGTCTGACAGAGAATGTCATGCTGTATTACGGCCTTCTTTCCATTCACGTTTGCTTTCATTTCACTTATTTTTGATAACGTTAAAAAGTGTGTCTATTGTACACAAAGTGAAAGGAGTGAGGTTCCCACGGCTGGCAAAGTTAGCGTGTGTTTTTAGCCGCCTTAGTAACTTAGTCACATTTCTACTTTTTCATTACCAAGCTGAAGTTACGTATTTTACACGTTTGAAAGTGAGGCGATGTAGCTCTGAGCCTCAGGGCCAGGGCCGGCTCTCGGCTTTCGTGGCCAAAAACAGCCTCAAAGAGTAGTCCAGTTTTCTGTTCTGTTCAAAACCAACCAAAAACAACCAAATCACGCTAATGCTAACAATGCTAAAGTGAAAGTCTGGTTGGAAAAAGTGTGTCTATTGTACACAAAGTGAAAGGAGTGAGGTTCCCACGGCTGGTAAAGTTAGCGTGTGTTTTTTGACGCCTTAGTAACTTAGTCACATTTCTACTTTTTCACCACCGAACTGAAGTTACGTATTTTACACGTTTGAAAGTGAGGCGATGTAGCTCTGAGCCTCAGGGCCAGAGCCGACTCTTGGCTTTCGGCTTTCGTGGCCAAAAACAGCCTCAAAGAGTAGTCCAGTTTTCTGTTCTGCTCAGATACGGATTTGTATAATTCCGAACATGAGATGAATCCCCCCCAAAAAGCCCAAACAAAACCAACCAAAAACAACCAAAAACAAAATACTGCAACAGGAAATATCATACAAATATCATACATGAAATGGCATAACACGAAATACTGTAAGACGAAGTTTTGCTGCCTAACGAGGCTGCGTAACAAATTGAAACAGGAAGTTAATGTACATGCCCAAACACAACTCCAACATCACGCTAATGCTAGTAATGCTAAAGTGAAAGTCTGGTTGGAAAAAGTGTGTCTATTGTACACAAAGTGAAAGGAGTGAGGTTCCCACGGCTGGTAAAGTTAGCATGTGTTTTTTGACGCCTTAGTAACTTAGTCACATTTCTACTTTTTCACCACCGAACTGAAGTTACGTATTTTACACGTTTGAAAGTGAGGCGATGTAGCTCTGAGCCTCAGGGCCAGAGCCGACTCTTGGCTTTCGGCTTTCGTGGCCAAAAACAGCCTCAAAGAGTAGTCCAGTTTTCTGTTCTGCTCAGATACGTATTTGTACAATTCCGAACAAGAGATGAATCCTCCCCAAAAAGCCCAAACAAAACCAACCAAAAACAAAATACTGCAACAGGAAATATCATACAAATATCATACATGAAATGGCATAACACGAAATACTGTAAGACGAAGTTTTGCTGCCTAACGAGGCTGCGTAACGAATTGAAACAGGAAGTTAATGTACATGCCCAAACGCAACTCCAACATCACGCTAATGCTAATAATGCTAAAGTGAAAGTCTGGTTGGAAAAAGTGTGTCTATTGTACACAAAGTGAAAGGAGTGAGGTTCCCACGGCTGGTAAAGTTAGCGTGTGTTTTTAGCCGCCTTAGTAACTTAGTCACATATCTACTTTTTCATTACCAAGCTGAAGTTACGTATTTTACACGTTTGAAAGTGAGGCGATGTAGCTCTGATCCTCAGGGCCAGGGCCGGCTCTCGGCTTTCGTGGCCAAAAACAGCCTCAAAGAGTAGTCCAGTTTTTTGTTCTGCTCAGATACGGATTTGTACAATTCCGAACAACGGATTAATCCTCCCCAAAAAGCCAAACAAAACCAACTAAAAACAAAATACTGCAACAGGAAATATCATACAAATATGATACTGAAAAAGTGAAAGGAGTGAGGTTCCCATGGCTGGTAAAGTTAGCGTGTGTTTTTAGCCGCCTTAGTAACTTAGTCACATTTCTACTTTTTCACCACCGAATTGAAGTTACGTATTTTACACGTTTGAAAGTGAGGCGATGTAGCTCTGAGCCTCAGCTCTCGGCTTTCGTGGCCAAAAACAGCCTCAAAGAGTAGTCCAGTTTTATGTTCTGCTCAGATACGGATTTGTACAATTCCGAACAACGGATTAATCCTCCCCAAAAAGCCAAACAAAACCAACTAAAAACAAAATACTGTAACAGGAAATATCATACAAATATGATACTGAAAAAGTGAAAGGAGTGAGGTTCCCGTGGCTGGTAAAGTTAGCGTGTGTTTTTAGCCGCCTTAGTAACTTAGTCACATTTCTACTTTTTCATGACCAAGCTGAAGTTACGTATTTTACACGTTTGAAAGTGAGTCGATGTAGCTCTGAGCCTCAGGGCCAGGGCCGGCTCTCGGCTTTCGTGGCCAAAAACAGCCTCAAAGAGTAGTCCAGTTTTCTGTTCTGCTCAGATACGGATTTGTACAATTCCGAACAAGAGATGAATCCCCCCCAAAAAGCCCAACCAAAGTGAAAGGAGTGAGGTTCCCACGGCTGGTAAAGTTAGCGTGTGTTTTTAGCCGCCTTAGTAACTTAGTCACATTTCTACTTTTTCATTACCAATCTGAAGTTACGTATTTTACACGTTTGAAAGTGAGGCGATGTAGCTCTGAGCCTCAGCTCTCGGCTTTGGTGGCCAAAAACAGCCTCAAAGAGTAGTCCAGTTTTCTGTTCTGCTCAGATACGGATTTGTACAATTCCGAACAAGAGATGAACCCCCCCCCAAAAAGCCCAAACAAAACCAATCAATTGTTCTGCGTGTTTCTCCCAGTCTGAAAAAGCCGTGTGCAGCACATGGCTCGGTAATACCCAAATTCAACACGCACAGCGGGACACTCGGCCGCCTCCTGTGACCCATATTGCACTCGTAGCAAAACGCGGTGCCTGCGGAATATAGGTCAAGCAAAACTACAACATTTAAAACACAGCGAGAGAGAGAGAGAGCAGGCAAAGTCCAAATGTGAGAACCTGTGGCCGGAGGGGGGTGGGGGGGTTGGGGGTTGCGGCAGGCTCTGCCGTCCCACCGGAGCGCTAAAGTTCAACAGGCGCTGTTGCCTAATCGTTGCTCCCAGCGGGCCTGCAGCGTCCAAGCTGTACGCACGGAAATCCTTCACTTAGCTTTTTTAGACGCTGACAAATCCTGATAGCAGATCCTTGAATACGCTTCTCTTGGGGATGCATTTTGTTACTATTAACTTCACTAACAATTACAAATATACAACATAAAGTGGCTAGAAATATTTCAGTATTGAACAAAGCAAAATTAGTTCTCAATCAGAAATCACTCCACACTCTTTATTGCTAATAACTATAAAATCAATCTTCACTGGCTAAATGTACTGCAAAAAAGGCCAGTAAGGATAATTCATAATGCCGCCTACAGAGAACATACTAACTCCTTATTTCTAAAATGACAAATACTTCAACTTGCTGATATAGTTCATCTTCAAACAGCTAAAATAATGCATAAGGCTAAAAATAAGCAATTAGCTAAAAATGTCATCCAATACTTCTCTACAAGAGAGGAGAAATATGATCTCAGGGAAGAAGTACATTTGAAACACACAAAAAATTACAAAATTTCAAAAATTAAAAAAAAAAAAAAAACTTAAACTGTATTATGGAAAGCAGGAAGTGAACAAATGTAATATTGACACTTACTATGGTACACATTATGTCATTGCATGGTTATATAACCTCCTACTTCGCTAAGTAACAAACAAATAAAAAATACAAATAAAAAAAATAAAAAATTCAAAGAAAATTCAAAAAAAATTCAAAAAAAATTCAAAAAAATTTCAAAAATATTTCAAAAAAATATAAAAAAACTTAAAACTATATTAGGAAAACAGGAAGTGATCAAATGTAACAGTTAGTGATTGTAAAAGTACCAGATGGAGGGGTAGGATTTAATAAGCTTTGCTTCTTCCTACTCCTTTTGGAGAAATATGGGCTAATAACTATAAAATCAATCTTCACTGGCTAAATGTACTGCAAAAAAGGTCAGTAAGGATAATTCATAATGCCGCCTACAGAGAACATACTAACTCCCTATTTGTAAAATGACAAATACTTCAACTTGCTGATATAGTTCATCTTCAAACAGCTAAAATAATGCATAAGGCTAAAAATAAGCAATGAGCTAAAAATGTCATCCAATACTTCTCTACAAGAGAGGAGAAATATGATCTCAGGGAAGAAGTACATTTGAAACACTTCTATGCTAGGACTACGTTATGCTAGCCATAGCATTTCAGTATGTGGAATCAAACTATGGAATGGATTGAGTAAGGAAATCAAACAATGCACAACGATGAGCCAATTCAAGAAACAATACAAGCAGTTGATGTTTGCTAAATCCAAGGATGAAGAGTCTTGAACCAGTCATGATGTGCTATATATATCACTATATTGACACGCACTATGGTACACATTATGGCATTGGATGCTCATATCACCTCATATTTCGGTACGGGACATAAAATTACAAAATTAAAATTTTTTTTAAAAACCAACAAAAAAAAACAACCCAAAACAAACTGTATTATGGAAAGCAGGAAGTGAACAAATGTAATATTGACACTTACTATGGTACACATTATGGCATTGGATGCTCATATCACCTCCTACTTCGGTACGGGACAAAAAAAAAAAAGAAATAAAAAAAAAATTCAAAAGAAATTCAAAAATATTAAAAAAAAACAAACAAAAAAAACTTAAAACTATATTAGGAAAGCAGGAAGTGAACAAATGTAACAGTTAGTGATTGTAAAAGTACCAGATGGAGGGGTAGGATTTAATAAGCTTTGCTTCTTCCTACTCCTTTCGGACATGTGGAACTGGGAACTGATTATGGCAGGGGTGGGCAAACTACGGCCCGGGGGCCACATGCGGCCCGCCAAGCGTTTGAATCCGGCCCGCCAGTTGCTTTCTAAGTAACTTCAACTTTTAACATACAAACTGGCAACATGACTTGCAAGTCGGATGTCTGATTTAGTAAAAAATAAACAACAAAACTGTAAAATTAAATGACATAGTTTGATGTGGTGTGATGTTTAAAGTGCTCCTAAAAAAGGGACATGAGAACATACAACTGATATAGGATAACACTTTTACAGATAAAATTAGACAAATAATTCAAGGAAAATGATAAGCATAAAATAGTGTGTGTGTGTTAAATATATGTTCTGGCCCCCCAGACAATTTTGTTAACTCAATGCGGCCCTCGAGTCCAAATATTTGCCCACCCCTGGATTATGGGATGCACTCAATTGGAATCTGATGCATGTTCAAATGAAACACTCAATCCATTCCATAGTTTGATTCCACATACTGAAATGCTATGGCTAGCATAACGTAGTCCTAGCATAGAAGGTAAATGCTGTACTTAACCCTTGATTCTTTGGACAAACATGGCCGTCTGAGGGTAAAAGCAGGATGAAAAGTGGATGTAAGGATAGCGTGAATCGGAGTCAGCGAGTGCACGGCCAAGTCGCTTCACTAATTAATTCAGGAAGCGCCTCATCAAAGTCTGAAAGGCTGAGGCTGCAGCATCCTCGCAGCAGAAGGGGGGGGATGGGGGAATCAAACTTTTGGATGGATGGAAGTCTGCCTCCTCCTCCTCCTCTTCCTCCTCTTCCTCCTCCTCATCTGCCCTCGCCGTGTCTGTCTGTCTGCGTCACCATCTCCCGACTTGCCACCGCCGCTTGCGCTTCTTCTTCTTGTGTTGTTGACATTGTGGCTCGTTTATCTTCCGCACGCCAAATGTAGCCTTTCGATGCACAAACGCCGCTATTAGCGCCATCATGAGGGGTGTCCAAACTTTTTCCACCGAGCGCCTCAAACTCAAAAGGATGCGGGGGCCATTTTTACGTTTATTTGAAATGCAAATACTTTATTTAGATTGACAGAAGAAATCGATGCCAACGCGTATTATTAGTGTGAACCTACATTACAGTAATACTTCATTTATTTTGGTGAATTGATTCCAGACCTGCCCATGATAATACAACTAAAATAATAAATAAGGAAGATTATTCATCGGTCGGAAATATGGGCTAATAACTATAAAAGCAATCTTCACTGGCTAAATGTACTGCAAAAAAGGCCAGTAAGGATAATTCATAATGCCGCCTACAGAGAACATACTAACTCCTTATTTGTAAAATGACAAATACTTCAACTTGCTGATATAGTTCATCTTCAAACAGCTAAAATACTGCATAAGGCTAAAAATAAGCAATTAGCTAAAAATGTCATCCAATACTTCTCTACAAGAGAGGAGAAATATGATCTCAGGGAAGAAGTACATTTGAAACACACAAAAAATTACAAAATTTCAAAAATTAAAAAAAACAAAAAAAACAAAAAACAAACTGTATTATGGAAAGCAGGAAGTGAACAAATCTAATATTGACACTTACTACGGTACCCATTATGTCATTGCATGGTTATATAACCTCCTACTTCGCTAAGTAACAAACAAATAAAAAATACAAATAAAAAAAATATTCAAAAAATTCAAAGAAAATTCAAAAATATTTCAAAAATATTTCAAAAATATTTCAAAAAAATATAAAAAAACTTAAAACTATATTAGGAAAACAGGAAGTGAGCAAATGTAAGAGTTAGTGATTGTAAAAAGCACCAGATGGAGGGGTAGGATTTAATAAGCTTTGCTTCTTCCTACTCCTTTTGGACATGTGGAACTGGGAACTGATTATGGGATGCACTCAATTGGAATCTGATGCATATTCAAAAGAAATAAAACCATTACCATTACCATATTTTGATAATTAGATCATACAATACCTGTTTAAGACCTTCTGTGTAGTTTTGTTATTATTATTATTATTAGAGCACTCTGGACATGAAATAGCACCCCTATAGTCCCAAACCTCGATTATTATTATCGTTATTATTGTGCCTGCAACAACTGCTGTTGGGTCAGTGGTTCTGAGTTATTTTCTGTCATGCCCCCCCACCCCCGAAGGGAGAAAGAAATACTAGAGAGAGAGAAACCGATATCTATTTATTTATGTGTACTGTTCAGACTGAATTTGAAATTGAAACCAGGAAAATGCAACAAAATGGAGAGCATCGTGCCCCCTCAAGGGGGCCTGCCCCACTATTTGAGAAGGCCAAGAATACGTGAAATTTGCTTAATATGCATATTTATTCATTCATTTTTGAAAAACAGTAAAGTGGTGAGGGGGGGCTGTACATTTTTTTTGCTTGTAAGTATTTTATACTTTTTTCTCTTTCCTTTTTTTGTAAAATGATGGCTTATATTTTGGCTTTATAATTGCAATATTATAACTGTTGCCCAAACTAATTACCATAAAATTGCATATTTGGTCTCTTGTTTCTCTCTCTGAAAAATGACATATTGGAGTCTTTAATATTTAAATTGTATGCTATTTTTAATTTTTATATTATTATTTAATTGTAAAAATATTTATTATTTATTCTAAAAAAAATACAGATTTTTATGGCATTTTTCCTTTTTTTTTTTTTTTAATATTTTCTTGTTTAATTGTATTTTAAGAATGTGCCGAGGCCCAACAAATAAAATAGACACATGCTGCAAATGGCCCCCGGGCCGCACTTTGGGTACCCCTGCACTCACTGAATGCATCAAGCCGCATTGTGGAGCCCGTGCACTACGTGCACTCAATGCTGAACATTTTAAAACATCCTGGTAATTATTAAAAATATGAAAGTACGTCACTTTACTTCATTACTTTCCAGTCATTGAAAAGTACATATTTATTCTTCATGTGTTGATTATTATCTTTGTTATTCCCACTCCAGTGACCTTTACCTCCATGTTACACATTAGCTCTCGTGCCTTCCTATCTTGATTCCACTTGGAGCCTTGCCCGCACTCGCCGACCCGCGGGTCAAAGTTCGGGGCCAAAATAAAGCCGGCAGTGGCAGGAAGGCGTCACATGACTCAGCTGATAGTGTTGGCAGCAACTCCCATCCTGCACGCTCATATGAAGCTCATTCATATCATAAACGATGGTTGCAGCGAGGGTGTCCAAAGTGCAGCCTGGGGGCCATTTTTAGTATGCACCTGGCTTTTTATTGGTGTTCGCGTCCTTTGATTTTTCAGTGTGGGGCCCTCGGTGGAAAAGGTTAGGACACGTCTGCTGTGGACCAAAACTCTGATCACAATATTGGATCAGTTGAGTATCCATATACAATATATATCCTGATGTTTTATATCCCATAATACCCATTTTTGCTGGGTTTTTTCAACATTTTGAGGGGATTTTTTTTGTGTATTTTGCAGTGTTTGTTATGGAGGACCAAAACTGCCAAATTAAAAAATAAATATAAATGGAAATAAAAACAAAAATAAAAAAATATTTACGTATATATTTTTTTATTTTTGTTTTTATTTCCATTTATATTTATTTTTTTGTATTTAATTTTTTGATTTTTTTTTTCATTTTTGTTTTTATTTTCACTTTTATTTATTTATTATTTTGGCAGTTTTGGTCCCCGAAATGCAGAAGGAAAAACTATTCAAATGAGGGGGCGTGTCTTGGGTTGAACTGTTCGCCTATTGGTTGATCGACATGTGAGTGCGAAAATCGACTAGGTATGCCTGCAATAGGCGAACAGTTCAACCCAAGACACACTTAGGACCGCCCCCTCATTTGAATAGTTTTTCCTTCTGCATTTCGAGGACCAAAACTGCCAAAATAATAAATAAATAAATAAATACAAGTGAAAATAAAAACATAAATGAAAAAAAAAAATCAAAAAATTAAATACAAAAAAAATAAATATAAATGGAAATAAATACAAAAATAAAAAAATATATTTAAATTAGGAGTGTCCTTTTTTAGTAGCCCAACAAACATGGAGGCCCAAAACTGCCAAAATAAAAAAATCAAAAATAAATAAAAGTATAAAAATAAAAGTATAAAAATAAATATAAATGGAAATAAAAACAAAAATAAAAAAATATTTATGTATATATTTTATTATTTTTGTATTTTTGTAAATAAAAACAAAAATAAAAAAATATTTATGTATATTTTTTATTTTTGTATTGGAAATAAAAACAAAAAAATATTTATGTATATATTTTATTATTTTTGTAAATAAAAACAAAAATAAAAAAATATTTATGTATGTATTTTTTTATTTTTGTATTTATTTCCATTTATATTTTTATACTTTTATTTTTATACTTTTATTTATTTATTTATTTTTTATTTTGGTCCTCCATGTTTGTTGGGCTACTAAAAAAGGACACTCCTACAAAAAAAACAAAAACAAAAAAATATTTATGTATATATTTTATTATTTTTTAAAATAAAAACAAAAATAAAAAATATTTATGTATATATTTTTTTATTTTGTATTTATTTCCATTTATATTTATTTTTATACTTTTATTTATTTATTTTTTTTTTATTTTGGCAGTTTTGGTCCTCGTTTGTTGGGCTACTAAAAAAGGACACTCCTACAAAAAAAAAACAAAAATAAAAAAATATTAATGTATATATTTTATTATTTTTGTATTTTTGTAAATAAAAACAAAAATAAAAAAATATTTATGTATATATTTATTATTTTTTTTATTTCCATTTATATTTATTTTTATACTTTTATTTTTATACTTTTATTTATTTATTTATTTTTTATTTTGGCAGTTTTGGTCCTCCATGTTTGTTGGGCTACTAAAAAAGGACACTCCTAATTTAAATATCCACCAAAAAAAAAAAAATGGATACCCTTGTTGACTTTTGAGAATAGAAATGCAAATAAATGGATAGCGAGCTTAAGTGAGCTAAACAGATGGTTGTTGTAATCTGGTAAATCGGTGGCGCGCGATACCCTGCGTCATCTGGACGGGGTTCACGTGAGGTCGCGTGTTTGTTTATTTTCCACTGGGAGGTGAAAGCTTTAGAAGCGGAAAAAAAAAAAAAAGCTTCTTATTAAAGCCAACTGTCGCAGCGAGCCAACTCCGTAATGCGTCTGCGGTGGCCTCGGCACCGTGACCTTGGGGTCCAAATGTTGCCGGGCTTTAATTGTATTTCGCCGCCGTAATTCCACGAGCAGTCTGACCCCACGGGCTAATCCAGGGCATCCAGGCAGCGAGGCGTGCGCTGCGCCAGCTGCCGTTTGCTGAAGTGGCATTTTGAAAGTGGCAGCTGAAACGTCCCAAAGGTACCTCCACTTGCGTGCCGCGCTGCCCTTGCTTGCCCGCGTCCTCATTTTTATGGTCCACATCAACACGGGACACGATGGAGCTCTTTGGCAGAACGGGGGTGTCCAAAGTGCGGCCCTAAAGGGAAACATAAGCAGTCATTTCAATGAGAATAAAGTCAAAATATTAAGAGTAAACGGGGGAAAAATTACTATTTTATGAGAATAAACCTGTAATATTTATTATTAGTAGCATAAAATTTAATTTATTAAAGACATAATATTATGAGAAACAAGCAAAACTACTTATAAATTTATTAAATAAAATTATTGGAAAACTAGATTGTGGAAAAAGTTATGTTACAAGATTTTTAAAAAGTCACAATTTTGAGTAGAAAAATGACAAGAATAAAGCTAAAATATTTACAAAATTATAAAACAGCAGAAATGGGGAAAAATGCTGTGATTTTGTGAGAATAAAATCAAAATATTAAGAGTAAACGGGGAAAAATTACTATTTTATGGAAAGAAACCTGTAATAAT
Organism: Doryrhamphus excisus; assembly: GCF_030265055.1. Classification (NCBI taxonomy): domain Eukaryota; kingdom Metazoa; phylum Chordata; class Actinopteri; order Syngnathiformes; family Syngnathidae; genus Doryrhamphus; species Doryrhamphus excisus. The sequence continues at coordinate 16,401,484 of NC_080482.1, read as the reverse complement.
TAATATTAGTAGCATAAAGTTTAATATTAAAGAAAAAATATATATTTTTAAAGACATAATATTATGAGAAACAAGCAAAACCAGATTGTGGAAAAAGTTATGTTACAAGATTTTTAAAAAGTCACAATTTTGAGTAGAAAAATTACAAGAATAACGCTGAAATATTTAGAAAATTACAAAACAGCAGAAATGGGGAAAAATGCTGTGATTTTGTCAGAATAAAATCTAAATATTAAGACGAAACGGTGGAAAAATTACTATTTTATGGGAATAAACATGTAATATTTAATATTAGTAGCATAAAGTTTAATATTAAAGAAAAAATATGTTGTTTTAAAGACATAATATTATGAGAAACAAGCAAAACTACTTATAAATTTATTAAATAAAATTATTGGAAAACTAGATTGTGGAAAAAGTTATGTTATAAGATTTTTAAAGTTTTTTTTAAGTCATAATTTTGAGTAGAAAAATTACAAGAATAAAGCTGAAATATTTAGAAAATTACAAAACAGCAGAAATGGGGAAAATTGCTGTGATTTTGTGAGAATAAAATCAAAATATTTTGAGTAAAAATGACTATTTTATGAGAATAAACCTGTAATATTTAATATTAGTAGCATGAAGTTTAATATTAAAGAAAAAATGTGTTTTTTAAAAGACATAATATTATGAGAAACAAGCAAAACTACTTATACATTTATTAAATAAAATTACCTTCCAAGTAAATTGGCTATGAAGACTGACTTACCTTCCCGCTAGCTTGGCTAACTTCCTGGTAGACTGCCTAACTTACTAATAGGCAGGCTAACTTCCTGGTAGACTTGATAACTCCCTTGCTAGCCTGGCTAACCTCCTGGTAGATCGGCTAACTTCCAGACAGCCAGGCTAACTTCCACAGTAAATTTGCTGAACTCACTTGTAGCCTCGCTAGCTTCCTGGTAGATGAACTTCACTTTCTGGTAGCCTGGCTAACTTTCTGGTACAATAGATCCACTTAAACTCCCGGTAGAGAGGCAGACTTACTACGAGCCTGGCTAACTTCCTGGTAGACTTGCCTAGCTTACTCATAGGTAGACTAACTTCCTGGTAGACTTGATAACTTCCTTGCTAGTCTGGCTAACCTCCTGGTAGATCGGCTAACTTCCAGACAGCCTGGCTAACTTCCACAGTAAATTTGCTGAACTCACTTGTAGCCTCGCTAGCTTCCTGGTACATGAACTTCACTTTCTGATAGCCTGGCTAACGCTTAAAGTCCTGGTAGAGAGGCAGACTTACTACGAGCCTGGCTAACTTCCTAGTAGACTTGCCTAACTTACTCAAAAACAGGCTAACTTCCTGGTAGACTGCCTAACTTCCTCATAGGCAGGCTAACTTCCTGGTAGACTGCCTAACTTACTAATAGGCAGGCTAACTTCCTGGTAGACTTGATAACTTCCTTGCTAGCCTGGCTAACCTCCTGGTAGATCGGCTAACTTCCAGACAGCCAGGCTAAATTCCACAGTAAATTTGCTGAACTCACTTGTAGCCTCGCTAGCTTCCTGGTAGATGAACTTCACTTTCTGATAGCCTGGCTAACGCTTAAAGTCCCGGTAGAGAGGCAGACTTACTACGAGCCTGGCTAACCTCCTGGTCGGCTAACTTCCAGACAGCCAGGCTAACTTCCACAGCCTCGCTAGCTTCCTGGTAGATGAACTTTGTTTTCTGATAGCCTGGCTAACTTTCTGGTACAATAGATCCACTGAAACTCCCGGTAGAGAGACAGACTTACTACGAGCCTGGCTAACTTCCTGGTAGACTGCCTAACTTAGTACTAATAGACAGGCTAACCTCCTTGGTAGTCCGGCTAACCTGGCTGGCTAACTTCCACAGTAAATTTGCTGAACTCACTTGTAGCCTCGCTAGCTTCCTGGTAGATGAACTTCACTTTCTGATAGCCTGGCTAACGCTTAAAGTCCCGGTAGAGAGGCAGACTTACTACGAGCCTGGCTAACCTCCTGGTAGATCGGCTAACTTCCAGACAGCCAGGCTAACTTCCACAGTAAATTTGCTGAACTCACTTGTAGCCTCGCTAGCTTCCTGGTAGATGAACTTCACTTTTTGATAGCCTGGCTAACGCTTAAAGTCCTGGTAGAGAGGCAGACTTGGCTAACCTCCTGGTAGATCGGCTAACTTCCAGACAGCCAGGCTAACTTCCTGGTAGACTTGATAACTTCCTTGCTAGTCTGGCTAACCTCCTGGTAGATCGGCTAACTTCCAGACAGCCAGGCTAACTTCCTGGTAGACTTGATAACTTCCTTGCTAGTCTGGCTAACCTCCTGGTAGATCGGCTAACTTCCACAGTAAATTTGCTGAACTCACTTGTAGCCTCGCTAGCTTCCTGGTAAATTAACTTCACTTTTTGAGAGGCAGACTTACTTTGAGCCTGGCTAACTTCCTGTTAGCCGGGCTAACTCCCATATTGTTCAGCATTACTCTAACTCTAAAGGGGTCTGTTATGGTTCTGGGTCACGTCTTCGCTCCAGCCCGCCCATGTGACCTTTTGTTTGACATTCAGTTTCCCAGAACGTGGGTCACATGGACTTCGTCGTCGTCTTCTTCTTCTTCTTCTTCTTCTTCTTCTTCTTCCGAGAAGTTTAAAAGTAAAACTCGACCTCCCGGTGCTGCGTTTAATTGACACAGCTGTCGGGGACAACAGCTGATTGGAGCGCTGCATTTTCCGAATCCCCCCCCCCCCCGTTCCCCGAAGCCTTCTTTGGCGTCCACCTGTCTCTCAAGTCCTTTCACCTCACCTCATCGCCTCCTGACGTCGCTTTGTACGACGGCAGACGTGGGGATGTTGAAGAGGTGTTTTCCTTTCCGAAAAAACTCAAACGCATCCCCGTCATCTTTGCAGAGAGAGTGGGCGGGGGCTAAGTGTGCACGTACATGCACTCACGCGGAGTGGGACGGAAACACAAAAAATCTCTTTCAGGTTTCTTGGCGATTGTTTGAATGTCGGACAGTCCCTGAATGCACCACAGCGGTAGACTTTAAATGCAGCATATATTTGTTCATTAGCCGCTCATTCAATTTAATTGCATATGCTAAAAATGTAAGCTAGGTCTAGGTTTTTGAAAGAGACCCCCCCAATCATTTGATGAGCACATATCTGATCTTTGTCCGTTTTGGTCTCCATCAGCCGTCCAACGAGGACGCACGTCCAACTCCCAGAGCAGCCCAGGTCAGTACCTGAGCAACGGCGGCGACCCGTACAACAGCCAGCCATACCTGTCCGGATTCATCTCTCTGCTGCTACGCGCCGAGCCGTACCCCACGTCGCGGTACGGCGCCCAGTGCATGCAGGGAAACAATCTGATGGGCATCGAGAACATCTGCGAGCTGGCCGCCAGGCTGCTCTTCAGCGCCGTGGAGTGGGCCAAGAACATCCCGTTCTTCCCCGACCTGCAGCTCATGGATCAGGTGAGCGCCCGTGCTGGGATACCAAAAACTGTTTGTTACGTTTTATATTGTGTAAAAGGACAAGACAATGAAAACTTATACAGAAGTTTTGGTAATGGTAATGGGAATGGGAATAGTAAAGGTAATGGTAATGGGAATGGGAATGGGAATAGTAAAGGTAATGGTAATGGTAATGGGAATGGGAATAGTAAAGGTAATGGTAATGGGAATGGGAATGGGAATAGTAAAGGTAATGGTAATGGGAATAGTAAAGGTAATGGTAATGATAATGGTAATGGTAATGGGAATAGTAAAGGTAATGGGAATGGGAATGGGAATAGTAAAGGTAATGGGAATGGTAATGGGAATAGTAATGGTAATGGGAATGGGAATGGGAATAGTAAAGGTAATGGTAATGATAATGGTAATGGGAATGGGAATAGTAAAGGTAATGGTAATGGTAATGGGAATAGTAAAGGTAATGGTAATGGTAATGGGAATAGTAAAGGTAATGGTAATGATAATGGTAATGGGAATGGGAATGGGAATAGTAATGGTAATGGGAATGGGAATAGTAAAGGTAATGGTAATGGGAATAGTAAAGGTAATGGTAATGGGAATAGTAAAGGTAATGGTAATGATAATGGTAATGGGAATAGTAAAGGTAATGGTAATAGTAAAGGTAATGGGAATGGGAATAGTAAAGGTAATGGGAATGGTAATGGGAATAGTAATGGTAATGGGAATAGTAAAGGTAATGGTAATGGTAATGATAATGGTAATGGGAATGGGAATAGTAAAGGTAATGGTAATGGGAATAGTAAAGGTAATGGGAATGGGAATAGTAAAGGTAATGGGAATGGGAATGGTAATGGGAATAGTAAAGGTAATGGTAATAGTAAAGGTAATGGTAAAGGTAATGGGAATGGGAATAGTAAAGGTAATGGTAAAGGTAATGGTAATGGGAATAGTAAAGGTAATGGTAAAGGTAATGGTAATGGTAATGGGAATAGTAAAGGTAATGGTAATAGTAAAGGTAATGGTAAAGGTAATGGTAATGGTAAAAAACTAAAATAAGCATGAAAAGCAATTTATGATATTTTGCCAATGCAAAAAAAATGCTACTAGCTAAATGCTAAGTATGAGCGTTAATTAAAATGTGAACTATGACCTCCAGACCACATGACAGTAAACATTTTTACTTTTTTATTTGGATAAGGAAACAACATTAACTCGGCTAATTAACTAATTAACTAATTAACTAATATGGAACGGGCATGACTAAAACAGCAATGTGCAGTATTAGATGGCATAGTACATGATTTACATTTATTATTATTATAATTATAATTATAAATAATACATTATAACATAAATATTATAATAAATTATAAATAATAATAATTATTATAACTATTAATTTATTATATTATTATATAATAAATTATAAATAATAATTATTATTATAATTATTAATTTATTATCTTATTATATAATAAATTATAAATAATAATTATTATTATAATTATTAATTTATTATCTTATTATATAATAAATTATAAATAATAATTATTATTATTATTATTAATTTATTATCTTATTATATAATAAATTATAAATAATAATTATATTATAACTATTAATTTATTATATTATTATATAATAAATTATAAATAATAATTATTATTATAATTAGTAATTTATTATATTATTATATAATAAATTATAAATAATAATAATGATGATAATTATTAATTTATTATATTATTATATAATAAATGATGATTATTATTATTAGTTGGACTGAATCCAGCAAAGCGATGACGCTGGCTGTCATCTTCCCAGGTGGCGCTGCTGCGCATGTCGTGGAGCGAGCTCTTCGTCCTCAACGCCGCACAGTGCTCCATGCCGCTGCATGTGGCGCCCCTGCTGGCGGCGGCGGGCCTGCACGCCTCACCCATGTCGGCGGAGCGCGTGGTGGCCTTCATGGACCACATCCGCGTCTTCCAGGAGCAGGTGGAGAAGCTGAAGGCCCTGCAGGTGGACACGGCCGAGTACTCCTGCCTCAAATCCATCGTGCTCTTTACGTCCGGTGAGTAGAGACGACGACGACGACGACGGTGGCGATGGCGGCGGTGCTTTCACGTTCACATTCTCACGCATGATAACGCGGGTGAGGGCGAGCGTCCACATGTTTTTTATGTTCTGCTGGAGGCTACACAAACCAGCACAGAAGTGAATTCCTCGACTTACGTAGACGTCGGCCAATGGGAAACATTCGTGAAAGAAATATGAGCGGAATGTGTCACATGCAAGCAACATTCATCGTCGCCATCCCACCGCCTCTCACCTCCACTCCAAGGCCGTGACACAGCACAATATCCCCTGAAACGGCGTACAACTAAAATATTACTCATAAAATATTAGCACAATAATAATAAAACATGATAGTGTTAAAAAGTTCCCATTCTTTTCATATTTTCCTGCATTATTTTATTTGATATTATTCTAATCCCCCAAAATAAAATACACTATGTACATTTACTTATTATTGCTTTATTATTATTATTTTTTTATTATTGTTATATAATGAATTAAAAAATAATTACTATATAATATAAAAAATATTTTAAAAAATTTAATTAATTTTTATTAATTAAATTTTTCGCAATAACTACTCATAAGAGGAATTTAATACATAATGGTATTGCTGTAAAGACTTTTTAAAACAAATATTTCTGTATTATTAATCCGAATTTTAAACCTTGTGGAGAAATGTAATGTAAATGTAATATAATGGCAATACCATTATCGTATTTATTACTTGTATCATTTTTTAATGATTAATTATAACATTAATTCATTAAATACTGTATGTAATGGGAATGTTTTTTGATAAGTTTTTGTTTTATTATTTTTGTATATGGCATTTTTATTTTTAATTTGTCGTTTGTAATGCCTGAAGTGAAAATGTTTTTTTTGATAAGATTTTGTTTCATTATTTTTGTATATAGCATTTTTATTTGTATTTTTAATTTGTCATTTGTAATGCCTGAAGTGAAATTTAAATAACATAATTGATTTTTAAAATATTTTTCAATATCACAATATAATATATACAGTATGTATATTATATTATATTATAATATGAGATTTTTTCATTTCATTTTTATTACTTCTGTACTTGTTACTATCAATCATAATTTTAATATTTTAATATGAAATTTATTATTTTGTATTACTTTATTTTTTATTTTTTATTTTAAAAATATATTTTTTAATTTAAATAATATTTTTTAAATTTTAATAATATTTTTTAATTTTAATAATATTTTTTAATTTTAATAATATTTTTTAATTTTAATAATATTTTTTTAATTTTAATATATTTTTTTAATATTTTGTTATATATTTCAGTTTCAGAGTCAGAGCCATTTTGCTATTACGCCGCGTCAGCACAAAGATTGTCGCTGCAGCCGCCAGTTGCAGCCAACATGCCGTCCCACCCTCCCTGAGAGATCATGTGCGCGGTCACCCCGCAGGCCCACGTGCGGTTTGGGGGGGGGGTCGGTTGGGGTGAAGACGTTAACACTGCTACCTTTTCTCCCCCCCCCCTACATGTGTCTCGTGTTTCTCCCTTTGCTTGGTGGCCATCATCATCATCATCATCATCATCATCCATCGCTTCCTTCATGATCTCCTATCGAGCCCCCCCCCCCCCCCCCCCCCCCCCCCCCCAACCCCCCGACCCCCCCAGGCCCCTGCTTCCCCCACCTCTGGACTTAAAATATGCATAGCGGGTTGCAGTGAGACGGTATTGTCCACAGCACAGCCGTGACCTACATAACCCCCGTAGCCCTGAGCAGACCATGTGACTTCACACACACACCCCCCCCCCCCAACAGAAAACGATGTAGCATTAAAATGTAGATGCTAACAAGCCCGGACAAACGCCTCCCTTGGAGTGCCCATCATGCCGCATCAAGAGGACGGCCGTCTCGGCGACGCCGCCTCTCTCACCCCCCCACCCCACCCCCCCACCCTGACCTGGCGTGCCCCCGCCTGGACAAAAGAGAGGCGGCGCTTGCTCGGCGTAAAAAAAAAGCCCGCTGAGATGTCGCTTCGGCACGCGAGAACGGCTTCGCTAATCTCTGCCGCCGCCTTGTCACGCAGGAGCTTCCAAAATGGCCGACATGCTGAGCTGAGGGGGTGGGCGCTTGATTTAAAAAAAAAAATTATTATTTGATTTGGGGTCGGGGTGGGGGGGGGGGTACATCAAAGCGTAACAAGAAGCAACGCCGATTTAAAGCGACAGGTCAAAACAAAAGTGTCCGCTGTGAAAGGACGGCGAGAGTTCACAGGGGGGTCAACGCAAAGGGGGGGGGGGGGCGTACAGTAAAAATGTATCTTTGTTGCGATTTCACGCAGCCGTGACCTCTTTCCACAAATCCCTTGTGACCCCCCCCCAAACGCCCCCCCCCCCCTCCGTCCGCCAACGCTGAGGGTGTGAAGAGTGGAGCGTAACACCCTGTCAGCTGTGCCAGAAGGGGGAGGGGTGGCGCTAACGTTATCATGGTCTCTACGCTAGCATAGCTAAGTGATGCTAAAGTGCTAGCATTACACAGCAAGATTATGCTAGGTTAGCCTACTCATCGAGGACAAACAAAACTGTATAGCTGACTAGCAGAGCACCAGGCTGCATTTTAAGATATGTAGCGAAGCCTTTTTTTTTTTTTTTTTCAAAGTGGTGGTCATATACACAGTGCGTGCTCATCCAGCAAATAGAGGATCTTTGATCATCAGATCGTCAAAAAAACAGAAGAACATATACTGTATTACACAGTATTAATTATTAGTACACATTAAGGAGCGGAACAGGAGGTCACAACACTAGCTAATAGGTGTTGCTAACATTGCTAACATGCGACACGGTACTAGGTTAGCTTATTCACTGAAGAAAAATAACGCAATCAAACTTGTAGCCGTATTTTAAGATGTGTAGCGAAGCCTTTTTTTTTTAGTCTACATTTAGTTAAGGGTCTTTATGAAGTACATTCCTAAAACCAGCACAGCACTCCTACCAAATAGAGGATCTGTGAGCAAAACACAAGACATACTATTAAAGACGCCAACGCCATACATCACATATAGCATAAATGTCACGTAGCAAAAAAACGTTAGGAGCACTAGCCTTATGTGATTATTATTATTATTATTTTTTATTATTTTATTTGGGCAAATTTATATCAAATTAAATAAATAATAATTAATTCAATAATTAAATTAAATCATTATAGTTATAACAATTTTTGGATTTTTTTAATTTTTTTAAATTTTTTTTAAAATTATTTAATTTTACAGACTTCATTGCTTCTTGTAGAGTGCTGTATCATTCCATCTGTTGTTTTCTGAAATCTGCAGTATTTGTTCTTTTATTGACAATTTATTAGCCCACTTTTTCCCCCCTAAGTGTAACATTTACATATCATTTTATGGATTTCATGTGTTTAATCTTGTGTATTAACGCTTAGATGGAATGCATAAATGGGTCAAAAATGACCCGGTCAGGTTGTTTTCTTGAAATATCTTCATAATGAAAATTTGTCATCATTTCATATTCCAGGTATTCCTAAAAAAAAAAAACATGTTTTTAATATCATTTTTAACTTATCTTTTATACATTTTAAGAAATTGTAGTTTTTGTGTTACTACCCCAACCTTCCATAAGTGGGTCAAAAATGACCCGGTCAGGTTGTTTTCTTGAAATATCTTCATAATTAAAATTTTTCATCATTTCATATTCCTGGTATTCCAAAAAAAAACATGTTTTTAAAATCATGCCAGTCATAGTTTTAACTTATCTTTATACATTTTAAGAAATTGTAGTTTTTGTGTTACTACCCCAACCTTCCATAAGTGGGTCAAAAATGACCCGGTCAGGTTGTTTTCTTGAAATATCTTCATAATGAAAAATTGTTATCATTTCATATTCCAGGTATTCCTAAAACAAAACATGTTTTTGATATCATACCATTCACATTTTTAACTTACATTTTATAAATTTTAAGAAATTGTAGTTTTTGTGTTACTACCCCAACCTTCCATAAGTGGGTCAAAAATGACCCGGTCAGGTTGTTTTCTTGAAATATCTTCATAATTAAAATTTTTTATTATTTCATATTCCAGGTATAAAAAAAAAACATGTTTTTGAAATCATGCCATTCATAGTTTTAACTTATCTTTATACATTTTAAGAAATTTTAGTTTTTGTGTTACTACCCCAACCTTCCATAAGTGGGTCAAAAATGACCCGGTCAGGTTGTTTTCTTGAAATAACTTCATAATTAAAATTTTTTATTATTTCATATTCCAGGTATTCCTAAAAAAACATGTTTTTGATATCATACCATTCACATTTTTAACTTACATTTTATAAATTTTAAGAAATTTTATTTTTTGTGTTACTACCCCAACCTTCCATAAGTGGGTCAAAAATGACCCGGTCAGGTTGTTTATTTGTTTTTTTGTTAGCAGTGTTGGCAACACAAACATTTTTTTTGTATAATTTATTAAATACAGTAAAACATGTACGTACTATTTGTTTGGTTATACAGTACTCAGTGGTATACAGTATAATTATGAAATATATTGTACAAACATTTATAATCGTCTGTGATTTGTGTTTTATGTTTTTATGACCCGTATATGCCGCGGGAGTTATCATGTGATGAGGTGAAAAGTAACGTCCATTGTCCCCCCCTCCCCCCTCCCCCGCAGACGCCATGGGGCTGTCAGACGTGGCCCACGTGGAGAGCATCCAGGAGAAGTCCCAGTGCGCCCTGGAGGAGTACGTTCGCAACCAGTACCCCAGCCAGCCCAACCGCTTCGGGCGTCTCCTGCTCCGCCTGCCGTCGCTGCGAATCGTGTCGTCGCCAGTCATCGAGCAGCTCTTCTTCGTGCGCCTGGTGGGCAAAACGCCCATCGAGACGCTGCTGCGAGACATGCTGCTCTCGGGCTCCAGCTACAACTGGCCCTACATGCCCGCCGTGCAGCGCGAGCGGCCCATATCGCTGCACTACAACGAAAACGGGCCCTGAGAGGCCGCCCTCACCTTCTCCCGTCCCCCCTCACCATTCCACTCCGACCCCCCCAATGATGTCACAAGATGGCGGTGGTAGAAGTTCACCAGCAGGTCTGGACTGTCAGGCAAAACTTTGTCGTCGTTCTCGGTGCTGCGCCTCCACCCACCAGTTTGATAAATAATACAGAACAAGGGCTCTTTGGACTCATTGGCCCTAAACTCCCACCCGCCCCCAACGCCCCCAATGCCCCCTTTTGAAAACCACAAGCCATTAAAAAAAACTCACCAAAACGTCTTTTTGGACCTTTTGCAGAGGACTTTGTAGTTGAATTGCGTGTTTATACGGAGACATGATTGACAGTATACGTATCATTCATCATCTATTGCTTGATTGACAGTGGGCGGGGACAGCTCAGGTGGACTCCACGGGCCTGACGATATCAAATTTATGGTGCCAAAGCCAAATTTAAGAGTCTTTTTGGTAGTCGTTTTAAAGTCGGGTGGTTTGGGGCTCAAATGTGGAGCTCATGATGTCTTGGAGTTTTTGCTTGTGTGGGTTCACTTTCCGAAAACGAAACAAAAACCGTGCACGTTCAATTTATTGGAGAATCTAAATTGTCCCTATGTGGGAATTCAATTCAATTCAATTCAATTCAATTCAATTCAATTCAATACATACGTTTCAACAGCTCATTCCTTCTATCTGGTCAAGTACTTTAGAGTAGTCAGTGCACAGCTTCTATTGCAGTATAGATTCACTATCCACCGAAAAGGAGTCGTCATTATTAAGGGAAACTGGGCCGTGTTGCAGTTTTCCAACATAATAAGAAGCCCAAACACAGGAAGACACCTTCCGTCAGTGAACCGCAGCTCTACCAGTGTCGGCGGCACTCGTGCATACTAACACCAAATTCCCTTTCGACTCACTTTTATGGGAAATCATGCTTCCATTTAATAAACCATAGCTCCCCCAGTGCTAGCAGCACTCATGCAGCCCAAGACTGTAATAAAGACACCATTATGTTGCTAAAAGACAAGAAAAAGTCGCTACTTTTATTATCCTTGAACATTTATTTTTGGAACAAAATGTGCTTGATTTGCACGAAGACATATGCATATGATTTTGCAGCATAACAGGGAGGGGGTCATGCTGCGCTTCACAATGTGTGGCAATGTAACCTTGGCAATGAACCGCAGCTCTACCAGTGTCAGCGGCACTCGTGCATACTAACACCAAATTCCCTTTCGACTCACTTTTATGGGAAATCATGCTTCCGTTTAATAAACCATAGCCCCCCAAGTGCTAGCAGCACTCATGCAGCCCAAAATTGTAATAAAGACACAATTATCTTGCTAAAAAACAAGAAAAAGTCGCTACTTTTATTATCCTTGAACATTTATTTTTGGAACAAAATGTGCATGATATGCTGCATATGGTTTAGCGCCATCACAATGTCGCAGTCCCTTTTGGAATGTAACCTTCCCGTCAATGAACCGCAGCTCTACCAGTGTCGGCGGCACTCGTGCATACTAACACCAAATTCCCTTTCGACTCACTTTTATGGGAAATCATGCTTCCGTTTAATAAACCATAGCTCCCCCAGTGCTAGCAGCACTCATGCAGCCCAAAACTGTAATAAAGACACAATTATCTTGCTAAAAGACAAGAAAAAGTCGCTACTTTTATTATCCTTGAACATTTATTTTTGGAACAAAATGTGCTTGATTTGCATGAAGACAGTGCATGATATGCTGCATATGGTTTAGCGCCATCACAATGTCGCAGTCCCTTTTGGAATGCATCTTTCCCCCTCAATGAACCACAGCTCTACCAGTGTCGGCGGCACTCGTGCATACTAACATCAAATTCCCTTCCGACTCACTTTTATGGGAAATCATGCTTCCATTTAATAAACCATAGCTCCCCAAGTGCTAGCAGCACTCATGCAGCCCAAGACTGTAATAAAGACACAATTATCTTGCTAAAAGACAAGAAAAAGTCGCTACTTTTATTATCCTTGAACATTTATTTTTGGAACAAAATGTGCATGATATGCTGCATATGGTTTAGCGCCATCACAATGTCGCAGTCCCTTTTGGAATGTAACCTTCCCGTCAATGAACCGCAGCTCTACCAGTGTCGGCGGCACTCGTGCATACTAACACCAAATTCCCTTTCGACTCACTTTTATGGGAAATCATGCTTCCGTTTAATAAACCATAGCTCCCCCAGTGCTAGCAGCACTCATGCAGCCCAAGACTGTAATAAAGACACAATTATCTTGCTAAAAGACAAGAAAAAGTCGCTACTTTTATTATCCTTGAACATTTATTTTTGGAACAAAATGTGCATGATATGCTGCATATGGTTTAGCGCCATCACAATGTCGCAGTCCCTTTTGGAATGTAACCTTCCCGTCAATGAACCGCAGCTCTACCAGTGTCGGCGGCACTCGTTCATACTAACACCAAATTCCCTTTCGACTCACTTTTATGGGAAATCATGCTTCCATTTAATAAACCATAGCTCCCCAAGTGCTAGCAGCACTCATGCAGCCCAAGACTGTAATAAAGACACCATTATGTTGCTAAAAGACAAGAAAAAGTCGCTACTTTTATTATCCTTGAACATTTATTTTTGGAACAAAATGTGCTTGATTTGCACGAAGACATATGCATATGATTTTGCAGCATAACAGGGAGGGGATCATGCTGCGCTTCACAATGTGTGGCAATGTAACCTTGGCAATGAACCGCAGCTCTACCAGTGTCGGCGGCACTCGTGCATACTAACACCAAATTCCCTTTCGACTCACTTTTATGGGAAATCATGCTTCCGTTTAATAAACCATAGCTCCCCCAGTGCTAGCAGCACTCATGCAGCCCAAGACTGTAATAAAGACACAATTATCTTGCTAAAAGACAAGAAAAAGTCGCTACTTTTATTATCCTTGAACATTTATTTTTGGAACAAAATGTGCTTGATGTGCAGGAAGACAGTGCATGATATGCTGCATATGGTTTAGCGCCATCACAATGTCGCAGTCCCTTTTGGAATGCATCTTTCCCCTCAATGACCCACAGCTCTACCAGTGTCGGCGGCACTCATGCATACTAACACCAAATTTCTTGTCGATAAAAGGGTCAATTCACTTTCGACTCACTTTTATGGGAAATCATGCTTCCATTTATTAAACCATACCTCCCCAAGTGCTAGCAGCACCCGTGCATCTTTCCCCTCAATGAACCACAGCTCTACAAGTGTCCACGTCACTCATACACACTACCACCACCACCATTCTTGTCTGTAAAAGATACAATTTTCGTCACTTTTGTTGTTTCCCCTCGGTTAACCACATCTCCCCAGTGCAGGTAGCACTCGTGCAGCTCCAGAGGCTGCTAAGACTCAGTTAGTGCTGCCAAAAGACAAGAAACGTGTGCCTCAGTAAAGAAACATGCTCTGCTTCACTATATCACGGTAGATAACCGCAGCTCACCAGTGTCGGCGGCACTCATGCATACTACCACCACCACCATTCTTGTCTGTAAAAGATACAATTTTCTTACTCGTCACTTTTGTTGTTTCCCCTCGGTTAACCGCATCTCCCCAGTGCAGGTAGCACTCGTGCAGCTCCAGAGGCTGCTAAGACTCAGTTAGTGCTGCCAAAAGACAATAAACGTGTGCCTCAGTAAAGAAACATGCTCTGCTTCACTATATCACGGTAGATAACCGCAGCTCACCAGTGTCGGCGGCACTCATGCATACTACCACCACCACCATTCTTGTCTGTAAAAGATACAATTTTCTTACTCGTCACTTTTGTTGTTTCCCCTCGGTTAACCGCATCTCCCCAGTGCAGGTAGCACTCGTGCAGCTCCAGAGGCTGCTAAGACTCAGTTAGTGCTGCCAAAAGACAAGAAACGTGTGCCTCAGTAAAGAAACATGCTCTGCTTCACTATATCACGGTAGATAACCGCAGCTCGCCAGTGTCGGCGGCACTCATGCATACTACCACCCCCACCATTCTTGTCTGTAAAAGATACAATTTTCTTACTCGTCACTTTTGTTGTTTCCCCTCGGTTAACCGCATCTCCCCAGTGCAGGTAGCACTCGTGCAGCTCCAGAGGCTGCTAAGACTCAGTTAGTGCTGCCAAAAGACAAGAAATGAAAGAACAAACCGTGTGCTGCATGTAAAGAAACATGCTCTGCTTCACTATATCACGGTAGATAACCGCAGCTCGCCAGTGTCGGCAGCACTCGTGCACGCTACCACTGCCATGCAAGGCACAATTGCTTGCTACTCACTTGTGTTGAGCCCTTATGTAGACATAACGGCTGTGTGTTAATATAGTAATATAGTATGCTGCTATACAGGATGCACACTGACTACTCTAAAGTGTATTGCGTTGTATTGCGCAAGATGCAATGTCAAAAAGAGCTTGTTGAACCCGGGTAAGGGATGTACACTTAAGTGAGAAACTGCTGTGATGGACTGGCAACCAGTCCAAAGGCAGCTGGGGTAGGCTCCAGCCCAACATGAATGAATGAATGAATGAATGAGTGAATGAATTGTTTGTTTGTGGAAGTCAAAGCTGAGGCACTTGCATGGTGAAGAACACTTAGTCATTCTTGGTCTTCATGGGAACTTCTCACGCTCACTTTTTTCTACGTATGATTGTCACAGCGGACCTTTTTCAAACTTTTGTTGTTGTTTTTTTTTTCTCGGGTGGTGGGCGGGGCGGGGCGGGCATGGGAGGGGCGTTTAGCTGTACTTGCCTTAGAACAAAGACTTTGAACATTTATCTTATGACTGTGCCATAATCTCTCGTCGCCTGTTATAACAGGTATTATGTCCTGTCCCGCAAAGAGGAGGACAGCGTGGACCTCCTTGCAGGTTCTTTTTGTCACCAAGAGGAATAAAAATGCGTGTTTGGAGACGATAGCGTAGAGAAATGTATCACTAACCTCTGAAAACCTCAAGTCTTTGTTACATTATTATTATTATTATTATTATTATTATTATCCCACTTGGACTTAATGACTGTGACGTAGCGTAGGACTATAATTTACGTTGTCCCCTCTTCTTCCCTCGTGGTGGAAGGACGTTTGTCTCCCATTTCCAACATGGCACTGTGTCCTTGCTATTGGAGAAGCCATTGTGGAACCATGACAGAAATGTTCCCATGAGTTTGTTTTGACAACCTTAGTTTGGAAGTATGGACGACAGCGATTATTGAAATAAAATGTTGTTCACACTGACTTTGCTTCCTGTCATCTTTGGACCTTGAGGTGTCCCCTCGAGGATGCTAGTTGCTAGGATGCTATCTCCAGGTTTACCGTTTGACCCTGGAAAACAATGAAATTATGTTTTTACATAAATATCACGCAGCATGAGCGCATCAGAGCCATAAAGATGGATCCCTGTGCAGTAGATGTGCATATATATATATATATTTTTTAAATATAAATATATATTTATTATATATTTTTTTATATATACATATATTTATATATTTATATAAATATATATATATATATTTTTTTATATATATATATATTTATATAAATATATATATATTTTTTATATATATTTATTATATATGTATTTTTATATACATATATATATATATACATATATACATATATATATATATACATATATACATATATATATATATATATAAAATCTTCTCCCAATATGACTTTATGCTTCATAATATTGGGAGAAAATTATATATATTTTTTTTAATTTTTGTATTTATTTATATATATTTATTTACTTATTTATATAAATATAAATATAAATAAAAAATAAAAATAAATATAAATAAAAAAATAAAAAATAAAAAATAAAAAATAAAAAATAAAACATAAAAAATAAAAAATAAAAAATAAATAATAAAAAATAAAAAATAAAAAATAAAAAATAAAAATCAAATTTTCTCCCAATATTATGACTTTATGCTTTATGCTATAATATTATTACTTTTATCCCAAAAAATGTTTTTGTTTATTTTTCATAATATTATGATTTTTTTAACTTCTTTAACTTTCAAACTCCTAAATTGACTAAAAATTTTCCACAAATTACGAATTAATTTATTAGAATTAAACTTATTTTCTCTTAATATTAATCATGAAAAAATATATACATTTTTTTCATTTCTGCTGTAATATTTGTACTTTATTCTTATATTTTCTTTTATTTGTAAAACTGTATTTGTTGTTTTTTTTATACATGTATTATATATTTTATACATATTTTATACATATACACAATTTTTTTTATTCATCTTATTTTTCTCTCATAATATTACAATGTTATTTTTGGAAAATCACCACATTTTCTCATTAATATCTTGACTTTACTTTGATTCTGTTGAATGAATCAAACATTCTGATTGTTGGTTCTAACAGTAAGAATCATAGCATTCATTCATTCATTCATTCATTCATTCATTCATTCATTCATTTTCTACCGCTTTTCCTCACGAGGGTCGCAGGGGGTGCTGGAGCCTATCCCAGCTGTCTTTGGGGCGAGAGGCGGGGTACACCCTGGACTGGTGGCCAGCCAATCACAGGGCACATATAGACAAACAACCATTCACACTCACATTCATACCTATGGACAATTTGGAGTGGCTAATTAACCTAGCATGTTTTTGGAATGTGGGAGGAAACCGGAGTACCCGGAGAAAACCCACGCATGCACGGGGAGAACATGCAAACTCCACACAGAGATGGATGAGTGGGGAATCGAACCCGCGTCTCCTAACCACTAGTAGTCTGTAGTCAGCCATTAGTACATTTTGACATACGTACTTTTTTAGTAGTTTTACATGTAAAGAGTAATTGTAAATACAATAGTAAAAAATGATGAATGAAAGGGATTATTATTATTGATAGATGAGATTATTATTGCTAGATGAATTTATGTGATCAGTGATGCTGATTTTTAACACTTATTAATCTTAACACACACACACACACACACACAATGGGGTGACATGGTGATTGGCGGTGCGGATGGAAGGGACTGGGGGAGGGTTTTTGCCGGGTGCAAAGGGCGCAAGGTTACCATTTGGAGCATGTGCATGCATGTGCATGTGTGCATGTGTGCATGTGTGTATTTGTGTGTGTGTGTGTGTGTGTGTGTGTGTGTGTGTGTGACTGACCAGCACACGATTGACTTATGCCTTCATTTCAAAGCTGTCACTCCTGGCCAAACACCATGACCCCTCAACCTCCATTTTGGAGACGTACATTATTTTTTCTCTCCCCTCCTCCTCGCCGTATGAATATAAAAAACACATGTGGCCCAAAGGTGTGTGTGTGTGTGTGTGTGTGTGCATCATGTGTGCATGTGTGTGTGTGTGTGTGTGTGTGCAGGTAAATCAATGTGCTGTCACTCTTTTGAATGGCAGCAGCTGAATGACTTTCTGCACTCCAATTTTGGACGTTGGCCATTTATGCCACTGAAAGCTCAGCATGGAATAAAATACTATCAATAAAAATAAGAATATTTGTTTGTTGTGCACACATGTATAATATGCACACATTACTTTACTGCACCAAAATGACTTCACTGCATGTATACAATACATTTTTTATGTAATATTTTTCTATGTATTACATACATAGATTAATATAACATGGTGTTTTATTTATCAATATGTAAAAATATTAAAAACATAAAAGGAAAACATATTACATACGTATACAAACATATACAAACATACGTATGTAGCATATTATCATATTTATAATCTGTAGGACCCCGCTATTTTTTATTCATGGGGGTTATTTTGCAAGTACATTTTTTAATGTTATATTTTTCTATTTATTACATACATATATTAATATAACTTATGTGCATGATGTTTAATTTATCAATATGTAACAAGGGAAAACATATTACATAAGTATACAAACATATGATAATATGCTATATGCTTATGTTTGTATATGTTTGTATACGTATGTTTTCCTTTTATGTTTTTATTTATGTAATAAATAGAAAAATATAACGTGAAAACATTTATTGTATTCTTGCAAAATAACTCCCATGAATATAATATTTTTTTTTATATTATATAAAAAAAATTTAGATTCAAAGCCAATCTGTAGAACCTTGCAATTTTTTATTCATGGGGGTTATTTTGTAAGTACACAATACATTTTTTCATGTTATATTTTTCTATTTATTACACACATATATTAATATGACTTATGTGCATGATGATTTATTCAACAATATGTAAAACATATTAAAAACATAAAAGGAAACCATATTACATAAGTATACAAACATATACAAACATGCGTATGTAGCATATTATCTTATTTATAATCTGTAGGACCCCGCTATTTTTTATTCATGGGGGTTATTTTGCAAGAATACAACACATTTTTTATGTTATATTTTTCTATTTATTACATACATATATTAATATAACTTATGTGCATGATGTTTTATTTATCAATATGCTAAACATATAAAAAAACATATAAAAAAATAAAAGGAAAAAAAGGAAAACATATTATATACTTATCATATGATATTATCATATGATAATATGCTATTTCCATATGTTTGTATATGTATGTAATATGTTTTCCTTTTATTTTTTTTATAAGTTTTACATATATACTTATGTTTGTATATGTTTGTATACGTATGTTTTCCTTTTATGTTTTTATTTATGTAATAAATAGAAAAATATAACGTGAAAAAATTTATTGTATTCTTGCAAAATAACCCCCATGAATATAATATTTTTTTTTATATTATATAAAAAAAATTTAGATTCAAAGCCAATCTGTAGAACCTTGCAATTTTTTATTCATGGGGGTTATTTTGTAAGTACACAATACATTTTTTCATGTTATATTTTTCTATTTATTACACACATATATTAATATGACTTATGTGCATGATGATTTATTCATCAATATGTAAAACATATTAAAAACATAAAAGGAAACCATATTACATAAGTATGCATACATATATAAACATACATATGTAGCATATTATCATATTTATAATCTGTAGGACCCCGCTATTTTTTATTCATGGGGGTTATTTTGCAAGTACATTTTTTTATGTTATATTTTTCTATTTATTACACACATATATTAATATAACTTATGTGTATGATGTTTTATTTATCAATATGTAAAACATATAAAAAAATAAAAGGAAAATATATTACATACTTATACAAACATATGTATATAGCATATTATCATATGATAATATGCTATATACTTATGTTTGTATATGTTTGTATACGTATGTTTTCCTTTTATGTTTTTATTTATGTAATAAATAGAAAAATATAACATAAAACATTTATTGTATTCTTGCAAAATAACCCCCATGAATACAATACATTTTTTTTATATTATATAAAAAATTTTCAGATTCAAAGCCAATCTGTAGGACCTTGCTATTTTTTATTCATGGGGGTTATTTTGCAAGTATATAATACATTTTTTTATGTTATATTTTCTATTTATTACATACATATATTAATATAACTTATGTGCATGATGTTTTATTTATCAATATGTAAAACATATTAAAAACATAAAAGGAAACCATATTACATACGTATACAAACATATACAAACATACGTATATAGCATATATAGTATATAGCATATTAGCATATTATCATATTTATCATCTGTAGATCTCTAATAATAAAGCCCGGATCCCACCGTTCGCTATGACAGCTTGCTGTTTCCCCTTCAAACCCTCTTGCAACTTTGATATCCTCCAATTTTGGATCAACATTTGCAATAAAAGTGACTATCGGCAGGTTGAGGTGAGTTTGAGGCTTGCCATGTGAGACCAGTTTTCACTCCAAAGTTTGGACATCCCTATACAATAAAACCTCAAACATGCACGGTGACAGTAATTGACCACCCCGCCACCCCTTTGGGAGGGGGCACAGGGGGGACCGTCCCTGTCCGTCCGCCCAGATCGATAGGATAAATGTCTCTTTGAATTGAGGTCACTCTTTGTCTGCTGACTCGCCGTACAAACGTAACAGGGCCTGATGAAGTGTATATGTAGTGATGAAAAATATACAAACTTTTTCAATGCTTTGGTTCCAATTTTCTACAATAAAGCTCTGATAAAACATTCCACTGTTCTCAAATATCTTAATTTTTATTTTTCTGCACAAAATAAGATGAAAAATAAAGAATAAAGAAAATCAATCAATCAGTAATAAATAAATATAATAATAATCATAATAAAAAGTTAAGAAAGCACATATAGTTGGTGGGTAGACAAATGATTTTTTTCATATTAAAATGAACAAAGCATTATTAGAGCCCTGTAGACATGACAAAACACGACTATAGTCACATTTATACTCTTTTTATTTACAACATATTGCGCAACTGCAGGGTCTTGAGACACATGCTAACTCGCAAACTAGAGAGCTAGCGACCTAAACGGTAGCCTTCAAGTTATTTCCTTTCAACTTAAATAGCCAAAAACTTACCACTTCCACACGGATAGGGAGGATAACTATTAACAGTTATTTAACCTTTAACATGAACATGAATCAAACGTAATAACGTAGCTTGTATGGTAGCTGCTATACTTAATTTTAGCATGTTAGAGTTGCTACAATTAGTTCACGCAGCAAAGTAATTACACTCTCTTATGATGCTAACAGGCCTGGTAGCTTGTATGGTAATGCTATACTTAGTTTTAGCATGTTAGAGTTGCTACAATTAGTTCAAGTAGCACTGTAATTACGCTCTCTTATGATGCTAACAGGGTTGGTAGCTTGTATGGTAGCTGCTATACTTAATTTTAGCATGTTAGAGTTGCTACAATTAGTTCACGTAGCACTGTAATTACGCTCTCTTATGATGCTAACAGTCCTGGTAGCTTGTATGGTAATGCTATACTTAATTTTAACATGTTAGAGTTGCTACAATTAGTTCACGTAGCACTGTAATTACGCTCTCTTATGATGCTAACAGGCCTGGTAGCTTGTATAGTAGCTGCGATACTTAATTTTAGCATGTTAGAGTTGCTACAATTAGTTCACGTAGCAAAGTAATTACGCTCTCTTATGATGCTAACAGGCCTGGTAGCTTGTATGGTAGCTGCTATACTTAATTTTAGCATGTTAGAGTTGCTACAATTAGTTCACGTAGCACTGTAATTACGCTCTCTTATGATGCTAACAGGCCTGGTAGCTTGTATGGTAGCTGCTATATTTAATTTTAGCACGTTACAGTTGCTACAATTAGTTCACATAGCAAAGTAATTATGCTATCTTATGATGCTAACAGGCCTGGTAGCTTGTATGGTAATGCTATACTTGGTTTTAGCATGTTAGAGTTGCTACAACTAGTTCACATAGCAAAGTAATTACGCTATCTTATGATGCTAACAGGCCTGGTAGCTTGTATGGTAGCTGCTATACTTAAGCTGAAAACGAGGTTGAATGTTAATAAGTTTATATGCGTATAACTTCTAAAAACTCTACCTTTTAACATGACAGCATGACTTTATTAACAACGCAGGCGCCTACAAACATGGCCGCCTTGCCAACACTCACAAGGCGATGATTTACACGCGCTAAAAGGTCGGACAGTTGATATACTACGTCGCACCGCATCTCCAAAGCTAATATTTTAATGAATATCTTGAGAGTCAGGGTGGGCTGTCATGGCGTCGTGTGAAGACATCAAAAAAGAACCCCCCCCCCCCCCCCCCCCCCCCCCCCCACCTCCACGGCTCCTTCCAGAATCAACAGGCTGTCATCTGAGCGTTCCCTGATGGCGCCAAATCAAACATTCATTTTTCCACGACTATCATCTCTGCTAAAGCATTGCGAGGGGAATTGGATCTGTCTCCAAATCGCTCCACCGCCACCCCCACCGCCACCCCACCCCTTTCCCCATTTCCACTTGGATCTCATCAAGCGAGTCACGAATCCTCGACCCCCCCATCCCCGTCCTCGCTGCCATGGAAATTGCTGTGCAGGAAAATGTACATCATTTAAAGGGAAGGCGTCCTTCACATGGACACCCCCCTGCCCCCTTATAAATCCTTAAAGGGGGTCCTGACTGCAATGTATGGCAACAGCATCAATATTGATGTGGGAGAAAGTTCCAGAAAAGCCGCCTCAGTCACAAAGCATTAATATTGATAGTGCTGTGCACCCCCAAAATGCTAATGGATCCCGTCTGGGGGGTTAGGGGGCTGAATATGGACATGGCTGTTTACCAGGAGGGGCGGGACCCCAGGACCAAGGGCAAGCGTGGGGGTCACTACATTTGGTGATGGGCCCCAGGCATCGAACATCTCGCTGAAAAAGCCAAAATGTGCACAGCGCTTAGCATTTGTAGCTTAAGATAAACATCAACATTAGCATCTATCCCGCTCAAAATCTAGCTAAGCTGTTAAAAATGTTGGATTTATTCATATTCTAGTTTTTTTATCTTTTTTTTAATCTAGGCTAGTAGCCTGTGTAGGCTAACAGGCTACTAGCTGTTAGTTAGCATGCATAGGCTAAAGGTTAGCAGTCTAACTGTGAGGTATATATATATATATATATATATATATATATATACACAAATTAGACTTGTAAAAATCTTGTTCAAAAGGAACATTACCTGTAAAATGTGGACTACGCTTAGCATTTGTGGCCCATAAATAAACATTAGCATTAGCATCTATCCCGCTCAAAATCTAGCTAAGCTGTTAAAACTGTTGGATTTATTCATATTCTTATTTTTTTTTTATCTCAATGTGTCAGAAATTCTGTACGTAGTATTTTACGTTAACCTACTACTACACTCTTTTTAAAACGGGAACGATGTCCAAGCTCAATGTTAGCATTAGCATCTACCATGACCGGTTTAAATGTAGCACAGAATGTTAGAAACCTCTTATTCCCTGTCTTATTCGCTTTTTAGTCCCAAAGTGTAAAAAAAAAATCATGTTTACAGGCTAACAGGCTACTAGCTGTTAGTTAGCATGCATAGGCTAAAGGTTAGCAGCCTAACTGTGAGGTATATGTATATATATATATATATATATATATATATATATATATATATATATATATATATATATATATATACACAAATTAGACTTGTAAAAATCTTGTTCAAAAGGAACATTGGCTGTAAAATGTGGACTACGCTTAGCATTTGTGGCCCAAGATAAACATCAACATTAGCATCTATCACGCTCAAAATCTAGCTAAGCTGTTAAAACTTGGATTTATTCATATTCTTATTTTTTTTTTCATCTCAATGTGTCAGAAATTCTGTATGTAGTATTTTACGTTAACCTACTACTACACTCTTTTTAAAACGGGAACGATGCCCAAGCTCAATGTTAGCATTAGCATCTACCATGACCGGTTTAAATGTAGCACAGAATTTTAGAAACCTCTTATTCCCTGTGTTATTCACTTTTTAGTCCCAAAGTGTTAAAAAAAATCATGTTTACAGGCTAACAGGCTACTAGCTGTTAGTTAGCATGCATAGGCTAAAGGTTAGCAGCCTAACTGTGAGGTATATATATATATATATATATATATATATATATATATATATATACAAATTAGACTTGTAAAAATCTTGTTCAAAAGGAAGATTGGCTGTAAAATGTGGACTACGCTTAGCATTTGTGGCCCATGAATAAACATTAACATTAGCATCTATCCCGCTCAAAATCTAGCTAAGCTGTTAAAACAGTTCGATTTATTCATATTCTTGTTTTTTTTATCCCAATGTGTCAGAAATTCTGAGAAAAATGTATATAGTATTTTACGTTAACCTACTACTAAGGTCACTAGCTTCTACTTAGCAAGCAGGAGCTAAATATAGCAGCTAAACTGATGAATGAAGCCTCGAGAGTGGGATTTATATACATGAACTGTTTTTCAATTGATACATACTGATATATACATACATAATATACTTTCAAACATCTCGTTTTTTTAAAACGGGAACGATGCCCAAGCTCAATGTTAGCATTAGCATCTACCATGACCGATTTAAAAGTAGCACAGAATGTTGGAAACCTCTTACTCCCTGTGTTATTCACTTTTTAGTCCCATAGTGTAAAAAAAAAATCATGTTTACAGGCTAACAGGCTACTAGCTGTTAGTTAGCATGCATAGGCTAAAGGTTAACAGCCTAACTGTGAGGTATATATATATATATATATATATATACAAATTAGACTTGTAAAAATCTTGTTCAAAAGGAACATTGGCTGTAAAATGTGGACTACGCTTAGCATTTGTGGCCCAAGATAAACATCAACATTAGCATATATCCCGCTCAAAATCTAGCTAAGCTGTTAAAACTGTTGGATTTATTCATATTCTTATTTTTTTTATCTCAATGTGTCGGAAATTCTGTACGTAGTATTTTACGTTAACCTACTACTACACTCTTTTTAAAACGGGAACGATGCCCAAGCTCAATGTTAGCATTAGCATCTACCATGGCCGGTTTAAATGTAGCACAGAATGTTGGAAACCTCTTATTCCCTGTCTTATTCACTTTTTAGTCCCAAAGTTTAAAAAAATATATATGTTTACAGGCTAACAGGCTACTAGCTGTTAGTTAGCATGCATAGGCTAAAGGTTAGTAGCCTAACTGTGAGGTATATATATATATATATATATACAAATTAGACTTGTAAAAATCTTGTTCAAAAAGAACATTAGCTGTAAAATGTGGACTACGCTTAGCATTTATGGCCCATAAATAAACATTAGCATTAGCATCTATCCCGCTGAAAATCTAGCTAAGCTGTTAAAACAGTTGGATTTATTCATATTCTTTTTTTTTTTTTTTTATCCCAATGTGTCAGAAATTCTGAGAAAAATGTATGTAGTATTTTACGTTAACCTACTACTAAGGTCACTAGCTGCTACTTAGCAAGCAGGAGCTAAATATAGCAGCTTTATATACATTAACTGTTTTTCAAATGATACATACTGTTATATACATAATAGACTAATAGAATGAGTTGCAGGCCCATAAAATGTAATTTGTCAATTTCTTTTGTCATTTATGATTAATTTAGCTTTGTGTGTTTTTTTAATGGATGTACTTGATGTACTTAAGGAAATAAGGAAAACTGTGGTAGCACTGTGTTTGTATTGTATTTTATTGTATTGTATTGTATCTGTATTGTATTGTATTGTATTAAATTGTACTGTATTGGTATCCGTATGGTCATGGCCTCAAAGTATTCATATGGCAAATGCAAATTATTATGCAAATTAGACCATGTCATCGTCTGCTCTGAAATCCACAGATACATTGCAGTCCTGTGAAACTCATCTAAGTCCTCAGTGCACAAACGTATTTTATTTTGTTTACATTTTCCAAATGCATGTTTCACTTCCATGTGCCGCAATCGCCGGTGGTCTTTTTCTAATTGAAGGATGAGCCTCATGATATCATGGCGGACATGCTTGGCTTGTGCAAACATATGATTACGCCGGGGCGCCTTTCTGGGTCACTAACTTAAATATTTCAGATGCTTTTATTTTTAGTACACGCACACACTAATGCATCTCTCTGACTGCATTTGACCCACTAAGTCATCTTCAACGCGGCCCTCGGGGGGTTTATTGGGTGCTGCATGTTGCAGAGAAATGTGCTAACAGTGTCACAAATCAGAAGTACAACTTCCACAGGATGTGTTTTTGTTGTTTCTCTGCTGAAAAACATCCCATAATGTGGGATTTACACGTGTTTATCCACTGCGGTTAAGGAAATCTTTCTAAATCTTGTTTTATCAGAATGCTAAATCAAGTGCATGTGTTCAAACGTGATGACATTACAGTGTTTTCCTACATGACTGCCAAGTACTGTGTTTGTGTACTGTGTTTTAGTTGGGTTTCATGCTATTTGTGTACTGGGTTGTAGTTGACCACCACTCCAGTTGGATATCTTGCCAGTTGGGTACTAGGTTCTAGTTGTGTATTATGCTGGTTTTGGACTGGGTTCTAGTTGGGTATCATACAAGTTGTGCACTGGGTTGTAATTAGGGTATCTTGATTAAAAAAAAAATATATTCTAATAAGAAAAAAAATATCTCATGAGAAAAAGTTGTTATGAGAATAATGTCATCATATTATGAGGGGAAAATTATTATTATTATTATTTTAGCAGCATAAAATTACATTTTTTCAAGACTTGGAAAATTAGGTTTAAGAAAATCGTATAATATTGGGACAAGAAAGTTAGACTGCAATGAAAAATAATCATAATTTTATGAGAATAACCTAATAATAATGTAATTTCAGCAGCATAAAGTTGAATAAAAATTCTTAATATTATGAAAAACAAACAAAAATAATGTTGAAATAGTTGGAAATTTTACAGCAGCCAAAAATAGAATAGAATTTTATGAGAATGAAGTCATAGTACTATGATTTAAAAAATATGTATTGTAAGAAGAAGAAAAATATCTCATGAGAAAAGGTTGTTATGAGAATAATGTCATCATATTAGGAGGAAAAATAACGTTATTTTAGCAGCATAAAATTACATTTTTTTCAAGACTATAAAAAAACAAAAAGATATATCTATTATAAGAAACAAACAAAACAAAATAGAATTTTATGAGAATAAAGCCGTAGTACTATGATAAAAGAAATATGTATTCTAGGAAGGAAAAAAATATCTCATGAGAAAAAGTTGTTATAAGAATAATGTCATCATATTATGAGGAAAAATAACGTTATTTTAGCGGCATAAAATTACATTTAAATAAACAAAAAGATGTATTTATTATAAGAAACAAACAAAGCAAAATAAAATTGTAATTTTTTGAAAATGAGGTTGGGGGAAAGCTAGAATATTGCGGGAATAAAGTCCAAATATTGTAAGAAGAACATTTACAAACAGAAAGTTCTTATATCATATGACTTTTGATCATATCGATGTGGCCCTACTACTTGTGTACTGGGTTCTAGTTGGGTATCATGCAAGTTGTGCACTGGGTTGTAGTTAGGGTATCTCGATAGTTGGCAACTGGGTCCTAGTTGGGTATCATGTTAGTTTTGTACTGGGTTGTAGTTGGGTATTGTAAAAGTTGTGTACTGGGTTATAGTTAGGCACCATTCTAGTTGGGCATCTTTCCCGTAGAGTACTGGGTTCTCTCATCATGCTAGTTGTGTACTGGGTTATAGTTAGGCACCATTCTAGTTGGGTCTAGTATCATGCAAGTTATATACTGGGTGGTAGTTGGGTATCAGGTAAGTTGTGTATTGGGTGGTAGTTGGGTATCTAGCTAGTTTTACACTAGGTTGTAGCTGGAAACCATTCTAATTAGGTACTGGGTTCCAGTTGGGTATTGTGAAAGTTGTGTACTCGGCCGTAGTCGAGCATCATTCTAGTTAAGTACTTGGTTCTAGTGGGGTATCATGCTACTTGTGTACTGGGTTCTAGATGGGTATCATGTTAGTTTTGTACTGGGTTGTAGTTGGGTATCTAGCTAGTTTTACACAAGGTTGTAGCTGGAAACCATTCTAATTAGGTACTGGGTTCCAGTTGGGTATTGTGAAAGTTGTACACTCGGCCGTAGTCGAGCATCATTCTAGTTAAGTACTTGGTTTTAGTTGGGTATCATGGTACTTGTGTACTGGGTTCTAGTGAAGTACTTGGTTCTAATTGGGTATCATGCAAGTTGTGTACTGGGCTGTAGTTGGGTACTTAGTTCTAGTTGAGTACTTTGGTTCTACTTGGGTATCATGCCAGTTGGGTACTTAGTTCTAGTTGAGTATGATGTTGGTTTTATACTGGGCTGTAGTTTGGCACCATTCTAGTTGAGTACTTTGGTTCTACTTGGGTATCATGCCAGTTGGGTACTTAGTTCTAGTTGAGTATCATGTTGGTTTTATACTGGGTTGTAGCTGACTTCAAAGTGGGGTACCATTGTACCATCGTAGGGTACCATTGTAGTTGTGTTCTGATTGCTAAGCGGTAGCATTTTAGCAGCCTATTAGCATAAACAGAGAAGAACATCCATAAAAGAGGGATGAAATGCACTGAAAGTTGTTATTACATCACCTTGGAAGCCCATCTAACCAATTCCGTCCTGACACTTGATTGTTAAACAGGCTTGCAGGGTTCTATTGTGCTCGGAGAGAAAACCGGCCAACTTCTCACCTGCGGCATTGTGTGCCCGCCAGGCTCGGCGCCCACCCGTAATTGGGGGCACACATTCCAGGACAAGTTTCTTTTTGTCCGTTTTGTGGGAATCGCTGACCCGGACGTGTGAGATCACAGCTACGCTAATTGGTGCGCACTCTCACATCTGTGTGTGTGTGTGTGTGTGTGTGTGTGTACAGTGAACCATGTATGAACAATGTAAACGATGCACGGACAGTGAGAGGTCTGTTTTCGCCGTGCGATGTTATTATTATATAACATCTTCTTAAAGCAGACTCGACGCGGATGAGGGGGGTAAAACGTGTCATCGGTGACGAACAGTGTGTGTGTGTGTGTGTGTGTGTGTCACACTAGTAAAGTGAGGATTAACAGTGAGCACATGCTTGTAAACACTCTGGGAACAAAGCTTCACTTGTTCACAGCACAAGATGGCGAAAAAAAAAAAAAAAAGATGATGAAGGTCAGCACACGGTCTCACGTCATCATGGTAAATATAATACACTAAGCATTTTTCCCTGCTTTTTGTCTGAAAGGCTGAACTCTTGATCTGTCAAACATCTGCCAGAAGTTAGCATGCAGCGGAACCGATACAATAAAACACTCCTGACATCCGACTTTTTCAAATGTGTCCAAATTATCTCCAGCGGGGGCCACATTGTGAAAAATGAAAGGATGCAACTTTACCACTTATGTTTTATAAAGCAACACATGTCGATATGATCAAAAGTCATATGATATAAGAACTTTATGTTTGTAAATGTTTTTCTTACAATATTTGGACTTTATTCCCGCAATATTCTAGCTTTCCCCTAACCTAATTTTCAAAAATTACAATTTTATTTTGTTTTGTTTGTTTCTTATAATAGATATATATTTTTGTTTTTTCAAGTCTTGAAAAAAATGTAATTTCATGCTGCTAAAATAACGTTATTCTTCCTCATAAGAACTTTTTCTCATGAGATATTTTTCTTCTTAGAATACAAATTTTTTTAATCATAATACTATGGCTTTATTCTCATAAAATTCTATTTTGTTTTGTTTGTTTCTCATAATAGATATATCTTTTTGTTTTTTTAAAGTCTTGAAAAAATGTAATTTTATGCTGCTAAAATAACGTTATTTTTCCTCAAAACAACTTTTTCTAATGAGATATTTTTCTTTTTAGAATACATTTTTTAAATTATAATACTATGGCTTTATTCTCATAAATTTCTATTTTGTTTTGTTTGTTTCTTATAATAGATATATCCTTTTGTCTTGAAAAATATGTAATTTTATGCTGCTAAAATAACGTTATTTTTCCTCATAATATGATGACATTATTCTCATAACAACTTTTTCTCATGAGATATTTTTCTTCTTAGAATAAATTTTTTTTAAGCATAATACTATGGCTTTATTCTCATAAAATTCTATTTTGTTTTGTTTGTTTCTTATAATAGATATATCTTTTTGTTTTTTTAAAGTCTTGAAAAAATGTAATTTTATGCTGCTAAAATAATGTTATTTTTCCTCATAGTATGATGACATTATTCTCATAACAACTCTTTCTCATGAGATATTTTTCTTCTTGGAATACAATTTTTTTAATTATAATACTATGGCTTTATTCTCATAAAATTCTATTTTGTTTTGTTTGTTTCTTATAATAGATATATCCTTTTGTCTTGAAAAAATGTAATTTTATGCTGCTAAAATAACGTTATTTTTCCTCATAATATGATGACATTATTCTCATAACAACTTTTTCTCATGAGATATTGGTTTCCTTCCTAGAATACATATTTCTTTTATCATAGTACTACGGCTTTATTCTCATAAAATTCTATTTTGTTTTGTTTGTTTCTTATAATAGATATATCTTTTTGTTTTTTTTAAAGTCTTGAAAAAAAAATAATTTTATGCTGCTAAAATAATGTTATTTGTCCTCATAATTGATGACATTATTCTCATAACAATTTTTTTCTCATGAGATATTATTTGTCTTCATAGAATATATATTTCTTTTATCATAATACAATGGCTTTATTCTCATAAAATTCTATTTTGTTTTGTTTGTTTCTTATAATAGATATATCTTTTTGTTTTTTTAAAGTCTTGAAAAAAAAATAATTTTATGCTGCTAAAATAACGTTATTTTTCCTCATAATATGATGACATTATTCGCATAACAACTCTTTCTCATGAGATATTTTTCTTCTTAGAATACAATTTTTTTAAATCATAATACTATGGCTTTATTCTCATAAAATTGTATTCTATTTTATTTTTGGCTGTTCTTCATTCTTGTTTGTTTTTCATAATATTAAGACTTTTTTTAAATTCAACTTTATGTTGCTGAAATTACATTATTATTAGGTTATTCTCATAAAATTATGAATTATTCTCATTGGAGTCTAACTTTCTTGTCCCAATATTATAAGATTTTCTTAAACCTAATTTTCCAAAAAAAATAGAACTTGTTGTTTAGTTTGTTTCTCGAAATATTACAACTTGAAAAACATCTTTTTTAAATGTTTTGAACTTTATGCTACTCAATGTTAATGTTATTTTTCCTCATAACATTATGACGTTATACTCGTAAAATGACAGGTTCTTCTTGTTTGTCATAACATTAAGACTTTAAGAAACACGTCTTAAAAAAAAGATTTCAACTTTATGCTGCTGTTATTATTCCTCCTAATATTTGGTGATTCTCATATTATATTATAGTTTATAGCATATTAGTTTGCTTGAGATCTCCCTGCAGTGTCCTCCACTGGGAGGTGACACCCCACCCCGGGGCCAAGACAGAGGGCGGCCACCTGTCAGTCGCTTGTCTCTGCGCTTGCACCACCTGCCCTCGGTGGTCCCGGGACACCCACACCAGTCGCCACCTTAGAGGACAACCCCTGTTTTTCCCAATTGGAAAAGCAGACCTCGTCATCATGGAGGAATGGAGACATCATTTCCCAGACGGAAGCTAATCCTCTTTACATGAGATGAGGCTGCTTTTACGGGGATAGTGACACGCCTTTGACCTGCCGCTCGGCCAATTTACTTCACAAAGTTCACTTGGAGGCCACCGCCATCAAAGTGCGGTTCGGGACTTTTTCATGTGTCAACAAAGATGGCAGAAAAATCAATCAATATTTTTATCTGGTTGCATATGGGCAAGAAGATGAAAAATTAACTGGGAAATGTCTCATTGGATCTTAACCAAATGTTTTTATAGTTTTACACATGCTTAATTTAGTTTTTATTAATGTTCTTATATATTTCACTTTTATGTTTTTTATGTTTTATGTTTATTTCTATATTCTTATTTTATGTTTTTTTATATTTCTTATACAAGACAGCTGGGATAAGCTCCAGCATACGGGCAAGTAGATGAAAAATTAACTTATGTTTCATTGGATCTTAACCAAATGTTTTTATAGTTTTACACATGCTTAATTTAGTTGTTATTAATGTTCTTATATATTTCACTTTTATGTTTTTTTTAATGTTTTATGTTTATTTCTATATTCTTATTTTATGATTTTATATTTCTTAAACAAGACAGCTGGGATAGGCTCCAGCATACGGGCAAGTAGAAGAAAAATTAACTTATAAATGTTTAATTGGATCTTAACCAAATGTTTTTATAGTTTTACACATGCTTATTTTAGTTGTTATTAATGTTCTTATATATTTCACTTTTATGTTTTTTTAGGTTTTATGATTATTTCTATATATACTTTCTATATTCTTATTTTATGTTTTTTATATTTCTTATACAAGACAGCTGGGATAGGCTCCAGCATATGGGCAAGTAGATGAAAAATTTAATCGCAAATGTCTCATTGGATATTAACCAAATGTTTTTATAGTTTTACACATACTTAATTTAGTTTTTATTAATGTTCTTATATATTTCACTTTTATGTTTTTTTATGTTTTATGTTTATTTCTATATTCTTATTTTATGTTTTTTATATTTCTTATACAAGACAGCTGGGATAGGCTCCAGCATACGGGCAAGTAGATGAAAAATTAACTTGTAAATGTTTCATTGGATATTAACCAAATGTTTTTATAGTTTTACACATGCTTATTTTAGTTTTTATTAATGTTCTTGTATATTTCACTTTTATGTTTTTAATGTTTTATGTGGGCGGCACGGCGGTCTGGTGGTTAGTGCGCAGACCTCACAGCTAGGAGACCAGGGTTCGGTCCCCGCCCTCGGCCATCTCTGTGTGGAGTTTGCATGTTCTCCCCGTGCATGCGTGGGTTTTCTCCGGGTACTCCGGTTTCCTCCCACATTCCAAAAACATGCTAGGTTAATTAGCCACTCCAAATTGTCCATAGGTATGAATGTGAGTGTGAATGGTTGTTTGTCTATATGTGCCCTGGGATTGGCTGGCGACCAGTCCAGGGTGCACCCCGCCTCTCGCCCGAAGACAGCTGGGATAGGCTCCAGCACCCCCGCGACCCTCGTGAGGAAAAAGCGGTAGAAAATGAATGAATGAATGAATGTTTTATGTTTATTTCTATATTCTTATTTTATGTTTTTTTATATTTCTTATACAAGACAGCTGGGATAGGCTCCAGCATACAGGCAAGTAGATGACAAATTAACTTATAAATGTTTCATTGGATCTTAACTAAATGTTTTTATAGTTTTACACATGCTTATTTTAGTTTTTATTAATGTTCTTATATATTTCACTTTTATGTTTTTTAAGGTTTTATGATTATTTCTATATATACTTTCTATATTCTTATTTTATGTTTTTTATATTTCTTATACAAGACAGCTGGGATAGGCTCCAGCATACGGGCAAGTAGATGAAAAATTAACTTATAAATGTTTCATTGGATATTAACCAAATGTTTTTATAGTTTTACACATGCTTAATTTAGTTGTTATTAATGTTCTTATATATTACACTTTTATGATTTTTTTAATGTTTTATGTTTATTTCTATATTCTTATTTTATGTTTTTTATATTTCTTATACAAGACAGCTGGGATAGGCTCCAGCATACGGGCAAGTAGATGAAAAATTAACTCGCAAATGTCTCATTGGATATTAACCAAATGTTTTTATAGTTTTACACATGCTTATTTTAGTTTTTATTAATGTTCTTATATATTTCACTTTTATGTTTTGTTAATGTTTTATGTTTATTTCTATATATACTTTCTATATTCTTATTTAGTTTTTTATATTTCTTATACAAGACAGCTGGGGTAGGCTCCAGCATATGGGCCGGAGAAAACCCACGCATGCACGGGGAGAACATGCAAACTCCACACAGAGATGGCCGAGGAATTGGAATTGAACCCTGGTCTCCTAGCTGTGAGGCTAACCACTCGAACACCGTGCCACCCTTCTTCTTGTCACTCCAAATGTATTCACATAATATAAGTCCATATATTTTCTATATGACTTAGTATACGTATGTTCAGAGGCGTGTCCACAACAGACCGATTGCCTGTCAATCTCATGACAGCGACGTTGCGTGATGTTTTCCGAGCGGTGACAATCGAGCACGGCGCACATTTGCATCCAAAATAGCACGGCGACAAAGTCTATTGCCATTTGGAAGCACGGTCTTCAACCCCTCCTGTTGTTGAATCCATCTGTCTGACAGCTAAACACGAGGCAGAACCCGACCCATTACGCTCTGCCGTGACCCGTCCGTGACCCCTCCGTGTACTCGGTGCTGTTCCCCCTCCTGACTGGTGCCGCTTCCACAGCGGGGGAGTAGATAAAGAGCTAACGCAACGACTGTCATATAGTACTGCAGAAAAGGTTGTGTGTGTGTGCGAGCGGTGGCTTTTTGACACTGTTACAGACGCGTGAGGATCAGCCTCTGCAGGCCAGAGAATGCCGGCGGGCCAAAGGACGACACGTAGTATGACACGTAGTATGACACGTAGCATGACACGTAGCATGACACATAGCATGACTTTGACCACTTTGGCGGACATGTTTCTGACAAATAGGCCACTTCATTAGGGACTTTTTGGGGGGGACAAAAGTATTTGATACTCTTCACTATTTTAAATACACAAAGCGCCACATAGTGAAAAATGAAAGGATGAAAGTGTCCGTTTTCATATTTTGTAAATACGCTAGGAAGTTATGACCTAAATGTCAAGAAAAAAATGCACATCTGCTTCAAGAGTAAAAAGCGGATTATTCATATTTTGCTACTGTTTCCCATTTGAAATTTTCTTATTTCTTATTTCTTAATATTATGACTTTATGTCTAATTTTACATAAATCATTTGTTCCACTTAATAATTATTCATTAATCAACTTGACAAAATAAAATAAAAAATCTTTGATATGTCAAGTTTATGCTACTAAAATGACATATTTAAAAAAATATATTTACTTTGCCTTCATTCTCATAAAATTATAAAATTTCCATATCTGCTTTTACTTTCCCCCTCACTATTTCAACTTTTTTTGTGTAAATTTAATTCTCTTTACTTCAATTCTCCTTTATTGCCATAATATTATAATTTGTATTTGGAAAACTTCAATCTTTGATATTTGTGCTCATAATTTTATGGGTTTATTGTCATAAAAGTGAGAATTTATTTCTCGTGAGAATACTATTTTTTTTTATATTAATATTTTGACTTTATTCACAGAAAATGAAAAGTTTTCATTTTGGTGTAATGGTTAATACACTAGTTGGTAGAAGCGATTCTAATACTAAAATATCACTATTATTATTATCATCAAAAAATGACAAATTAATAAACTATAAAAATAATAAACTTGCAATTTCTTAACGAAGTAAAATATAAATAAAAATATAATATTTGGAGGACAGAGTAGTACCAGTGGCAAGGTGCTGGAACCAATGCAAGGAGTGAAGCGGGATACGAAGAAAACATTATATATAGTTAAAATAAATAAATGTATTATAAATTATAAATAAAAAATAAAAAATAAAAAATAAAAAATAAAAAATAAAAAATAAAAAATAAAAAATAAAAAATAAAAAATAAAAAATAAAAAATAAAAAATAAAAAATAAAAAATATGTTAACTATATAAATATAGTTAAAATGTTGTATTCTCATGTTAAACCATGCCAAAGTTTCACATAACGAGATTTGTGTATTTGGAAGTCCGCCCCGAAAGACGTTTGGGATGGCTCAAAACGCTCGGTTTCAAAAGCCGTGGTAAAACTGCCCCTTTGTGATGTCACAGAGAAGCGGACTTCCTTATATGGGCGTGGCTGTAAGCCAGATTAAGCTCCCTGCCCTGCCCCAAGCTCTACTTCTCTGTTTACGTTGCTAGCGATAGCTTGTAAGGGAAAGCCATATTTATTTCCAATTCCTAAATACGCCACCATCAGGCACAAGTGGTTGGAGTTCCTGATTCCCTTCCAGGAAAAAAAATTGATTTTAATCTGTCAACGGTATTTCATTTTTGAACACGGGCCAGTATGCAGCTGGACTAGCTAACCGATTTTCCAGCATTACTTATCAGTGTCCTGACTGTGTTTATTTTGTGTAAGTCATGGAGCAAAAGCGCTTGTCTGTGTAGCATTATATAGTGTGCATACAGGGAGCGGGGTTGCTAATAGCCTTTTTAATTTTTTTTTTCAATTAGTAGCTCTACCCGAGTACAGAACACGGACCTCAACATGGTGGGTGCAGAAAAAAATTGTCCCAGAGAATCGCAATGTCTGTTCCGAGCCGGAAAATGGTAATTGACATTATTTGGTGGAAATCTGTGTATTTTTTGCATAGTCCTGCAAAGTGTATGTCCTGATGTTCACTTTGTACTAGAAGTGCACAAATCAATGTGTGTACAATGTGTGTGTACAATGTGTGTGTGTATATGTGTGTGTCATTATCCGGGCTAGCTGAGCTCGCTGGGAAGATCCATGATTGAAGATCTTTGAGTTTAGGGTTCATCTTCAGTTCAGAGGGAAGTTCAACGGGCGGTCAGCGGGCCACGGCCAGAGCAGCTTCCTTCACTCTCGCTCTAATACTAACCCCGCCCCCCCCCCACCACCGTCTTTCCAACGCACACACTTTGTAGACATGTCTTTTTATAACTCAGCTGCTCCTTTGTCTCCCATTTGACCCAGCTCGTGGTGGAATCAGGTGTCTTGATTGAATTGCGATATCATGCTTCATTCCTCATGGACACTGGAAGTCACTTTATTTCATGTTCACAAGGCTTCTATCGCGTGAATCCATGCGCGTAAGACCCCTATGTATGTTTAAATCTTTCATGCGCTCATTCATTTTTTATGTTAAAAAAAGCAGCATCAAACAAATCACTTTGTATTGAGTTGTGGACTCCTATAGAACAGCTACACACAATAACCAGCGCAGAAAACTTCATAGATCTTTCAGAGTCGATTTGTGGAGATTTCGTGCTTCCTCGCTTCGGCCACGTTCAATGTATTCCACTTATGGCTGTCGAGTCCGAAGTAGAGGCTGGACAGTTCAAAGTTACTCAAGATGTTACTTTAAGACGTCTCTCAATGGTAAGTAGCTTTAGCATTTTAGCTCTGTGCTTTGTGTAATGTGATCATTATACAGTAAACCTCGGATATATCGGATTCAATTGTTCCCATTGGTTTTGTCCGATATAAGCGAAATCCGTTATATGCGTATACCGGAAAATGTCCGTTTTACGCATATATCGGATTTATATCCGGTATATGCGTCAATCGGATTTTTTCCGTTATAAAAAGGCACTTCCTTGAATATGTTTCCAATGTACCTGGACGCGCAGGCAACGCTGCAAACGCTGCAAATGACGTCGTATAGCGGCCTGTCACGATTCGGCGAATCGGAGCGCCACGATGCGGCCATCCGATATATGCGAGGGAAATTTAATGGAAATGCATTGGAACGGGACTGGAGATTTTGTCCGAAATAGGCGAAATCCGTTATAAAAAATCCGATATATGCAATGAATTTTTATTGGAAATGCATTACAGAAAAATCGCTTCTTTTTTATCTGTCCGTTGTGAGCGAATTTCCGATATATCCGAGTCCGATATATCCGAGGTTTACTGTACGTCTTTTGCGGGACTATCAGTGTTTGAAAAACTCGGAATGACCCCGCTCCCTGTATGCACACGCTATAATGCTACACAGACAAGCGCTTTTGCTCCATGACTTACACAAAATAAACACAGTTAGTACACTGATAAAGTGTTACTTACTGCTGGCTCTTCTGACTCTTCCACACGACCAAGTAACGTTGGAAAGGCGTAAGCAAGTTTGTCGGCTAGTCCAGCTGCATACTGGCCCATGTTGACAAAACATCATGTGCTCGCTCGTACCCCCGAGCGGCACCGGGGTGCTCGAGCCCGCTCATCACTGCTTGCAGTTTTAATTTAAAGTTGAATTCACTGTTACTGCATAATTAAATGCATCACAGTGTACTTGTGAAATGTACTTGTAATGTGAAATAATTATACACAAGGACTGGATGAAACTTACTCCTGATGCGGACTTCCTCTACATCCCGGAGACTTTGGCCCCGTGGCTGGTTATTATCAGTTGACACTGCACAGGGTGCCTTGTTTGGCCACACGGTGCAGGACAAACAGACTAAAACCAAGACAAAATGATACCGTACATTTCTTACAAAAACTAAATAACCTCAAATGATGACCTCAAATAAAATGCGGTGAAGCAACTAAAGCTAAATATTAGTTTTGATTGAATATAAACAATATGAAGTCAGCATGGATCAACATGCAGCTGCGTCCTGTCTGGTCACTCCCAAGACAAAAATACTGACCTGCTTCTGTTGCCCCTCCAGGGGTTGTATGCCTTGAAAAACCTGTGGTACAGAATAAGGAAGACAAGCCACCATTACTTGACGTATATTCACCCTGGGGATTTATTCTTCCTCTCAAAAAATAACAACACTTCAGATATCATAAGATGATTTACATCAACAATTACCAATTTGTTTCCAGACACAGTTCACATTTTTCAATTAGCCTGCTTCATGCTATTAACTGTACATTAAAGCTGGCTAGCATTAGCCATTTGCTTATATTCAAATGCTCTACAACACATTTTATAACAAACATTTAGCAGTCAGCTGTTTACTCTAGCAACTTTCTAAACTCTTTACAGCCGTTAAAATATAAATTATCTCTACTTTGTACTAACCTGTAGTACAAAAAAAGGAAGACAATCCACGATGACTTGACGTATATTCACCCTCTGGATTTATTCTTCCTCTCAAAAAATAACAACACTTCAGATATCATAAAATGATTACATCAACAATTACCAATTTGTTTACATTTTTCAGTTAGCCTGCTTCATGCTATTAACTGTACATTAAAGCTAGCTAGCATTAGCCATTTCGCTTATGTTCAAATGCTCTACAACACATTTTATAACAAACATTTAGCAGTCAGCTGTTTACTCTAGCAACTTTCTAAACTCTTTACAGCCGTTAAAATATAAATTATCTCTACTTTGTACTAACCTGTGGTACAGAATAAGGAAGACAATCCACGATGACTTGACGTATATTCACCCTCGGGATTTATTCTTCCTCTCAAAAAATAACAACACTTCAGATATCATAAGATGATTACATCAACAATTACCAATTTGTTTACATTTTTCAGTTAGCCTGCTTCATGCTATTAACTGTACATTAAAGCTAGCTAGCATTAGCCATTTGCTTATATTCAAATGCTCTACAACACATTTTATAACAAACATTTAGCAGTCAGCTGTTTAGTCTAGCAACTTTCTAAACTCTTTACAGCCGTTAAAATATAAATTATCTCTACTTTGTACTAACCTGTGGTACAGAATAAGGAAGACAATCCACGATGACTTGACGTATATTCACCCTCGGGATTTATTCTTCCTCTCAAAAAATAACAACACTTCAGATATCATAAGATGATTACATCAACAATTACCAATTTGTTTACATTTTTCAAGTAGCCTGCTTCATGCTATTAACTGTACATTAAAGCTAGCTAGCATTAGCCATTTGCTTATGTTCAAATGCTCTACAACACATTTTATAACAAACATTTAGCAGTCAGCTGTTTACTCTAGCAACTTTCTAAACTCTTTACAGCCGTTAAAATATAAATTATCTCTACTTTGTACTAACCTGTGGTACAGAATAAGGAAGACAATCCACGATGACTTGACGTATATTCACCTCGGGATTTATTCTTCCTCTGTGGTTTTGCCACCTACTCTATAC
Organism: Doryrhamphus excisus; assembly: GCF_030265055.1. Classification (NCBI taxonomy): domain Eukaryota; kingdom Metazoa; phylum Chordata; class Actinopteri; order Syngnathiformes; family Syngnathidae; genus Doryrhamphus; species Doryrhamphus excisus. Next base: position 16,361,557 of record NC_080482.1, on the reverse strand, counting down.
CACCATCGCTGCTAGCACCCTCTAGTGGACTTTACGGTATTACACCCAAACGCCAACAATGGAGATTTGGTTATTTTAGAAGCAAACATATTAAAAAAAATAGTAGGGTGTCTTTTTTCCTTTTAGAACTGAATTATATATGTATGACATGAACTATTACTACTCTTAAATGCTCTAACCATATTTATACATTTTAAGCAGTTTTTTTTAAACCACGTTACGTTACACTTCATCACTTTTTTATATGTTTAGATTAGATGAAATCCTTGCGGGGATCACTTTGTTAATTTCCTGTTGTTTTACGTGTCTTACGTGTTTTAAAGAGCAACATAACACTGGATATAAGCCAGGTATGATGTCACCATAGACTGCCATCGGTAGCTGCCTAATCGATGTGATGTGATGCGTCCCGGCTCGTTAAGGCGCCCCACCTGGCAATGGCTGTTTTGCGCATGTGACACGACTTAACACGAGATTTGGATACCTTGAAGAGAAGACATAAGGGGCTTTCATTATACATTGCACGGTGCAAAGTGGTGGAGCGTGTCGCAAGCCCATGCGTCTCGGCGCAGTCCAATCCACACCAGGGGAGGAGAGTAAGTTTAAGTTGTTTATCCTCCTGGAATGACGGCAAGCTCCCGATTCAGCTGGGATAGGCTCCAGCATACCCCCACAACCCTAGAAAAAGGATGGAAGTGCACATTATAGTGCAGACAATACGGTGTATAACTTTTGGTAATGGTATAATGGTATAATGGTATAATGGTAATGGTAATGGTAATGGTAATGGTAATGGTAATGGTAATGGTAATGGTTTTATTTCATTTGAACATGCATCAGATTCCAATTGAGTGCATCCCATAATCAGTTCCCAGTTCCACATGTCCAAAAGGAGTAGGAAGAAGCACAGCTTATTAAATCCTACCCCTCCATCTGGTACTTTTACAATTACTAACTGTTACATTTGTTCACTTCCTGCTTTCCATAATACAGTTTGAGTTTTTTGGGGTTTTTTTTTTTGTTAATGCACCTCGTACCGAAGTACGATATTTTTACCACCTTCTAAATATGCTTTTTAACTTTATTAGAGCCCTCCTAGGCATGAAATAACACCCCTATAGTCAACCTTTACGCTCAAATTAAGTAATAAAATGGACATAAGGCAGATAAAACAGGTTTAAGTTTTTTTGTGTGTTTTTTTTGTGTGTTTTTTTTTCCACACAATAAGTAAGATATGGTAGAACCAGAGAACATGTCCAAAAGGAGTAGGAAGAAGCAAAGCTTATTAAATCCTACCCCTCCATCTGGTACTTTTACAATCACTAACTGTTAGATTTGTTCACTTCCTGCTTTCCATAATACAGTTTAAGTTTTTTTTTTTTTCGTTTTTTTTTTTGTTAATGCACCGCGTACCGAAGTACGATATTTTTACCACCTTCTAGATATGCTTTTTTTTTTTAGCTAATTGCTTATTTTTAGCCTTATGCATTATTTTAGCTGTTTGAAGATGAACTATATCAGCAAGTTGAAGTATTTGTCATTTTACAAATAAGGAGTTAGTATGTTCTCTGTAGGCGGCATTATGAATTATCCTTACTGTCCTTTTTTGCAGTACATTTAGCCAGTGAAGATTGCTTTTATAGTTATTAGCCCATATTTCCACACAATAATAAGATATGGTAGAACCAGAGAACATGTCCAAAAGGAGTAGGAAGAAGCAAAGCTTATTAAATCTAATTAATTATTATATTATTATTGTTATTATTATTATAAATAATTATTAAATCGAATTATTAAATACTGTTTTTATGTACTGATTTATGTCTATTTTTATTGTACATTGTTTTATTGTATTTTTTAATGTGTATTTTAACTCTGTGTTTTGCCTTTTGTGAAGCACTTTGTGTAAAACTTACTTACTTACTTACTTACTTACTTAAATCCTACCCCTCCATCTGGTACTTTTACAATCACTAACTGTTACATTTGTTCACTTCCTGCTTTCCATAATACAGTTTAAGGTTTATTTATTTATTTATTTATTTTATGCACCTCGTACCGAAGTACAACATTTTTACCACCTTCTAAGTATGCTTTTTAACTTCATTAGAGCCCTCCTAGACATGAAATAACACCCCTATAGTCACGTTTACACTCAAATTAACTAATAAAATAGACATAAGGCAGATAAGACAGGTAAGGTTTTTTGTGTTTTTTTTTTATAATGTACCTCGTACCGAAGTACTCGGTGATATGAGCATCCAATGCCATAATGGGTACCATAGTGCGTGTCAATATAGTGATATATATAGCACATCATGACTGGTTCAAGACTCTTCATCCTTGGATTTAGCAAACATCAACTGCTTGTATTGTTTCTTGAATTGGCTCATCGTTGTGCATTGTTTGATTTCCTTACTCCATCCATTCCATAGTTTGATTCCACATACTGAAATGCTATGGCTAGCATAACGTAGTCCTAGCATAGAAGTGTTTCAAATGTACTTCTTCCCTGAGATCATATTTCTCCTCTCTTGTAGAGAAGTATTGGATGACATTTTTAGCTAATTGCTTATTTTTAGCCTTATGCATTATTTTAGCTGTTTGAAGATGAACTATATCAGCAAGTTGAAGTATTTGTCATTTTACAAATAAGGAGTTAGTATGTTCTCTGTAGGCGGCATTATGAATTATCCTTACTGACCTTTTTTGCAGTACATTTAGCCAGTGAAGATTGCTTTTATAGTTATTAGCCCATATTTCCACACAATAATAAGATATGGTAGAACCAGAGAACATGTCCAAAAGGAGTAGGAAGAAGCAAAGCTTATTAAATCTAATTAATTATTATATTATTATTGTTATTATTATTATAAATAATTATTAAATCTAATCATTAAATACTGTTTTTATGTACTGATTTATGTCTATTTTTATTGTACATTGTTTTATTGTATTTTTTTATGTGTATTTTAACTCTGTGTTTTGCCTTTTGTGAAGCAGTTTGTGACTTCTGTCTGAGAAAGGTGCTATATAAATAAAACTTACTTACTTACTTACTTACTTAAATCCTACCCCTCCATCTGGTACTTTTACAATCACTAACTGTTACATTTGTTCACTTCCTGCTTTCCATAATACAGTTTAAGGTTTATTTATTTATTTTTTTTTTATGCACCTCGTACCAAAGTACAACATTTTTACCACCTTCTAAGTATGCTTTTTAACTTCATTAGAGCCCTCCTAGACATGAAATAACACCCCTATAGTCACCTTTACACTCAAATTAACTAATAAAATAGACATAAGGCAGATAAGACAGGTAAGGTTTTTTGTGTTTTTTTTTATAATGTACCTCGTAGGGAAGTACTCGGTGATATGAGCATCCAATGCCATAATGTGTACCATAGTAAGTATCAATATAGTGATATATATAGCACATCATGACTGGTTCAAGACTCTTCATCCTTGGATTTAGCAAACATCAACTGCTTGTATTGTTTCTTGAATTGGCTCATCGTTGTGCATTGTTTGATTTCCTTACTCAATCCATTCCATAGTTTGATTCCACATACTGAAATGCTATGGCTAGCATAACGTAGTCCTAGCATAGAAGTGTTTCAAATGTACTTCTTCCCTGAGATCATATTTCTCCTCTCTTGTAGAGAAGTATTGGATGACATTTTTAGCTAATTGCTTATTTTTAGCCTTATGCATTATTTTAGTTGTTTTAAGATGAACTATATCAGCAAGTTGAAGTATTTGTCATTTTACAAATAAGGAGTTAGTATGTTCTCTGTAGGCGGCATTATGAATTATCCTTACTGGCCTTTTTTGCAGTACATTTAGCCAGTGAAGATTGCTTTTATAGTTATTAGCCCATATTTCCACACAATAAGTAAGATATGGTAGAACCAGAGAACATGTCCAAAAGGAGTAGGAAGAAGCAAAGCTTATTAAATCTAATTAATTATTATATTATTATTGTTATTATTATTATAAATAATTATTAAATCTAATTATTAAATACTGTTTTTATGTACTGATTTATGTCTATTTTTATTGTACATTGTTTTATTGTATTTTTTAATGTGTATTTTAACTCTGTGTTTTGCCTTTTGTGAAGCAGTTTGTGACTTCTGTCTGAGAAAGGTGCTATATAAATAAAACTTACTTACTTACTTACTTACTTACTTAAATCCTACCCCTCCATCTGGTACTTTTACAATCACTAACTGTTACATTTGTTCACTTCCTGCTTTCCATAATACAGTTTAAGGTTTATTTATTTATTTATTTATTTTATGCACCTCGTACCGAAGTACAACATTTTTACCACCTTCTAAGTATGCTTTTTAACTTCATTAGAGCCCTCCTAGACATGAAATAACACCCCTATAGTCACCTTTACACTCAAATTAACTAATAAAATAGACATAAGGCAGATAAGACAGGTAAGGTTTTTTGTGGTTTTTTTTTATAATGTACCTCGTAGGGAAGTACTCGGTGATATGAGCATCCAATGCCATAATGTGTACCATAGTGCGTGTCAATATAGTGATATATATAGCACATCATGACTGGTTCAAGACTCTTCATCCTTGGATTTAGCATAGGGTTCATGGGTCGATTGTTTTAGTCTGCTTAAAAATGAAAAATAGCGAAATATTTCACCAAAGTAGTGGATGACAACATGTGGCCGTGAATAAGTCACGTTCTTTATTGTGCGTTAGAAAACGAGTATTCGTTAAGAAGCGGAGCGAAGCCACCTGGCTGGCGGCATTGAGACCACCTTATCAGGAGCTCGGATTGCTGAGTCTCGCTTTGCATGAGAAATCGAAAGCGGCGCCCCGTTCTTTACGGCCACCCCCCCCCCCTGCAACCTTTTGTCAGCGCGGGGAATTAAGCGAGAGGCGTATCAGCTGCGTTGGCCCTTTTTCTCTTTCAGCCTGTCCCATTAAACGCAGGGCGGGGTCACATTTAAGTAACCTTATCTTGTAATTGGGTTCAAGGTTAAGTGACCTCGGAGCGCGGAGGTCCGGGGGTTAAGGTCACAGTGTCATGCGGTAGAAGAAGAAGTTGGGGGCTTTTAATCAGTGATTGGGGTTGAAAATCAAGTCACCCGCCCCGCCCCCACATCACGTCCACTCTCACCCCCAATTTAGCAACACCCCGCATGAAGCTGTTGCCACGGGACAGCGATGCGATGCAAGGGCGTGCACATCACGTTGTTGCCTGGCAACCGGCTCTCAAGCCAAGGTCTTGCAAGCTTTTAACCCCAGCGCCGATCGATCTCCACGCCAATTGGGCTAATATTCATGGAGCAGATGGGAAAATGAGGCTCCGGTGTGCGAGGAGGAGAGGGGGCCCCACTCAGACTTCATAGATTGGATGCATGGCGGAGAACAAGAGGGATTGCAGGGAAAGGCGCACGGGAAAATGGCTCTTTAGTGCGCTCTTCATCACACTTGCGCCTTCATCTCCAAATAGTCCTCTTTGTCCTCCGTGACCTTCTTTGCGAGGTCAAGTAGTCGCACGCCTGCTACCGCCGCCAGGCAAGTGTGTTGAAGATTCTGCAAAAAACTAAATAATAAAGAGTGCCACCGTTTTTGTTACTAATATTCAGAGACACTAACTGTATTCTGACGCAGAGGACGCCAGGATGCCAGGATGCAGAGAGCAGGACCAAATGCAGGTAATTTTTTTTTTTTTTTTTTTTTGCAAAAATTACACCTTTTTTTGCAAAAGCAACTCAGGAAGTAGAAGAACAAACTACAATGAAGCACACACCTGAATTAAATACACAGAACAAATTAGGCACAGGTGTAGGCGATAAGGACAACCAAAGCAGACGCGACAAAACAGGAAGTCAAATACAAAATAAGAGTGTCCAGAACGGAAACCAAAGCCCGAGAAGGTAACTCACATGGGAACCCACACAGGGCGTGACAACAATTCCGACACCATATATGTATCTCTAACTCCAGTCGTCATGGCTACAAGACACTTCCTCGTTGTCACTATACATACACCGAGATGCATTCACGGACACTCCAAACATCACATTAGATTGCAGGGCTCTACATTAAAAATAAAAATGACTTGAAAAATGGGGAATCCTTAAGGTGAGAACTACTTGCCCCAACTTGCCCCATGTAAAATGAAAAGACTACCATAATGATATCATCTCATTTTTGTGGCATCACATGAGAATCTGAAATAAAGATGAAATGATGATCATTTCTTGTGGTTGTTTTCCTACATAGATCATGACGTTGCATGGAAATCTGGATTGGCAAGAGACTTCTAGGCACTTTGCCTTTTACAAGTTGTGCACCACAATCAAACATTATTGAATAGACACATTTGTGTACTACAGTAAACCTCGGATATATCGGACTCGGATATATCGGAAATTCGCTCACAACGTACAGATAAAAAAAGAAGCGATTTTTCTGTAATGCATTTCCAATAAAAATTCATTGCATATATCGGATTTTTTATAACGGATTTCGCCTATTTCGGACAAAATCTCCAGTCCCGTTCCAATGCATTTCCATGAAATTTCCCTCGCATATATCGGATGGCCGCATCGTGGCGCTCCGATTCGCCGAATCGTGACAGGCCGCTATACGACGTCATTTGCAGCGTTTGCAGCGTTGCCTGCGCGTCCAGGTACATTGGAAACATAGTCAAGGAAGTGCCTTTTTATAACGGATAAAATCCCATTTACGCATATACCGGATATAAATCCCATATATGCGTAAAACGGACATTTTCCGGTATACGCATATAACGGATTTCGCTTATATCGGACAAAACCAGTGGGAACAATTGAATCCGATATATCCGAGGTTGGGGCGGCACGGTGGTCTAGGGGTTAGCGCGCAGACCTCACAGCTAGGAGACCAGGGTTCAATCCCACCCTCGGGCATCTCTGTGTGGAGTTTGCATGTTCTCCCCGTGCATGCGTGGGTTTTCTCTGGGTACTCCGGTTTCCTCCCACATTCCAAAAACATGCTAGGTTAATTAGCCACTCCAAATTGTCCATAGGTATGAATGTGAGTGTGAATGGTTGTTTGTCTATATGTGCCCTGTGATTGGCTGGCCACAAGACAGAAGACAGCCGGGATAGGCTCCAGCACCCCCCGCGACCCTCGTGAGGAAAAAGCGGTCGAAAATGAATGAATGAATGTAATAATCATTTGGGGTGCATGAGAAAGTGGAATGAAAGACTCTCTTTGATCACTTCCTGTACCCCTGTTACTTGGTTCCAAACCCAATTTTGCCACCAAATAGGATTACCTCTTTTTATAAATTGAATATTTTGGATGAATGAATATCCGAGGTTTACTGTAGTAAAGTGTTTTGAATCCAGAAAAAAATGCTCAATTTGTCAAACAATAATAATAATAATTGTGAAGCAAAGGTGAGAAAAATCCCGCGTTGAAGAATTCTTGTTGAAGAATTAGACCATGTTGGCAGGGACGCCATGATGGATGTTTTCCTAGTCAAACCATCGCTCATTGGTTCATCGCCAACAAGAAAAGCCGACTGTGGACTGCGGACCGCGGTCTAAATAAACCATTCTGATTGGTCCGTTTCAAGATTTTCAAGGATTGGTTTGCAAATTAGCACCGGAATTACCGCTTTTAAAAAAACTCTTGCCCCACGGGAATATCACTGATTGGATTTATTTACCCAAATTTTGTTTTAACTTGCCCCGGGCCATCGCTACATCGTTATTGTCGAGCCCTAGATTGTTGAACCTTGGCACAGGTTTTGATACTGATTTGAAATATCCTCTTACGAGTTTTCCACTCATTCTGCAAAATCGTCATACCAGAAGACTGTGTGCAGTTTCACGCAGAATTTTGCTTCCGATGGTGTAAAATTGCCGGTTTGACTCCTGTACGTCCCACCCATTTCCATTCCGTCAATGGTGGGAAAGTTCCGGCTTAGAGGTCGAATTGTCTTGCTTTCAAGAACGCGATCATTCAAACATGGAAAAAAATGGTTTCATTTTCACGACGAAGCGTCCCTCCTAATGCGGGAGATGGATGAGCACTGGAGCCGGGGTTCAGGCAGCGTGACCCATAGACCTATCCATTGCCAAGGGCGAGGAAATAGGCCAGATTAAAGAGCTTGTAAATAATGGCCCATAAACATCTGCCTGTTAGGGCCGGCCAATCCATCCTGCGTTCCCATCTGGTCGCCTCTTTTTTTTTTTTTTGCTCTCGATTTCCTTATTGCAAACGTACCACGGCGCGAATGCATCATTCCGCTGAAGTCGGTCCGCTTCCAACCCAAACAAACACTCATATTGACCCCACGGTCATGTACAGTTCAAACCCCTAACACCACCACCACTGGTCCACGGTCCCCCAAGATGGAGAGCATGGCTTCTATATTCCTTCCTTGACTTTCCTTACAGTTATGTGAGCCTTTGGAATAGAATTGGAATAGCAAATATTGAATCATTCCAACGTGATTACACTTTTACCAGCTTCTTGTCCAACCACTGAGTGGAACCTTCACTGTGGGTCTCATTAAAGCACCCCCCCTCCGCCCGATTAGGCATCGTTAATGTAAGCTTCCCAGCTCCCATCTGCCGCCTCTGATCTCCTCTGTTGTCGCCGAGGTCTGGGTCGAGCCCGTGTCGACGGACCCCTGGCACCGCTGTTCCTGGAACCACCTGCAGGTGCCAAATAATGAGCCCAAACAAAGGACAGGCGGCGCTCTCGCCGTAAAGCCTCATATTTGGCGTTTATGCGGCAGCCAAGCTTTGAACTTGAATGGCCGTTGCATAAGCGTTTTTAGAAGTTGGCGAAATGTCACTAATCAGCTTTTATTTATTTGATTTGCTGAGCGTGTTATGTATTTTGGGGCATGACTGGGCCTTGACTTCCTGTGAACAAAGTCGGTATTATATTATATATATTATTATATTTTTATTAATTAATTAATTATTAATTAATTATATATTACATTTTTTATAATAGTTTTTATTTATTATTATTGTTATTACTCATATTGTTATTATTATTATTAATTCTAATTATAATATAATTATATTATAATTTTTATATATATATATATATACTGTATATATATCGGCTCTGCTGATTGACATTTTCTGAATGATCAACGTTAACAAGGTCTGTCTTCTACTATTATTTGCTGAGCGTGTTATGTACAGTAGGCTAGCTGCTATTATTTTGGGGCATGACTGGGCCTTGACTTCCTGTGAACAAAGTCGGTATTATATTATATATATTATTATATTTTTTATTTTATTTTATTTTATTTTATTTTATTTTATTTTATTTTATTTTATTTTATTTTATTTTATTTTATTTTATTTTATTTTATTTTATTTTATTTTATTTTATTTTATTTTATTTTATTTTATTTTATTTTATTTTATTTTATTTTATTTTATTATTTTACAGGCCATGCAGCCTGTGGATGTGAGTTAATTTAGTTAATTAATGCACTTGTATGGGTCATTGCATGGCGCCCGAGTGATTGGCGCGCAGGCCACACAGCTACGATACCCGAGTTCGATTCCACCCGGGTACTACCGTTTCCTTCCACATTGCAAAAACATGCTAGGTTAATTAGCCACTCCAAATTGTCCATAGGTATGAATGTGAGTGTGAATGGTTGTTTGTCTATATGTGCCCTGGGATTGGCTGGCCGCCAGTCCAGGGTGTACCCCGCCTTGTATGACAATCAAGAATGTTAAAATGTGGTTTTAAGATAAAGGTTTTAAACAGATTACTGCTGTTTTGAAAATAGTTTAAAAGTACTAGAAGGTGTGATTTGTTCTTCGATTCTATATGAATGGAGGTCGGGGTGTTTACAAAACGTTAACGACACATCTCGCTATTGATTTATGTGCTCATTCTGCGTAACATTTTTATTGTGCTTGGCTTGGCAGTGTGTATCCTTCTATTTGCAAGGCAGGCAACATTGCAGATGACTAAAATGCAACCTTGGTTGAATAACGTATTGATCTTTATGGCTTGTCCACAACCTCGCCACAGCTCGTCAAATGTGTCCAATCGTCGGATTAAGTGAAACTCAGCATGAGTTCTGCCATTTTTTTTTATTGTCATAAAGACTGTTATTGTACCGAGAATAGTCCCCGCCCCCGATCTTTCTGCAAAAACCTTTTAAAAAGACATAAATGAGCCACGCTGGTGTAATTTATTTATCCTACTGTCATGAAAAGACAAAGTCAGAGTTGTTAAATCCACCAAAGACGTTCTATGCTATGAGTGTTTGCGGGATTATTAAAAAAAAAAAAATTTCACCAAATATGGTAAAAGGATATATAGTTAGATTATAGTTAGCATAGCTAGCATAGTTAGCATAGTTAGTATAGCAAATTACTAGATGATTATTTTCTCCCGAAATAGGCAATTTTTCTAAACTGGGAAATTCATTCATTCGTTCATTTTCTACCGCTGGATTGGTGGCCAGCCAATCACAGGGCACATATAGACAAACAACCATTCACACTCACATTCATACCTATGGACAATTAACCAATGAACTACCCTTTAGGTTAGGTTTTTCTACTATATTTCTCTTTTTTTTCTTTTTTTTTAGCTTTTTTGACAAATTGTATTTTTGCAAATGGCCCCCGAACTGCACTTTGGACCCCCCCCCCCCCCCCATTCTAAGTGAATGTTGACTTGACATATGAGGTTGAGTATGAGAAGAAAATATACTAATATAAGAAAGTCAAAATTTGGAAATAAAAAAAAAACTATGGCAAATGGTGAATAAATATTATGGAAATAATTGAAAATATTACTGGGATAAAGTCACAATGCTATGAGAATAAAATATACTAATATAAGAAAGTCGAAACATTTGGAAATTTAAAAAAAATAGCAAAAATAAAAAAAAACAGGAATAAAGTTTTTTGATACCGCTTATCCTCATTAGGGTCGCAGGGTATGCTGGAGAGGCGGGGTACACCCTGGACTGGTGGCCAGCCAATCACAGGGCACATATAGACAAACAACCATTCACACTCACATTCATACCTATGGACAATTTGGAGTGGCCAATTAACCTAGCATGTTTTTGGAATGTGGGAGGAAACCGGAGTACCCGGAGAAAACCCACGCATGCACGGGGAGAACATGCAAACTCCACACAGAGATGGCCGAGGGTGGGGAAAGACAAAATAAGAAGCTAAAAATTACCACTTCCACACAAGCGAGGAGGAGAACTCATTCATTTATTTTCTACCGCTTTTCCTCACAAGGGTTATGGGGGGTGCTGGAGCCTATCCCAGCTGTCTTGGGGCGAGAGGCGGGGTACACCCTGGACTGGTGGCCAGCCAATCACAGGGCACATATAGACAAACAACCATTCACACTCACATTCATACCTATGGACAATTTGGAGTGGCTAATTAACCTAGCATGTTTTTGGAATGTGGGAGGAAACCGGAGTACCCGGAGAATACCCACGCATGCACGGGGATTGCTATTCCAGTATTGACATTGCCACTCAAATGGTGTTTCCCCAGTGACCGTCCACCCCTCCCCTTTCCCCAACATTAGCATACAAGACCAAACGGGGTCAAGTGAGGGTTCTCGCCCTGATCGGCCAACTGGAAAACCTCCAGGTTCAGAGGTCACGGATAAGCCGGCCTATTGGCTGCTTGGTCAGACAAGTCAAATTAGCACCCCCCCCCCCCCCCCACACACATACCCCCCCCCCCCCCCATCTTGGTGATGTGCTCTTCGGCCACCACCCATGAAGAATGACATTGATTTGATTTGTCCTTTAGAACGCAACGTCGTTACACTTGGCTAGAACTGGGCTAGCATCGCACCAAAACCATATTCTGTATCAGGACCCGCTGGTCCAGGGGTGGGCAAACTACGGCCCAGGGGCCACATCCGGCCCGCCAAGTGTTTGAATACGGCCCGCCCAATCTTTCCAAAGTATTTCATTTAAACTCAACATACAACCTGGCATCATGGCCTGAGCCAACCTTTTGATGGTTGTATCAATTTCGTTGTTTGACATGGTCTGTTGTTTACAAAGTGCTCCTGAAAAAAGAGACACAAGCACATAATAATAATAATAATAATAATAATAATAATAATAATAATAATAATAATAATAATAATAATAATTATTATTATTATTATTATTATTATTATTATTATTATTATTATTATTATTATTATTATTATTATTATTAAATAATAATAATTATTATTATTATTATTATTCTTATTATTAATAATAATAATAATTATTATTATTATTATTATTATCATTATTAATAAGAAGAATAATAATAATGGATGGATGGATAATAATAATAATAATAATAATTATCATTATTATTATTATTATTATCCATCCATCCATCCATTTTCCTCCGCTTATCCGAGTCCGGGATTATTATTATTATTATCATTATTATTATTATTATTAGATTATTATTATTATTAGATTATTATAATCATTATTAGAACTATTATGATTATTATAATTATTATATTAATGCTAATTATTATATTAATTATGTATAACATTATTGTTATATTTGCATATTTTACATAATAATAATAATTATTATTATTATTATTAGATTATTATAATTATTATTAGAACTATTCTGATTATTATAATTATTATATTAATGCTAATTATTATATTAATTATATATAATATTATTGTTATATTTGCATATTTTACATAATAATAATATAATAATTATTATTTTAATTTTATTTTAATTATTATAATATTTTATTATTTTTAAGATATTTAAATATAAATATAAAATAATAAATAATAATAGCAGATTGCATGACAATTTTACAGATACAATAATACCAGGTGGACTGTTACGTGTAAAATATATAGTCTGCCCCCCCCCCCCGTAAATTTTGTCATATCAATGCGGCCCGCGAGTCAAAAAGTTTGCCCACCCCTGCACTGGTCTCTCACCCCCGCCCTGCACATCGACCTTGCACTTCCTCCGTCAGCATTTCGTAAGCAATGATTTATCCACTAAATAAATTTCTTGGCGCCGTGGGAATGTGCTTAAGGTGTGGGGTCGTTGACTAAGTCAAAATGGCAGCTCATAAATTGAAACCATGCATGACTTTTTTTTTTTTTATAAATGAGAGGAGATGAAACGATGCTGCCTAACTTTTCCTGTCACTCGGCCTAGTAATGAAATACTCAAATGATACCGGACGTTTACTCAAACATGCGGCAGTTCAGTACCTGCGTATAGATAGAAATTGTTATTTTTCAAAATAATATCTATAAAAAGCTGTTTTATTATGCCTCAAGTAAAAATAACTTTAACATCTATGGAGTTAAATCATAATAAATAAAATAATGGATCTTCACTGGCTTGTAAGAAAATAAGAGCACTTTCAATTCTTAAAGGGGTACTGCACTTTTTGGGGAATTGTGCCAATCATTCCTAATCCTTATGCACGTCAATTACACGTCAATTACAATGCACGTCATTGGGACACACCTATTTCGACTACAAAATAAAATAAATCAAATGTTTTAGCGCTTGATATACATGCTGTTATCATGCATGAAGAAAGCACGTTGATGATAACATGTAATATAACATGTTTTACATGTAATAATATGTAATATTTTTTTTTGTAATACAGTATTTTGCCTTATTTTGATGACTTAAAACATTACCAAAATGTATTTCCTGTTTTTTTTCCATTTCAGCTGTTTTTTTCTTCTTCTCATAATATAATGACTTTATTTCCATAATAAAGAGACTAAAATCATATTATTTTTCCTCATACTTTCCTCATATTATTATCATAAAATTAGCACCTTGTCTCAACTTTTTTTCAAAATATTTATTTATATTATATTTATATTTTTTATAATATTATATTTATTTATGATTATGTTTTTTATTATTATTGTATTATTATATTATTATAATAATGATTATCAATTATATTTATTTATTATTATATTTTTTATTATTATTGTATTATTATATTATTATAATAATGATTATCAATTATATTTTATTATTATTATATTTTTTATTATATTGTATTATTATATTATTATAATAATGATTATTAATTATATTTTTTATTATTATATTTTATTATTATTGTATTATTATATTATTATAATAATGATTATTAATAATATTTTATTATTATTATATTTTTTATTATTATTGTATTATTATATTATTATAATAATTATTATTAATTATATTTTATTATTATTATATTTATTATATTATAATTACTGCAGATTTTTTCCATCCATCCATCCAGTTTCTATGCTGCTTATTCTCACTAGGGTCACAGCTTTGCTGGAGCCTATCCCAGCTGTCTACGGGCAAGAAGCGGGGTGCAGCTTGGACTGGTGGCCAGCCAATCACAGGGCACATATATAGACAAACAACCATTCACACTCATATTCATACCTACGGATAATTAACCAATTAATTTAAGGTTAGGTAGGCAGATTTTTCTACTATTTCTTTTTTTTTTAGCTTTCTTGACAAATTGTATTTTTGCAAATGGCCCCCGGACTGCACTTTGGACCCCCCCTGTTCTAAGTGAATGTTGACTGGACATATGAGGTCAAAGTGTGACAGGGTGGCCAACATGAGCACACCATCCCAGCCAGGTACGGCAGACAGTAAAAGGGATTTCCTGCTGCGCCCTCCAGCGCCTCGTGACAGCATGCGGAGCTTTACATGGAAGCACTGCGCCTCAATTAGCTACTGTTGTGGCTTTGGGTTTGGAGAGTGAGCGCGGGTCCAAATCCTCTCCTGCAGGCCCAGCTGGGAGGATTAAGACTGGTTCCTGTCCCGTGGCTGACCTCTCCAAAGCCCCAGCAGATGTCCTGATCCGCCCCCCTCCCCCTCACACACACACATATATACACAGCAACCCCAAACACACCCCCACCCCACAACACCCCCATCCACTCGAACTCTCTCTTGACCCCTCCACTCAGGTGACATCTCTTATCACAAGAACCTTTGCCGCCTCCTTGGATGGACGATCTACTGCTATCTCTTCTGCTTTGTTCTACATCTTCCCTTCAGGGGTACCCTCCCGCCGGCCCCTCCCGCTGGCCCCTTCCACGCGACAGCATGTCAGTCTTGCAGCCCGTTAGCCCCGTAGGGTCAAGAGGCTCTGAACGCGATTTTACCCAGCCTTCCAATGACGTGTCTCGCTATAAAACAGGAAGTAAGTGCTTTACGTACAGACGTCCACTGGGGTCACTGGGGGCTGCAGCTTGCAACCCAGTCGGTACCAATGAATGCATGAAACCCTTTTTAAGGTCACAGAGTGACAAAAGCTGCTTAGCAACGTTTTAAAGCGCATGCAGAGGTAGGTAAAAGCTGCTACTTCAAGTCTTGAGTTGCTAGTAAAACCACGCTTGTTAACGCCAATGTTTTTTAAACGACTTCCAGGCCTGCTGGGTGCTGTTCGAGACCAGGCACCCAGAGACCATAGGAAACTGAATGCAGGTGGTCCTCGTTTTATGCCATTCCGTGTTACCAAGGTTCCTGGTTTTTGCAACCTAATTATGCATTTTTGGCCTTGTGCGACTTATACTCCGGAGCGACTTATGTATGTTTTTTTCTACCTAATTATGCATTTTTGGCCTTGTGTGACTTATGGCCTTGTGCAACTTATACTCTGGAGCAACTTATGTATGTTTTTTTCTACCCAATTATGCATTTTTGGCCTTGTGCGACTTATGCTCCGGAGCGACTTATGTATGTTTTTTTCTACCTAATTATGCATTTTTGGCGTTGTGCGACTTAAGCAGCGGAGTGACTTATATACGTTTTTTTTTACCTAATTATGCAGTTTTGGCCTTGTGCGACTTATACTCTGGAGCGACTTATGTATGTTTTTTTCTACCTAATTATGTATTTTTGGCCTGGTGCGACTTATATTCCAGAGCGACTTATGTATGTTTTTTTCTACCTAATTATGCATTTTTGGCCTTGTGCGACTTATGCTCCGGAGCGACTTATGTATGTTTTTTTTCTACCTAATTATGCATTTTTGGCCTTGTGCGACTTATACTCCGGAGCGACTTATGTATATTTTTTTTCTACCTAATTATGCATTTTTGGCCTTGTGCGACTTATGCTCCGGAGCGACTTATGTATGTTTTTTTCTACCAAATTATGCATTTTTGGCGTTGTGCGACTTAAGCAGCGGAGTGACTTATATACGTTTTTTTTAACCTAATTATGCATTTTTGGCCTTGTGCGACTTATACTCCGGAGCGACTTATGTATGTTTTTTTCTACCCAATTATGCATTTTTGGCCTTGTGCGACTTATGCTCCGGAGCGACTTATGTATGTTTTTTTCTACCCAATTATGCATTTTTGGCCTTGTGCGACTTATGCTCCGGAGCGACTTATGTATGTTTTTTTCTACCCAATTATGCATTTTTGGCCTTGTGCGACTTATGCTCCGGAGCGACTTATGTATGTTTTTTTCTACCCAATTATGCATTTTTGGCCTTGTGCGACTTATGCTCCGGAGCGACTTATGTATGTTTTTTTCTACCTAATTATGCATTTTTGGCGTTGTGCGACTTAAGCAGCGGAGTGACTTATATACGTTTTTTTTAACCTAATTATGCATTTTTGGCCTTGTGCGACTTATACTCTGGAGCGACTTATGTATGTTTTTTTTCTACCTAATTATGCATTTTTGGCCTTGTGCGACTTATACTCCGGAGCGACTTATGTATGTTTTTTTCTACCCAATTATGCATTTTTGGCCTTGTGCGACTTATGCTCCGGAGCGACTTATGTAT
This sequence comes from Doryrhamphus excisus, assembly GCF_030265055.1. NCBI lineage: Eukaryota > Metazoa > Chordata > Actinopteri > Syngnathiformes > Syngnathidae > Doryrhamphus > Doryrhamphus excisus. The sequence continues at coordinate 16,344,701 of NC_080482.1, read as the reverse complement.
GTTTTTTTCTACCTAATTATGCATTTTTGGCGTTGTGCGACTTAAGCAGCGGAGTGACTTATATACGTTTTTTTTTACCTAATTATGCAGTTTTGGCCTTGTGCGACTTATACTCTGGAGCGACTTATGTATGTTTTTTTCTACCTAATTATGTATTTTTGGCCTGGTGCGACTTATATTCCAGAGCGACTTATGTATGTTTTTTTCTACCTAATTATGCATTTTTGGCCTTGTGCGACTTATACTCCGGAGCGACTTATGTATGTTTTTTTCTACCTAATTATGCATTTTTGGCCTTGTGTGACTTATGGGCTTGTGCAACTTATACTCTGGAGCAACTTATGTATGTTTTTTTCTACCCAATTATGCATTTTTGGCCTTGTGCGACTTATGCTCCGGAGCGACTTATGTATGTTTTTTTCTACCTAATTATGCATTTTTGGCGTTGTGCGACTTAAGCAGCGGAGTGACTTATATACGTTTTTTTTTACCTAATTATGCAGTTTTGGCCTTGTGCGACTTATACTCTGGAGCGACTTATGTATGTTTTTTTCTACCTAATTATGTATTTTTGGCCTGGTGCGACTTATATTCCAGAGCGACTTATGTATGTTTTTTTCTACCTAATTATGCATTTTTGGCCTTGTGCGACTTATGCTCCGGAGCGACTTATGTATGTTTTTTTTCTACCTAATTATGCATTTTTGGCCTTGTGCGACTTATACTCCGGAGCGACTTATGTATATTTTTTTTCTACCTAATTATGCATTTTTGGCCTTGTGCGACTTATGCTCCGGAGCGACTTATGTATGTTTTTTTCTACCAAATTATGCATTTTTGGCGTTGTGCGACTTAAGCAGCGGAGTGACTTATATACGTTTTTTTTTACCTAATTATGCAGTTTTGGCCTTGTGCGACTTATACTCTGGAGCGACTTATGTATGTTTTTTTCTACCTAATTATGTATTTTTGGCCTGGTGCGACTTATATTCCAGAGCGACTTATGTATGTTTTTTTCTACCTAATTATGCATTTTTGGCCTTGTGCGACTTATGCTCCGGAGCGACTTATGTATGTTTTTTTTCTACCTAATTATGCATTTTTGGCCTTGTGCGACTTATACTCCGGAGCGACTTATGTATATTTTTTTTCTACCTAATTATGCATTTTTGGCCTTGTGCGACTTATGCTCCGGAGCGACTTATGTATGTTTTTTTTCTACCTAATTATGCATTTTTGGCCTTGTGCGACTTATACTCCGGAGCGACTTATGTATATTTTTTTTCTACCTAATTATGCATTTTTGGCCTTGTGCGACTTATGCTCCGGAGCGACTTATGTATGTTTTTTTCTACCAAATTATGCATTTTTGGCGTTGTGCGACTTAAGCAGCGGAGTGACTTATATACGTTTTTTTTTACCTAATTATGCAGTTTTGGCCTTGTGCGACTTATACTCTGGAGCGACTTATGTATGTTTTTTTCTACCTAATTATGTATTTTTGGCCTGGTGCGACTTATATTCCAGAGCGACTTATGTATGTTTTTTTCTACCTAATTATGCATTTTTGGCCTTGTGCGACTTATGCTCCGGAGCGACTTATGTATGTTTTTTTTCTACCTAATTATGCATTTTTGGCCTTGTGCGACTTATACTCCGGAGCGACTTATGTATATTTTTTTTCTACCTAATTATGCATTTTTGGCCTTGTGCGACTTATGCTCCGGAGCGACTTATGTATGTTTTTTTCTACCAAATTATGCATTTTTGGCGTTGTGCGACTTAAGCAGCGGAGTGACTTATATACGTTTTTTTTAACCTAATTATGCATTTTTGGCCTTGTGCGACTTATACTCCGGAGCGACTTATGTATGTTTTTTTCTACCCAATTATGCATTTTTGGCCTTGTGCGACTTATGCTCCGGAGCGACTTATGTATGTTTTTTTCTACCCAATTATGCATTTTTGGCCTTGTGCGACTTATGCTCCGGAGCGACTTATGTATGTTTTTTTCTACCCAATTATGCATTTTTGGCCTTGTGCGACTTATGCTCCGGAGCGACTTATGTATGTTTTTTTCTACCTAATTATGCATTTTTGGCGTTGTGCGACTTAAGCAGCGGAGTGACTTATATACGTTTTTTTTAACCTAATTATGCATTTTTGGCCTTGTGCGACTTATACTCTGGAGCGACTTATGTATGTTTTTTTTCTACCTAATTATGCATTTTTGGCCTTGTGCGACTTATACTCCGGAACGACTTATGTATGTTTTTTTCTACCCAATTATGCATTTTTGGCCTTGTGCGACTTATGCTCCGGAGCGACTTATGTATGTTTTTTTCTACCTAATTATGCATTTTTGGCGTTGTGCGACTTAAGCAGCGGAGTGACTTATATACGTTTTTTTTTACCTAATTATGCAGTTTTGGCCTTGTGCGACTTATACTCTGGAGCGACTTATGTATGTTTTTTTCTACCTAATTATGTATTTTTGGCCTGGTGCGACTTATATTCCAGAGCGACTTATGTATGTTTTTTTCTACCTAATTATGCATTTTTGGCCTTGTGCGACTTATACTCCGGAGCGACTTATGTATGTTTTTTTCTACCTAATTATGCATTTTTGGCCTTGTGTGACTTATGGCCTTGTGCAACTTATACTCTGGAGCAACTTATGTATGTTTTTTTCTACCCAATTATGCATTTTTGGCCTTGTGCGACTTATGCTCCGGAGCGACTTATGTATGTTTTTTTCTACCTAATTATGCATTTTTGGCGTTGTGCGACTTAAGCAGCGGAGTGACTTATATACGTTTTTTTTTACCTAATTATGCAGTTTTGGCCTTGTGCGACTTATACTCTGGAGCGACTTATGTATGTTTTTTTCTACCTAATTATGTATTTTTGGCCTGGTGCGACTTATATTCCAGAGCGACTTATGTATGTTTTTTTCTACCTAATTATGCATTTTTGGCCTTGTAGAAATGTTGGGAAAATGCTTCCAAATCCTTTGTAGTTGTACTTGAACCAGTCCTAGCTTGACTAGCAGGGACCCCCCAAAGTTGGACATAAATATCTGCAGGTGTCCTGTTTGAGTGATTCCAAAGACACTTTTAGACAGCAGCAAAAGTATATTTTATTTAAAAGTGTCAGCAGGTCAACAATGTGTGACCGCCGCTCCATCAGCTCCGTGTCTCACCTGTCTTGTCTCCCATTTGTCCATCTTCAATTTCCAACATCCCCAATTCCATCCATAACGCTCATCTTCCTCCTCCTTTCCGCTGCTCCCTCCCTCGCCAACACCCCAGCACTCCCGCCCCAGCACCAGGCTGTCAGACTTTTAGGGATCCGGTGAGCTGTGAAATCGCACAAATTGCCATTGCTTTTGCGTCTGCGGCAGCAACAGAGGGGGGGGTGCGGGGAGATGGACAGTGAGGCAAAAAAGAGAGGGAGACATTTTATGCTTCAACACTTCTAAACCTGTATTTACCCCCCCAGACACACACCGTATTCCCTGGCCTTGCACCCCTTATTTGCACAGACACGGACAAGCACGCGCACAGCTGCAACACACTTTGCCAACACACACACACACACACACACACACAGAGTCCTGGTGGCTCGAGCCCCGCGACCCCTACCATCAACACCACCTCAGAGCCTGTAAACGCCACCAACGCCCTCCACCCTCACGCCCCGCCCGCTATGCCCTCACAGGAGAGACACCTCCAGCACTTTGCTTCAGCACGCAGGTCACTTCACACAACTAAAGGACAGGAGGCTGCAAAGCCCTCCAGAGGGATGAAGAGGAGAGCCCCCGCAAAACAACACCCCCCCAACCCCCTACCCCCCACCTCCCTGCTCATGAAAACACCTCCTGAGACATGACAAAACAAACTAAAAAGGTCACAAGCAAACATGCTGTGACTTTTTGGTGAATATTAAATAATTTTGGTTTGTTTTTTTGTATTAAAATTGTTGCCTTTAAATTCACAATAACGCATATTTTTGACTTTGGGTATTCCATTAACAATAGCTTTATTATTGTGATATTATTGCAAAATATCTTCCCACCACCAGGGGACGCTCGTTAGCTTTATAGCTTTATAACATTCCGTATAAACCCAAAGGAGATTTTGAAGAAGAAGATGTAGCCGGTTTACAGCAAGAAAGTTGTTTTTTGTGTTTTATTTGACTTATTGAGTTGGTAAATGGCCCGAAAAAACGACATTTATTCCCTCCGAATGTGAGAAAAGTATTTTCAGGTATTTTCAGCCAGCGAGAAGACATTGGGTTGGTTCGATTGGTTGCTAGCTACTTTTTTGGTGGGGGGGAAGAGTGTAACAACCGAAGATAAGCGGCGTGGAAAACATATGTAACATGGGTGGAGTGTAACAACCGGAAACACAAACGGCGATCTCCTATAAGTGTAAATTAAACACGATCAACATCGTGGGATTTTATAAAGAGAATCATGGAAATGACTCACCCACCCAGCTGTGACAATTGGGCAACTGATAGCCGCTGTTGCAGTGACATCTAGCGGCAGAGGAATGCAACTACAGGCTATTGGATGTTTACGCTTGTTGAATTTATTTCATTTAACGGCTGTGCATTACTTTGCACTTAATCTTCAATCAAAAAAAGTAGACCCTTTGTAACACGTCGAGCATAAATAAGACAAGTCTTATTGCAATTGATAAATGAGTTTGGGTTTAATTTCTGCATGGCTAATTCAGTGACTTTTACTGTGAGTCATTTCAGCTGAAAGAGACTGTAAAACCCCTCCAAGTGCCGGGTGCAGACATGCATGTTTACCTCAAAGGTATTTTGACATAAAATCCTCTAGTCAACGCGTATGATCATCTCAGTACTGAAACGTTTTGTGTCAAAGGTCAAAATTTACATGCCGACGGCAGTCAATGACAATGATGTGAAGAAGCGTTCCCATTGCTACAAGGTGCCTTTGGTTGAAGTGTCTGCATTGTTGTGCAACCAGAAGAAAACAATAAAAGGATGCGCTTGTTCTATTTGCAGCGTTAATGCGGCGAGGAGGCGGCAAACCACATTTGACATCACAGCAGCTGACGCCAATGCAGTTCCAGCGAGCGTCTCTTTCTGTTATGTCTTTTGGCTTCTGAGAGTCCACTTTATAGAAGGTAAGTGCCTTTTTTTTTTGTCATCTAAATTAAAATGACCATAAAAATATTGTGTTACTGCTAAACCTTCCTCTTGTATTAGACCCGTTTTACATTTTAATGCATAAAAAGAATCACATAAAATTTGTTTATTGCGTCAAGGCTTTTTGACTTTGTCAGGAAACTCTATTTCAACAGAATAAAACCAAAAAATAAAACAAAAATCAAAATAAATAAATATAATATAAATAATAATAATATAAATAATAATAAATAAATATAATATAAATAAACAAAATTTAAAAAATCATTTTTACTACATTTTAAAATGGTCTGGTTGAAATTATGACCACTGTATTGTTAGGGTCGGTTTCCACCCGGTTATAATAATATGACTATAAAGCAATATTTTGAGCCAAAACTGAAATCATAAGTGTCCAATTAGCCAACACAATGACAACCAGCTCCTCTTCTCATCATGGAAGCTTCAGGGGATTCTCATTTTGACCGCTTTTCCAGTATACCAGCAGAAAAATTCCAGCAGAAATTGTTATAATATTACGTATTTCTTAAAAATAAATAAAAATATTTAGCAAGAAGGAAACCGCTTTTCCAGTATACCAGCAGAAAAACAAAGCTTGACATGAATATATATGGGTCAAAATTCACCCCAGCACCATAGATCAGTGGTCTCAAAAATGTGCCCCGCGGGCCAAATGTGGCCCGCAGGACACTAGTTTGAGGCCCCCGCCTTGATATGAAAGTTTAATGTTTAAGTTTGATATGGATGCTGTATGGTATCATGTACCCAGAAAAAAATATTACGTTTGATTCATGTTAAAGGTTAAATAACTGTTAATAGTTATCCTCCCTATCCGTGTGGAAGTGGTAAGTTTTTGGCTATTTAAGTTGAAAGGAAATAACTTGAAGGCTACCGTTTAGGTCGCTAGCTCTCTAGTTTGCGAGTTAGCATGTAACTCAAGACCCTGCAGTTGCGCAATATGTTGTAAATAAAAAAAAGTATAAATGCGACTATAGTCGTGTTTTGTCATGTCTATAAAAAAAAAGATTAAAAAAAGATAAAGAATTATCTGTCAGAAAATACTTTGCAAAATATGTATAAATCAGGGGTCTCAAACATGCGGCTCGCGGGCCAAATGTGGCCCGCGGGACACTAGTTTGAGGCCCCCGCCTTGATATGAAAGTTTAATGTTTAAGTTTGATATGGATGCTGTATGGTATCATGTACTCAGAAAAAATTATTACGTTTGATTCATGTTCATGTTAAAGGTTAAATAACTGTTAATAGTTATCCTCCCTATCCGTGTGGAAGTGGTAAGTTTTTGGCTATTTAAGTTGAAAGGAAATAACTTGAAGGCTACCGTTTAGGTCGCTAGCTCTCTAGTTTGCGAGTTAGCATGTGTCTCAAGACCCTGCAGTTGCGCAATATGTTGTAAATAAAAAAAAGTATAAATGCGACTATAGTCGTGTTTTGTCATGTCTATAAAAAAAAAGATTAAAAAAAGATAAAGAATTATCTGTCAGAAAATACTTTGCAAAATATGTATAAATCAGGGGTCTCAAACATGCGGCTCGCGGGCCAAATGTGGCCCGCGGGACACTAGTTTGAGGCCCCCGCCTTGATATGAAAGTTTAATGTTTAAGTTTGATATGGATGCTGTATGGTATCATGTACTCAGAAAAAATTATTACGTTTGATTCATGTTCATGTTAAAGGTTAAATAACTGTTAATAGTTATCCTCCCTATCCGTGTGGAAGTGGTAAGTTTTTGGCTATTTAAGTTGAAAGGAAATAACTTGAAGGCTACCGTTTAGGTCGCTAGCTCTCTAGTTTGCGAGTTAGCATGTGTCTCAAGACCCTGCAGTTGCGCAATATGTTGTAAATAAAAAAAAGTATAAATGCGACTATAGTCGTGTTTTGTCATGTCTATAAAAAAAAAGATAAAAAAAAGATAAAGAATTATCTGTCAGAAAATACTTTGCAAAATATGTATAAATCAGGGGTCTCAAACATGCGGCTCGCGGGCCAAATGTGGCCCGCAGGACACTAGTTTGAGGCCCCCGCCTTGATATGAAAGTTTAATGTTTAAGTTTGATATGGATGCTGTATGGTATCATGTACCCAGAAAAAATGATTACGTTTGATTCATGTTCATGTTAAAGGTTAAATAACTGTTAATAGTTATCCTCCCTATCCGTGTGGAAGTGGTAAGTTTTTGGCTATTTAAGTTGAAAGGAAATAACTTGAAGGCTACCGTTTAGGTCGCTAGCTCTCTAGTTTGCGAGTTAGCATGTGTCTCAAGACCGTGCAGTTGCGCAATATGTTGTAAATAAAAAGAGTATAAATGTGACTATAGTCGTGTTTTGTCATGTCTACAGGGCTCTAATAATGCTTTGTTCATTTTAATATGAAAAAAATCATTTGTCTACCCACCAACTATATGTGCTTTCTTAACTTTTTATTATTATTATTATATTTATTTATTACTGATTGATTGATTTTTTTAATTCTTGATTTGTTTATTTATTTTTCATCTTATTTTGTGCAGAAAAATAAAAATTAAGATATTTGAGAACAGTGGAATGTTTTATTAGAGCTTTTATTGTAGAAAATCAGAACCAAAGCACTGAAAAAGTTTGTATATTTTTCTGTTTTTAATAAAGGTGTTTGTTTTTTGGGGGGGGAAACCAGCCTTGCCCAGACCCTAGATCCAGTGGCCCCCAGGGAAATTGAGTTTGAGACCCCTACCATAGATGTTTCTTTAGTGATTAATACTAAAATGAATAAATAAATAAAACTAATTGATTTAAGAGATATGTTCTATAGCCCTCAGTAATAGCCAGAGGGCTAATAATTTATGAATATGATTCTTTTGAGGTTCATTTGACCATTTTTGGAAATAGAAATGGGGTATAGTGACAAAAAATGAAAAGAAAATTTGATGGTAACTTATTATTTTTAGTGTATTTTATATCTGATTTAATACATGGGTCAAAACCGACCTGTTAACATACGAGATGATACCACAAAGCTAACACAAGAGGAAGGTTAAAAACAACTGTGTTGAACTTGGACTAAGAAGTGATATATGATATATTCTATAAATAAACGGATATGAGTTGAAAAATATTTGGTTTCACTTGCACCAACCGTTTCCTATTTTCTGGGCAGCGGCTGACAAAGATTGTCTTGTCATCATGGCTGCCGTCTTTTTGACGCTCTGGAGCCTCACTCTGTTGATTGAAGCAGGTATGTCCTTTAGCTCATAATAATATGGCCGCTCTGCATCAGGGGCAGTATAATTATAATAATTATTATATAAATAATAAATATAATAATAAATAAGAAATTGTTATAATATTACATATTTCTTAAAAAATAAATATTTAGCAAGAAGTTTCAAAAAGTATATATTTTTATTACTTAATATAACATACATATATTTAAATAAGTTTACAAAATAAAATATATATATAAATAGTCAGTTCACCCTATTAAAATAATAAATAAATTATGGATATATAAAAAGTAAAAAAATAAAATAAAATAGAAAAAAACTATATAAACAAATAATAATATTCTTAAAATAATAACGTGAAATAAGCATGTTTTTTATTTGCATTATTTCCAGGCTTCCGCGGCCACATGAAATGATATAGCGAGCCAAATCCAGCCCCCAGGCCTTGATTTTGACACCGCTGATTTAAGCTAATCTCCCTAGCTCCAATCTCAGTAATAAGGACTACAATAGAAAATAATACTGTAAATATGTGTACATATATAATATATATAGAAAATACACTATTATATTAATAATAAATAAGAAATTGTTATTATATTACGTATTTCTTAAAAAATAAATATTTAGCAAGAAGTTTCCAAAAGTATATATTTTTATTACTTAATATAACATACATATATTTAAATAAGTTTACAAAATAAAATATATATACAAATAGTCAGTTTTCACCGTATAAAAATAATAAATAAATTATGGATATATAAAAAATAAAAATTAAAAGTAATAAAATAGAAAAAAACTATATAAACAAATAATAATATTCTTAAAATAATAACATGAAATAAGCGTGTTTTTGATTATAATTTCCAGGCTTCCGCGGCCACATGAAATGACATAGCGAGCCAAATCCAGCCCCCAGGCCTTGATTTTGACACCGCTAATTTAAGCTAATCTCCCTAGCTCCAATCTCAGTAATAAGGACTACAATAGAAAATAATACTGTAAATATGTGTACATATATAATATATATAGAAAATACACTATTATATTAATAATAAATAAGAAATTGTTATTATATTACGTATTTCTTAAAAAATAAATATTTAGCAAAAAGTTTCAAAAAGTATATATTTTTATTACTTAATATAACATACATATATTTAAATAAGTTTACAAAATAAAATATATATATAAATAGTCAGTTCACCCTATTAAAATAATAAATAAATTATGGATATATAAAAAGTAAAAAAATAAAATAAAATAGAAAAAACTATATAAACAAATAATAATATTCTTAAAATAATAACGTGAAATAAGCATGTTTTTTATTTGCATTATTTCCAGGCTTCCGCGGCCACATGAAATGATATAGCGAGCCAAATCCAGCCCCCAGGCCTTGATTTTGACACCACTGATTTAAGCTAATCTCCCTAGCTCCAATCTCAGTAATAAGGACTACAATAGAAAATAATACTGTAAATATGTGTACATATATAATATATATAGAAAATACACTATTATATTAATAATAAATAAGAAATTGTTATTATATTACGTATTTCTTAAAAAATAAATATTTAGCAAGAAGTTTCAAAAAGTATATATTTTTATTACTTAATATAACATACATATATTTAAATAAGTTTACAAAATAAAATATATATACAAATAGTCAGTTTTCACCGTATTAAAATAATAAATAAATTAGGGATATATAAAAAGTAAAAAAAATAATAATAAAATAGAAAAAAACTATATAAACAAATAATAATATTCTTAAAATAATAACATGAAATAAGCGTGTTTTTGATTATTATTTCCTGGCTTCCACGGCCACATTAAATGACATAGCGAGCCAAATCCAGCCCCCAGGCCTTGATTTTGACACCACTGATTTAAGCTAATCTCCCTAGCTCCAATCTCAGTAATAAGGACTACAATAGAAAATAATACTGTAAATATGTGTACATATATAATATATATAGAAAATACACTATTATATTAATAATAAATAAGAAATTGTTATTATATTACGTATTTCTTAAAAAATAAATATTTAGCAAGAAGTTTCAAAAAGTATATATTTTTATTACTTAATATAACATACATATATTTAAATAAGTTTACAAAATAAAATATATATACAAATAGTCAGTTTTCACCGTATTAAAATAATAAATAAATTAGGGATATATAAAAAGTAAAAAAAATAATAATAAAATAGAAAAAAACTATATAAACAAATAATAATATTCTTAAAATAATAACATGAAATAAGCGTGTTTTTGATTATTATTTCCTGGCTTCCACGGCCACATTAAATGACATAGCGAGCCAAATCCAGCCCCCAGGCCTTGATTTTGACACCGCTAATTTAAGCTAATCTCCCTAGCTCCAATCTCAGTAATAAGGACTACAATAGAAAATAATACTGTAAATATGTGTACATATATAATATATATAGAAAATACACTATTATATTAATAATAAATAAGAAATTGTTATTATATTATGTATTTCTTAAAAAATAAATATTTAGCAAGAAGTTTCAAAAAGTATATTTTTTTATTACTTAATATAACATACATATATTTAAATAAGTTTACAAAATAAAATATATATACAAATAGTCAGTTTTCACCCTATTAAAATAATAAATAAATTATGGATATATAAAAAGTAAAAAAATAATAATAAAATAGAAAAAAAACTATATAAACAAATAATAATATTCTTAAAATAATAACATGAAATAAGCGTGTTTTTGGTTATAATTTCCAGGCTTCCGCGGCCACATGAAATGACATAGCGAGCCAAATCCAGCCCCCAGGCCTTGATTTTGACACCGCTGATTTAAGCTAATCTCCCTAGCTCTAATCTCAGTAATAAGGACTACAATAGAAAATAATACTGTAAATATGTGTACATATATAATATATATAGAAAATACACTATTATATTAATAATAAATAAGAAATTGTTATTATATTACGTATTTCTTAAAAAATAAATATTTAGCAATAAGTTTAAAAAGTATATATTTTTATTACTTAATATAACATACATATATTTAAATAAGTTTACAAAATAAAATATATATATAAATAGTCAGTTTTCACCGTATTAAAATAATAAATAAATTATGGATATATAAAAAATTAAAAAAAAAAATAATAAAATATAAAAAACTATATAAACAAATAATAATATTCTTAAAATAATAACATGAAATAAGCGTGTTTTTGATTATATTTTCCAGGCTTCCGCAGCCACATGAAATGATATAGCGAGCCAAATCCAGCCCCCAGGCCTTGATTTTGACACCGCTAATTTAAGATAATCTCCCTAGCTCCAATCTCAGTAATAAGGACTACAATAGAAAATAATACTGTAAATATGTGTACATATATAATATATATAGAAAATACACTATTATATTAATAATAAATAAGAAATTGTTATTATATTACGTATTTCTTAAAAAATAAATATTTAGCAAGAAGTTTCAAAAAGTATATATTTTTATTACTTAATATAACATATTTAACACATAACATATTTAAATAAGTTTACAAAATAGTAAATAGTAAATATATACAAATAGTCAGTTTTCACCCTATTAAAATAATAAATAAATTATGGATATATAAAAACTAAAAAAAATAATAATAAAATAGAAAAAAACTATATAAACAAATAATAATATTCTTACAATAATAACATGAAATAAGCGTGTTTTTGATGATTATTTCCAGGCTTCCTGGAAATGATATAGCAAGCCAAATCCAGCCCCCAGGCCTTGATTTTGACACCGCTGATTTAAGCTAATCTCCCTATCTGTAATAAGGACTACAATAGAAAATAATACTGTAAATATGTGTACATATATAAGATATATAGAAAATACACCACACAATGCGTATTCATTCTTGTAATACCTATAAACAGCCACTGGGTGACAGTAAAAAGTGTTGAGTCCTTCCAAGTCTGCATAGCGACAAGCAACCACACATGCAGTACTACTACATGTACTACTAATACATGACTGCTTTCTTTGAGATGTGAACGTGTTCCTCGTTGCTGCAGCGGCCTCCCCATGCGGCGTCACCTGCTACACGGACTACGACGTTCTGCTCAACTGCTCGTGTGGTTCCGTACCGTCGCAGCCGCTCCGCCTTTTGGTCAACTGCAGGTAAATCATCATCAGGTGGACTAGCCGTCCATTTTCTAACGCTTAACGTCACCAGGGTCGCGGGTATGCTGGAGCCTATCCCAGCCGTCTTGGGGCGAGAGGCGGGGTACACCCTCATCACAGGGCACATATCGACAAACAACCATTCACACTCACATTCATACCTATGGAAACGGGTATGAAATCATCCAAAATGGATGCTTCTCTGGGAATAATGAGAGGTACAATTTCATGAAACTTGAAAATGAAACAAAACAAAACAATAAAACCCGGAAAAGCGTCTTTTAGATAAATGTCTGTAAAGTCATGCTGAAATCTGTGGTGTCCAAAATGTGGCGTGGGTTCCATTTGCAGCACATGGCTGGATTTTATTGGCACTTTCTAAAAATATAATAATCTATAATAATCTAATAATCTAATAATAATCTAACATGAAAAAAACAGCAGCAAAAAATTAATAATCAGCAGTAATTTGAAAAGAATTAAGTCAAAATATTAAGAGAAAACTGTTGTAATCTATGGAGAAAAAACTAGAATAGTCCAGTAATATTATAAGGAAACTATAACATTATTTTAAAAAAAGGTTAGAATATGGGAATAAACTCTAAATATTATGGAAATAATTGGAAATATTACTGGGATAAAGTCACAATGCTATGAGAATAAAATAAAAATAAAATAAAAAAAATAAAAAACGAATATAAGAAAGTCGAAACATTTCTAAATTGAAAAAAATATATGGCAAAAATTAAAAAATCAGGAATAATTTTACAAGAATAAAGTGAAAAAATCCATCCATTTTCGATACCGCTTATCCTCATTAGGGTCGCAGGGTATGCTGGAGAAGCGGGGTACACCCTGGACTGGTGGCCAGCCAATCACAGGGCACATATAGACAAACAACCATTCACACTCACATTCATACCTATGGAAACGGGTATGAAATAATCCAAAATGGATGCTTCTCTGGGAATAATGAGAGGTACAATTTCATGAAACTTGAAAATGAAACAAAACAAAACAATAAAACCCGGAAAAGCGTCTTTTCGATAAATGTCTGTAAAGTCATGCTGAAATCTGTGGTGTCCAAAATGTGGCGTGGGTTCCATTTGCAGCACATGGCTGGATTTTATTGGCACTTTCTAAAAATATAATAATCTATAATAATCTAATAATATAATAATAATCTAACAAGAAAACAACAGCAGCAAAAATGTAATAATCAGCAGTAATTTGAAAAGAATTAAGTCAAAATATTAAGATAAAACTGTTGTAAAAACTAGAATAGTCCAGTAATATTATAAGAAAACTATAACATTATTTTAAGAAAGGTTAGAATATGAGAATAAACTATGGAAATATTATGGAAATAATTGAAAATATTACTGGGATAAAGTCACAATGCTATGAGAATAAAATATACTAATATAAGAAAGTCGAAACATTTCTAAATTTAAAAAAATATATGGCAAAAATTAAAAAATCAGGAATAATTTTACAAGAATAAAGTGAAAACATCCATCCATCCATTTTCGATACTGCTTATCCTCATTAGGGTCGCAGGGTATGCTGGAGAAACGGGGTACACCCTGGACTGGTGGCCAGCCAATCACAGGGCACATATAGACAAACAACCATTCACACTCACATTCATACCTATGGACAATTTGGAGTCCCCAATTAACCTAGCATGTTTTTGGAATGTGGGAGGAAACCGGAGTACCCGGAGAAAACCCACGCATGCACGGGGAGAACATGCAAACTCCACACAGAGATGACCGAGGGTGGGGAAAGACAAAATAAGAAGCTAAAAATTACCACTTCCACACAAGCGAGGAGGAGAACTCATTCATTTATTTTCTACCGCTTTTCCTCACAAGGGTTATGGGGGGTGCTGGAGCCTATCCCAGCTGTCTTGGGGCGAGAGGCGGGGTACACCCTGAACTGGTGGCCAGCCAATCACAGGGCACATATAGACAAACAACCATTCACACTCACATTCATACCTATGGACAATTTGGAGTGGCCAATTAACCTAGCATGTTTTTGGAATGTGGGAGGAAACCGGAGTACCCGGAGAAATGGGATGATGTTATGGATTTGTCTGTTCAAGTTTAACACCAGTACTTGAGATGTCATTTTAGTGTCAAAAATGGTATCTTTGACAACTTTATGGCACAACTGTAGTTGACAAAGCTCATTCTCCGTTTTGCTGTTGTAGCGACGGAGAGCTTCACGCCACGGACAACTGCCAGGTCACGCCTCCTCTGTCCTGGTGCGTCATGTACCCGCACGCGCTCTACGACATCGCTGCCATCGGCACTGAATGCACGGCGAGCGTCGGTCGTCAAGGAGGGCCGGCAGACGTCATCACGACGAGCGAATCATCCAGCTGGGCTCTGAGTGACGTGGGTAAGCGATAAAACTGTTGACCAGGGGTCTCAAACTCAATTTACCTGGGGGCCACCGGAGCTAGGGTCTGGGTGAGACTGGGCCACATCAGGTTTTCCAAAAAAAAAAAAACACATTTATTAAAAACAGAAAAATATACAAACTTTTCCTCAAATATCTTAATTTTTATTTTCTGCACAAAATAAGATGAAAAATAAATAAACAAATCAAGAATAAAGAAAAACAATATAATAATAAAAAAATAAAATAAAGAATAAAATTAATAATAATAATAATAATAACAATAATAATAACAACAATAATAATAATAATAATAATAATGGGTGAGACTCATTTATTAAAAAAAAATTATCAAAAAAACGCATTTATTAAAAACAATTTTTTTTTTAAAACTTCGATTTGGTTCCAATTTTCTACAATAAAAGCTCTGATAAAACATTCCACTGTTCTCAAATATCTTACTTTTTATTTTTCTACACAAAATAAGATGAAAAATAAATAAACAAATCAAGAATAAAGAAAATCAATATAATACAAAATAATAATAATAATAATAATAATAATAATAATAATAATAATAATAATAATAATAATAATAATAATAATAATAATAATAATAATAATAATAATTAATAATTAATAATTAATAATTAATAATTAATAATTAATAATAATTAATAATAATAATAATAATAATAATAATAATAATGGGTGACACTCACGTTTTCCAAAACCAAAAAAACCCATTTATTAAAAACAAAAAAATGTTAAAAACTTCGCTTTGGTTCCAATTTTCGACAATAAAAGCTCTGATAAAACATTCCACTGTTCTCAAATATCTTAATTTTTATTTTTCTACACAAAATAAAATGAAAAATAAATAAACAATTCAAGAATAAAGAAAATCAATCAATCAGTAATAAATACATAAATATTATAATAATAATAAAACGGCAAATAATACAAACTTAAGAAAGCACATATAGTTGGTGGGTAGACAAATGATTTTTTTCATATTAAAATGAACAAAGCATTATTAGAGCCCTGTAGACATGACAAAACACGACTGTAGTCACATTTATACTCTTTTTATTTACAACATATTGCGCAACTGCAGGGTCTTGAGACACATGCTAACTCGCAAACTAGAGAGCTAGCGACCTAAACGGTAGCCTCCAACTTATTTCCTTTCAACTTAAATAGCCAAAAACTTACCACTTCCACACGGATAGGGAGGATAACTATTAACAGTTATTTAACCTTTAACATGAACATTAATCAAACGTAATATTTTTTTCTGGGTACATGATACCATACAGCATCCATATCAAACTTAAACATTAAACTTTCATATCAAGGCGGGGGGCCTCAAACTAGTGTCCTGCGGGCCACATTTGGCCCGCGAGCCGCATGTTTGAGACCCCTGATTTATACATATTTTGCTAAGTATTTTCTGACGGATAATTCTTTATCTTTTTTTAATCTTTTTTTTATAGACATGACAAAACACGACTATAGTCACATTTATACTCTTTTTATTTACAACATATTGCGCAACTGCAGGGTCTTTAGCCACATGCTAACTCGCAAACTAGAGAGCTAGCAACCTAAACGGTAGCCTTCAAGTTATTTCCTTTCAACTTAAATAGCCAAAAACTTACCACTTCCACACGGATAGGGAGGATAACTATTAACAGTTATTTAACCTTTAACATGAACATGAATCAAACGTAATATTTTTTTCTGGGTACATGATACCATACAGCATCCATATCAAACTTAAACATTGAACTTTCATATCAAGGCGGGGGCCTCAAACTAGTGTCCTGCGGGCCACATTTGGGCCGGTGGTTGAGTGGGAGTGTGGAGTGATTTCTGATTGAGAACAAGTTTTGCTTTGTTCAATACAGAAATATTTCTGGCCACCTTATGTTGTTGTAAACACTGACTTATTAATATTTATCATCTTATGCATTAAAACCAGTGAAACCTCCGCCTCCTTCCGATGTGCAAGTGATGAACGTCGGCAGGTTCTACAACATCACATGGGACAATATCAACAATAATAGACATCTTCTTATATACAGGCTGCGCATCCGAGCACACCAAGGCTTCTCACAGGTGAAAGTTTACTTTTTTTTTTTTTTACACTTCTGGTGTTGAGATATCTGGTGTCCGCCTTTGACAGCATCCAGAACGTTCCTTCTCGGTGGATACAAAGTTCCTCCTGTTGGATCGCAAGGAGCTGCCCCTTAGTGCGAGGTTTAGTGTGGAGGTTCGGGCCAAAATGTCTCCCGGTAGTCCGTCTCAGGGTCCATGGAGCGAGTGGAGTTCCGCAGCAGAGTGGACATCATCGCCTGCAGACTCTCCAGACGTCGCAGGTAAACCAAGCGTCGGGTGCTGAAAGTAAATAGAGACTCTATGTTGTGTTTTGCCAACTCTCCCTGTCCTTTCACGGCTGCGTTAAGACCTAGCGAGCCAAGTACCCGATGAAACCAGCGTGTCCTAATTCCTTTTAGTCGTTCTAAATGTGCAACGCCACGAGGAAATCTGCTATTTGCTCCAAAATGGATGAAAGATGAGACATCTTCTCTAGGAATAATAATAATAATAATAATAATAATAATAAGAGGTACAATTTCATGAAACTTGAAAATGAAACAAAACAAAACAATAAAACCCGGAAAAGCGTCTTTTAGATAAATGTCTGTAAAGTCATGCTGAAATCTGTGGTGTCCAAAATGTGGCGTGAGTTCCATTTGCAGCACATGGCTGGATTTTATTGGCACTTTCTAAAAATATAATAATCTATAATAATCTAATAATATAATAATAATCTAACAAGAAAACAACAGCAGCAAAAATGTAATAATCAGCAGTAATTTGAAAAGAATGAAGTCAAAATTGTTGTAAAAACTGTTGTAATCTAAGGAGAAAAAAACTAGAATAGTGCAGTAATATTATAAGGAAACTATAACATTATTTTTAAAAAGGTTAGAATATGGGAATAAACTCTAAATATTATGGAAATAATTGAAAATATTACTGGGATAAAGTCACAATGCTATGAGAATAAAATAAAAATAAAATAAAAAATAAAAAACTAATATAAGAATAAATGTCTGTAAAGTCATGCTAAAAACTGTGGTGTCCAAAATGTGGCATCAGGGCCATTTGCAGCACATGGCTGGATTTTATTGGCACTTTCTAAAAATGGAATTTAACAAGAAAACAACAAATTTAATATTCATTAGTAATTTGAAACAAATGAAGTCAAAATATGAAAAGAAAACTGTTGTAATTTATGAAGAAAAAACTAGAATAGTGCAGTAATATTATAAGGAAACTATAACATTATTTTAAAAAAGGTTAGAATATGGGAATAAACTCTAAATATTATGGAAATAATTGAAAATATTACTGGGATAAAGTCACAATGCTATGAGAATAAAATAAAAATAAAATAAAAAATAAAAAACTAATATAAGAATAAATGTCTGTAAAGTCATGCTGAAATCTGTGGTGTCCAAAATGTGGCATGAGGGCCATTTGCAGCCCATGGCTGGATTTTATTGGCACTTTCTAAAAATGGAATTTAACAAGAAAACAACAGCAGCAAAAATTTAATATTCATTAGTAATTTGAAACAAATGAAGTCAAAATATGAAAAGAAAACTGTTGTAATCTATGAAGAAAAAACTAGAATAGTGCAGTAATATTATAAGAAAACTATAACATTATTTTAAAAAAGGTTAGAATATGGGAATAAACTCTAAATATTATGGAAATAATTGAAAATATTACTGGGATAAAGTCACAATACTATGAGAAGAAAATATACTTTTATATAATCCATCCATCCATTTTCTACCGCTTTTCCTCACGAGGGTCGCGGGGGTGCTGGAGCCTATCCCAGCTGTCTTCAGGCGAGAGGCGGGGTACACCCTGGACTGGTGGCCAGCCAATCCCAGGGCACATATAGACAAACAACCATTCACATTCACATTCATACCTATGGACAATTTGGAGTGGCTAATTAACCTAGCATGTTTTTGGAATGTGGGAGGAAACCGGAGTACCCGGAGAAAACCCACGCATGCACGGGGAGAACATGCAAACTCCACACAGAGATGGCCGAGGGTGGAATTGAACCCTGGTCTCCTAGCTGTGAGGTCTGTGCGCTAACCACTAGACCGCCGTGCCGCCCCTTTTATATAATAAAAATGGCAAAAATAAAAAAATCAGGAATAATTTTACAAGAATAAAGTGAAAACATCCATCCATCCATTTTCGATACCGCTTATCCTCATTAGGGTCGCAGGGTATGCTGGAGAGGCGGGGTCCACCCTGGACTGGTGGCCAGCCAATCACAGGGCACATATAGACAAACAACCATTCACACTCACATTCATACCTATGGACAATTTGGAGTTTAGGCTACAGGGCTCTACATTAAAAACCGAAATGACTTGCCCATGGGGAATCCTTAAGGTGAGAACTACTTGCCCGAACTTGCCCCATGTAAAATGAAAAGACTGCCATAATGGTATGTAATTTTTTGTGGCATCACATGAGAATCTCAAATAAAGATGAAATGAGAGTACTACCATACTACCTTACACATGGTAGTCGTAGTAAGCAGTGATATTTATAAGTTGTGCACCACAATGAAACATTATTGAATAGACACATTTGTGTACTAGTAAAGTGTTTTTAATCCAGAAGAAAATGCTCAATGGTCAAACAATAATTTGTGAAGCAAAGGTGAGAAAAATCCAGCGAGAAATGGAAGCGCTAGATTTTGTATCTTGTGCAAAATCAGCACTTGGTATTGGATCTAATGGGTGGTGTTTCATTGTGACCACTTCAAATTGTCACAGCAATGTGATTCACTCACCTGTGCCATCATTTGATTTGCTAACCGCTAATAAAATACTTGTTTAGGAGGCACTGCTTCATCACTTTTTTCGTTTCCTTCAGAATTAGACCATGTTGGCAGCGCCGCCATGACGGATGTTTTCGTAGTCAAACGATCGCTGATTGGTTGATCGCGAACAACGGGTGTGGGTAAAACGCGGACTGTGGATTACGGACCGCGGTCTAAATAAACGATTCTGATTGGTCCATTTCAAGATTTGCAAGGATTGGTTTGCAAATTACCACCGGAATTACGCAGTCCGTGTTTTACCAACACCCAACAAGAACCGCTTTAAAAAAAACTCTTGGCAGTATGGCATGCTAAAGTACACTTGCCCCACGGGAATATCACTGATTGGATTTACTTGCCCGAATTTTGTTTTAACTTGCCCCGGGCCATCGGTACAACGTTATTGTCGAGCCCTGGGCTAATTAGCCTAGCATGAAACCAGAGTACCCGGAGAAAACAGAATCGAATTCAGGTCTTCCCGATATCCTGACTGTGCGACACCAACATGTTATCCATTCGACCACCGTGCGGCCAATTGAAAACATTAAAAGAAAAAAAATGAAAAAAAGTCTGAATTTAATGAGAATAAACTGAATATAATTTTAATTTGATATTATAAAGAAAATAGCGTATAATATTAGGGGTATACAGTCCAAGTATTGTGGGAATGAAGTAATAATATTACAGGATCATCAAGAAGAAAGCAGAAATACTTAATAAAAAAGTGTTTTTTCCTTCAAGTATATATAATTTTTTAGCATATGCTTTACAAAATAAAAAGACACCCCCGTGTTAGCGTGACATGAATGTGTACTAATTATAGTCAAATCAAATTGAATAATGGACGTTTTATAAGTCCAATAACAAACCATATTTTTATCATAGTAGTATAGTAGTAGTATAATAGTTTTTTTTCCTGTTTGTATCCGGCCTCCAAACATAATTGATGACGTTTGTGCCATGTGTGCTTTATAGAGAAACAATCCTGGTTCTACGCCCTCCTGGTCGTCGTCGTCCTTGTTGTCGCTGTGCTGCTGTTGGGTTTCTCCCAAAAACCGTGAGTACTAAAAAGTCAAAAAGTACTTTATTAAGTTGGGATTTTTTTTTTTTTGTTGAAGTTGTATGACATCGTCTTCAGAAGTGTCGTCCATCAATTATCATCGGATTTCACTGAGGTTACATACTGTAAATAAGGAGTAGTAATAATAATACTAATTCATTCATTCATTTTATATTCTACAATTCTGTCATTTCTTTTTTTGCCATTGATTTTCAGTAATATTATGGCTTTCAATTATTATTAATGAAATATCAAATAACACATTAAGATATTAAAAAAAATTTAACCATTTAAGTCAGGGGTCTCAAACATGCGGCCCGCGGGCCAAATGCGGCCCGCAGGACACTAGTTTGAAAGTTAGTGCGGCCCGCGCAAGTTTGATATGGATGCTGTATGGTATCACGTACCCAGAAAAAATGATTACGTTTGATTAATGTTCATGTTAAAGGTTAAATAACTGTTAATAGTTATCCTCCCTATCCGTGTGGAAGTGGTAAGTTTTTGGCTATTTAAGTTGAAAGGAAATAACTTGAAGGCTACCGTTTAGGTGGCTAGCTCTCTAGTTTGCGAGTTAGCATGTGTCTCAAGACCCTGCAGTTGCGCAATATGTTGTAAATAAAAAGAGTATAAATGTGACTATATTATTTATTTATTGATTTTCTTTATTCTTGATTTGTTTATTTATTTTTCGTCTTATTTTGTGTAGAAAAATAAAAAGTAAGATATTTGAGTACAGTGGAATGTTTTATCAGAGCTTTTATTGTAGAAAATTGGAACCAAAGCGAAGTTTTTTTTATTTTTTTGTTTTTAATAAATGCGTTTTTTTTGGGGTTTTTTTTGGGGGGGGGCCTGATGCGGCCCAGTCTCACCCAGACCCGACCTCCAGTGGCCCCCAAGTAAATTGAGTTTCAGACCCCTAATTTAAGTATAATTAATATTATGACACCCATAGTTCAATATTATGATTCCCATAATATTCTAACTCCCCCAAACTAATTTTTTATTTTGTTTTCTTGTAAAATTGTGTCTTTTGTCTCATTAGAATATAACTTTTTTCTCTTAATATTTTGACTTTATTCCCATAAATTTGCAATTTTATGTTTTTTTCTACTTCTGCTATTTACCAAAAAACATAATCATTCATTCATTCATTTTCTACCGCTTTTTACTCACGAGGGTCACAGGGATGCTGGAGCCTATCCCAGCTGTCTTTGGGCAAGAGGCGGGGTCCACCCTGGACTGGTGGCCAGCCAATCCCAGGGCACATATAGACAAACAACCATTCACACTCACATTCATACCTATGGACAATTTGGAGTGGCTAATTAACCTAGCATGTTTTTGGAATGTGGGAGGAAACCGGAGTACCCGGAGAAAACCCACGCAAACTCCACACAGAGATGGCCGAGGGTGGAATTAAACCCTGGTCTCCTAGCGTTGAGGTCTGCGCGCTAACCACTCGACCACCGTGCCGCTAATAATACCAATAATAAATATAATAAAAAATCAGCAATTAAAAATAAACATTGCAGTAAATAAAACCACAGAAGCTAATATTTCATTTGCGTGTTGTAGACAAAGAGGGCGATGATAAAAACATTTAATTCAATTCTTCGCTTGTCATGTGCAGACTGACGTGACAAGCGAAGCGAAAGCAGATTCGGACTCGACGATGAGCGCACTTCCCGTACGCGGCGATAGCGAATGCTCTTCTCAAGCGCTTCCGTCTACCCTTTCCTGGCATCACCTCTCACATAGCGAGAAACCACTCGTGCGGCGCACATCACTTCACAGGAAGTCACGCGTCACTGACAGCGGTGACCGACGCTCAGTTGCAAGAAGAGAATGAACGTGCGATTTCTGCAGTTGACTTGCATCAGATAAGGAGACAAATAAAAACCTGCACAATTCAATGACATCCAATACAATGTTAATATATAATATATATTTCATGATAAGATCAACAAAGTATTAGAAACCTGTCTCATTACGATCCAATGCCGTTGCACACCTCTGCAGACCACAACCACAAACATGGAACTTATCTAATCATCGTCAATACTCCATCTGCGATTAATTGTGAGTTAACTATAGACAAAATTCAAAAGCAAGAGTTTATTTCATTTCATTTTCTACCGCTTTTTCCTCGCGGGGGGTTGCTGGAGCCTATCCCAGCTGTCTTCGCGGCGTACATCCCTGGACTGGTGGCCAGCCAGCCAATCACAGAGCACATATAGACAAACAACCATTCACACTCACATTCATACCTATGGATAATTTGGAGTGGCTAATTAACCTAGCATGTTTTTGGAATGTGGGAGGAAACCGGAGTACCCGGAGAAAACCCACGCAAACTCCACACAGAGATGGCCGAGGGTGGAATTGAACCCTGGTCAAGATTTCCACTACTTATTATAGATAAAAACTTATTTCCATCTGCGATTAAATGCAATTAATTGTGAGTTAACTATAGACAAAATTCAAATTCAGTTTATTTAATTTCATTTTCTACCGCTTTTTCCTCGCGGGGGTGCTGGAGCCTATCCCAGCTGTCTTCGCGGCGTACATCCCTGGACTGGTGGCCAGCCAATCACAGGGCACATATAGACAAACAACCATTCACACTCACATTCATACCTATGGATAATTTGGAGTGGCTAATTAACCTAGCATGTTTTTGGAATGTGGGAGGAAACCGGAGTACCCGGAGAAAACCCACGCAAACTCCACACAGAGATGGCCGAGGGTGGAATTGAACCCTGGTCAAGATTTCCACTACTTATTATAGATAAAAACTTATTTCCATCTGCGATTAAATGCAATTAATTGTGAGTTAACTATAGACAAAATTCAAATTCAGTTTATTTAATTTCATTTTCTACCGCTTTTTCCTCGCGGGGGTGCTGGAGCCTATCCCAGCTGTCTTCGCGGCGTACATCCCTGGACTGGTGGCCAGCCAATCACAGGGCACATATAGACAAACAACCATTCACACTCACATTCATACCTATGGACAATTTGGAGTGGCTAATTAACCTAGCATGTTTTTGGAATGTGGGAGGAAACCGGAGTACCCGGAGAAAACCCACGCAAACTCCACACAGAGATGGCCGAGGGTGGAATTGAACCCTGGTCTCCCAGCTGTGAGGTCTTGCGCGCTAACCACTCGCCCGTAATCAACTGTAATTATCGTTGCAGTTGAACGTTGAATCGTTTACTACAAGATTTCCACTACTTATTATAGATAAAAACGTATTTCCATCTGCGATTAAATGCGATTAATTGGGAGTTAACTATAGAGAACATTCAAAAGCAAGAGTTTATTTCATTTCATTTCATTTTCTACCGCTTTTTCCTCGCGGGGGGTGCTGGAGCCTATCCCAGCTGTCTTCGCGGCTTAAAACTTATTTAATTGTGATTAAATGTGATTAATTGTGAGTTAACTATAGACAAAATTTCCTCAGGTTGTTGCTGAAAAAACTGCAGCTGAGCACGTACGTTTCCAAGCCGCACGACTTCTTCAAGCCCCTCTACCTCAACTACGGCGGCAACTTCAAGGTGAGAAGGTGTACTTTGGCCGCCATGCGGCACACAGGTTGGGAACGTTGTGCAGCATCTGGAGCCGCTCGTGGGAAATTCCCTCTTAAAGTCACACAGAGGGGCCCCTCTTGGGGGGGTGTGAAGAATCATTGCGCAGTGGCTCGGGTGGGCCTTTTATGACGCACCGTGGTTAGATGTTTGGGGAAGAAATAACTAGCTCAGTGGAAGAAATACCCTCTTCATGTAAATGTCAAGCTACATGTTAATGTAGCTTGTTTTTGTCGGAAATAAGCGGCTTTAGCTTTTTTTACAGAACATTTTTATTTACACATGAGCCCAAGAACATGTTTTTTGTGCATCTGTGGATGAAATGTCAAATAATACTTTTTTCCAGCGAGGGCCACATTATGAAAAATGAAAGGATGCAACTTAGCCGCTTTGATATTTTATAAACACGTACATGGCCAACCAGTCCACTCAATGTGCTTTAAAAGAGAAATGAAATGACAATTTGGATGAAATGTTTTATGACTATTACCCTGCGTTTTAGCTATTTTTGTACATTTCATGAAGGAAACGTGCATTGAGACAATTCTTTAATAATAATCCTTTCTGAATGTTCCTAAATAGACTTTTTACTCACAAACATCTCGAATTTAAAACCAGTATCGTAAACAAAACAAATATTTTTTTGTGTAAATAAATAAACAAAAACTCACTCGCTCACATTTTGTATTTGCTTAACGTTTGTGGGCGAGTTTAAGAGCTAATATGCTAATGATAAAGAAAAATAGTCATACAAAAATATGCTTGCTGACTGTATTTTTTTAAATAATGGCACAAAGTTCCCAAATTGATATCCTTTTGTATAAAATTTGATGTAATTATCGTTGTAGTTGCATGTTGAATCGTTTACTACAAGATTTCCACTACTTATTATAGATAAAAACTTATTTCCATCTGCGATTAAATGTGATTAATTGTGAGTTAACTATAGACCAAATTCAATTAATCACGATCAAATATATGTATGACAGCCGTAGTTTATTTCATGTCATTTTCTACCGCTTTTTCCAAACGAGGGTCGCGGGGGGTTGCTAGAGCCTATCCCAGCTGTCTTGGGGCGAGAGGCGGGGTACACCCTGGACTGGTGGCCAGCCAATCACAGGGCACATATAGAAAAACAACCATTCACACTCACATTCATACCTACGGACAATTTGGAGTGGCTAATTAACCTAGCATGTTTTTGGAATGTGGGAGGAAACCGGAGTACCCGGAGAAAACCCACGCATGCACGGGGAGAACATGCAAACTCCACACAGAGATGGCCGAGGGTGGAATTGAACCCTGGTCTCCCAGCTGTGAGGTCTTGCGCGCTAACCACTCGCCCGACGTGCCGCCCTGAGCTGACACAAATAAACAAAAACATGTTAGTGTGAGAGGTCTCACTCGCTCACATTTTGTATTTGCTTAACGTTTGTGGGCGAGTTTAAGAGCTAATATGCTAATGATCAAGAAAAATAGTCATACAAAAATATGCTTGCTGACTGTATTTTTTAAATAATGGCACAAAGTTCCCAAATTGATATCCTGTTATATGAAATTTGATGTAATTATCGTTGCAGTTGCATGTTGAATCGTTTACTACAAGATTTCCACTACTTATTATAGATAAAAACTTATTTCCATCTGCGATTAAATGCGATTAATTGTGAGTTAACTATAGACAAAATTCAAATTCAGTTTATTTCATTTTATTTTCTACCGCTTTTTCCTCGCGGGGGGGTGCTGGAGCCTATCCCAGCTGTCTTCGCGGTGTACATCCCTGGACTGGTGGCCAGCCAGCCAATCACAGAGCAC
Source organism: Doryrhamphus excisus (assembly GCF_030265055.1). NCBI lineage: Eukaryota > Metazoa > Chordata > Actinopteri > Syngnathiformes > Syngnathidae > Doryrhamphus > Doryrhamphus excisus. The sequence goes on along the minus strand of NC_080482.1, from coordinate 16,318,300 downwards.
ATATAGACAAACAACCATTCACACTCACATTCATACCTATGGACAATTTGGAGTGGCTAATTAACCTAGCATGTTTTTGGAATGTGGGAGGAAACCGGAGTACCCGGAGAAAACCCACGCATGCACGGGGAGAACATGCAAACTCCACACAGAGATGGCCGAGGGTGGAATTGAACCCTGGTCTCCCAACTGTGAGGTCTTGCGCGCTAACCACTCGACCAACGTGTCGCCCTGACTGAGCTGACACAAATAAACAAAAACATGTTAGTGTGAGAGGTCTCACTCGCTCATTGCGATTAAATGCGATTAATTGTGAGTTAACTATAGACAAAATTCAAATTCAGTTTATTTCATTTCATTTTCTACCGCTTTTTCCTCGCGGGGGGGTGCTGGAGCCTATCCCAGCTGTCTTCGCGGTGTACATCCCTGGACTGGTGGCCAGCCAATCACAGAGCACATATAGACAAACAACCATTCACACTCATACCGACGGACAATTTGGAGTGGCTAATTAACCTAGCATGTTTTTGGAATGTGGGAGGAAACCGGAGTACCCGGAGAAAACACAGAGATGGCCGAGGGTGGAATTGAACCCTGGTCTCCCAGCTGTGAGGTCTGTGCGCTAACCACTTGAGCACCGTGCTGCCAGACGTAGTTTTTAGGCTTGAAAATGTTGCATTCGGGTTAAAAGAAACAAGTAAAAATGAGCTTAAATATGCATATTTTTGACTAATAATAGCCCAAATCCAATCATAGAACAACATGATTTGTGCTACTATGTTTTAATACTTCGCCAAGATGGCAATGATTGATGGTGGTTGGGTTGTGAATGCACTCAAAAGGATAAGTATGCAAGACCTCCAGATGACCCACAAGTCTCCGAATCCGTTTGTTTGCAGGAGTGGGTGAAACCCGTGTTCAGCGAACACGACTTTTCCAGCAATAATGCTCACATGGACACCATGACCAAGACGCAGCTCCACTGTGAAAAAAGCCACCAGAGGTCAGATGAAGCAGAACCAGAAGGCCGTGTCCTCCGCCATACGCCTGCTCCAAACCGCAACCCGCCGCTCCATTCCCAGGATGGCGGCAGTACGCGGGGCACCGGGCTCTCTGCCCGACACGTGTCCATGCATACAGTGACTGTGTCGGGAGAGGAAGACTTTGACAAGGAGGCGTCATGGAGCTCGAGTGACCGCGAGTCGCCAAGCTACAGAGAGCTGGTGGGCCGTGACTCCGATGAGCCTGACATGTTTCAGATGGAAAGACAAGACGATGCGTCAAACGCTTGGCTCCGAGAACCAAAGAGAACATCACTGGCCTCCAATGAGCAGTCAGAGGACTGTTACCCGTGTGTAGACCTGGACACTGTGGACAGTGGCTACGGGGAGTGCGGGAGCCCATCCGACTCCAACTGTGGAGTGGATGGAGATTTTTTACACAAGCACCAAACATCACGTTCCAACTATGTGAAACAGTGGATGATGTCCAGCACCTCTGGAGAAGACTCTGCAAACCATCTCCACTGAACATGTGATGGACCAATATTCTTTTTCGCTCTTTATGTGTCATTCTAAGAAGAGAAACAACGCCTTATGAAGAGCGAGGGGACATTTTGCTGTACATTTTCTCATCTTTTTTTTATTCTCTTGACATGTTGATGCTTGTATTTTGTCTTTTGAAGCAAAATAATGTTTCTCAGAACAGTGTTTGCTCCAAAGGAAACTTGTAAAACAAATGTAGCATAGGCGTGTCCAAACTTTTTTCCACTGATTGCCACGCTGAGGAACTAAAGGATGCATTGTGCGCCATATTTTGTTTCATTTTATTCAATTTTAGACTCTCCAATTGGGCAAGCATGTATGTTTTGGTTATTATATTACAGTAAACCGGAGTACCCGGTATGTTCACATTGTGAGGCAGACGTGCAAACCACTGGCACACTGTGACAGTTGGTAATGGTAATGGTAATGGTAATGGTAATGGTAATGGTTTAATTTCATTTGAACATGCATCAGATTCCAATTGAGTGCATCCCATAATCAGTTCCCAGTTCCACATGTCCAAAAGGAGTAGGAAGAAGCAAAGCTTATTAAATCCTACTCCTCCATCTGGTACTTTTACAATCACTAACTCTTACATTTGTTCACTTCCTGCTTTCCATAATACAGTTTTTTTTTGTTTTTTTTTAATAATGCACCTCGTACCGAAGTACGAGGTGATATGACCATACAATGACATAATGGGTACCATAGTAACTGTCAATATTACATTTGTTCACTTCCTGCTTTCCATAATACAGTTTTGTTTTTTTTGTTGGTTTTTAAAAAAAAATTAAATTTTGTAATTTTTTGTCCCGTACCGAAGTAGGAGTTGATATGACCATACAATGACATTATGTGTACCATAGTAACTGTCAATATTACATTTGTTCACTTCCTGCTTTCCATTTTGTTGGTTTTTTTTTTTGGTTGTTTTTTTTTTTTAATTGATTTTGTAATTTTTTGTCCTGTACCGAAGTAGGAGGTGATATGAGCATCCAATGACATAATGGGTACCATAGTAAGTGTCAATATTACATTTGTTCACTTCCTGCTTTCCATAATACAATTTAAGGTTTTTTTTTGTTTGTTTGTTTGTTTGTTTTTTTAATTTTGTAAGTTTTTGTCCTGTACCGAAGTACTCGGTGATATGAGCATCCAATGCCATAATGGGTACCATAGTGCGTGTCAATATAGTGATATATATAGCACATCATGACTGGTTCAAGACTCTTCATCCTTGTATTTAGCAAACATCAACTGCTTGTATTGTTTCTTGAATTGGCTCATCGTTGTGCATTGTTTGATTTCCTTACTCAATCCATTCCATAGTTTGATTCCACATACTGAAATGCTATGGCTAGCATAACGTAGTCCTAGCATAGAAGTGTTTCAAATGTACTTCTTCCCTGAGATCATATTTCTCCTCTCTTGTAGAGAACAATTGTATGACATTTTTAGCTAATTGCTTATTTTTAGCCTTATGCATTATTTTAGTTGTTTTAAGATGAACTATATCAGCAAGTTGAAGTATTTGTGATTTTACAAATAAGGAGTTAGTATGTTCTCTGTAGGCGGCATTATGAATTATTCGGACGTGTCCTTACTCCTCCCGTCCGCCAGTTGGCGCTGTGTTGACTTAACCGCAGTGACTTGATGACGGTGAAGAATCAACTGACGGTGGCAGGAGGTGGCGAGATGGCAGCGTCTAAAGTGGACGGAAAGGAACTGTTTTAAAACAATTTAGAGGCTTCTGCTTTTAATTGTAGAGTTTACAGTCGACGAGAAGCTTCGGATTCGTGAGTTAAATGTGACTTTAGCGAGCCTGTCCGCGAAAGCTTCCCCTGTTAGCTTGTCTGCTACTGCTAGCGGTTGCCCGTTGACAAACAAACACAAGAGAAAATGAATTTAGCTCAGAGCACCAGCCTCCACTCGCACCTCCGCGACGAGGAGGCGCTGGTGGTGGAGAACGCCATAAGGCTCGCCGTGGACTCCATCTTAAACGTGCTTTACGGGGTCAACAGCAGCCGCAGTCGGGAGTACCAGAGGATGGTGGCCGACAGGGACAAAGAGATCCAGCGTCTCGAGGGTAGGCTACGCGAGATGGAGCGCGAGGCACACACCTTGCGCCGGTGCGGCGGCGGCGGCTGCGCGTGCACGCTGCTCTCCGGAAGCGAGCGCGAGCAGGTCATCTCGTCCGCCACAGGTGAGAGACAGGCCGCGGAAGAGCGGGCCGAAGGCGGGGACACAGAACCGGAAGTCGGAGAGCAGGAGCAACAACAACAGCAGCAGCACTGTGAACTGAGTTTGTCTTGTAAGTTGGCATTATGTACCTTTTATGTCCTCACCTTATATTGTTTTATGTCGTATATTGTTCGGTACCCTTAAATACTCGCTCTTGTTTATTTAGAAATCATTGGGTGTATGTGCTTATTGTTGTAATGGGACACCAGTAAGTACACTTACAAATGTTTATTGTTATAATTGGACATCAAATACACTTATGTGTTTATTTTTGCAATTGGACACCCCCTAAAGTACTGAAATACACTCCATCTACTGATTTTCTAATGTTCTAATGCCCTGCTAAATGTCAATGTTAATGGTACTAATAATAGTAAATACATTATGTGTGCGCTGTAGTGGTTGGATAGACACTCAAAGCGTTTAAACCAGGGGTGGGCAAACTACGGCCCGGGGGCCACATCCGGCCCGCCAAGTGTTTGAATACGGCCCGTCCAATCTTTCCAAAGTATTTCATTTAAAGTCAACATACAACCTGGCATCATGGCCTGAGCCAACCTTTTGATGGTTGTATCAATTTCGTTGTTTGACATGGTCTGTTGTTTACAAAGTGCTCCTGAAAAAAGAGACACAAGCACATAATAATAATAAAAATTAAAATAATAATTATTATATTATTATTATTACTATTATGATTATTATATTTATTATATTAATGCTAATTATTATATTAAATATATATAATAATGTTATATTTGCATATTTTACATAATAATAATATAATTATTATTTTAATTTTATTTTAATTATTATAATATTTTATTATTTTTAAAATATTTAAATATAAAATAATAAATAATAATAGCAGATTGCATGACAATTTTACAGATACAATAATACCAGGTGGACTGTTACGTGTAAAATATATAGTCTGCCCCCCCCCCCCCCCCCGGAAATTTTGTTATATCAATGCGGCCCGCGAGTCAAAAAGTTTGTCCACCCCTGGTTTAAACCCTTCTGCCTCCTCCACCCACAGTGGGCCTCTTTGCCAATCCACCTTCACACGTGCCCCCCCTGAGCCAGGAGGCGTCGGCAAGTCTCCCCTTTGCTCCCGTGAGCCGATTGGTCCCGGAGCTGGATTCGGCAGACCCCTCGGGCGTGTCAGAGGACTCCAGGAAGTCGCCGTCGGCGTCTTCCAGCGGCGTGGCCGTCAAAGAGGAGCCGTGCGACATCGACTCTGTGCTCATCAAGTGGGAGATGAGCGAGGAGAGATTCAGGGAGCACCAGGAGCGAGACAGCGGTCTTTGCTGGGATGAAGGTAGCGCCCCCTGGTGACCAGGGATTGAAAATGAATACTTGTTTTTTTGTATGTATACCAAAATGACCTGGACCGTGGATTGTTGTGGTTCTTTTAGACCAACTGGAGCGCATGGACGGGATGAACTACGGGGAAGTGGATTCAGTCGCACACCAGATGACAGAGGCGGAGCAACTGAGGTGGGATTTTTAATCATGAAAGTCTTGCAATCACGACAAATGAAATGACATTTTTGCCTACTCACAGCCTGTCAATAGATGCTAGTGAAGTATTGTTAGCCGACATGCTCACCTGTGTCAATCACCTCAGGAACAGGAAGAAGCGAGTCTCCATGGCGGAGCTATCAGAGGAGGCCCAGCGGCTGAAGAGGGCGGCATGGAGAGCGGCCTCCAGGCGATACTACGCCCGCAAAGTGGCCCGCCAGCAGTCGCTCCTGGCGCGCCCCGGCCCCTTCCACCACCAGACGGCTCCCCACTACGCCGCCTCCACCTCCTCTTCGCATTGCCTCGCCTTCGGGAATAAAAAGAAGCGGGCGCCCATATCCACGTTACCTCAGGAGTCGCAGGCCCAGCAGAGGGAGGCGTGGCGAGCCTCCTCCAAGAGGTACTACTACGCACGTAAAATGGCTCTGCACCAGACCGAACCCTCGCAGTACCCTCTGCAGCACATAGAGCCTCCAGAGCCTCCAGGAGAAGCACAGGATGAGGTGAACTCGTACGCCGACAGTGGAGGACTGGGAGGAATTATGTGTAGTTGATGCAAGACCGAGGATGTTTATGCACTGTAAGGTACAATATTTATTGGTTATGGATCCAGTTGACGAGCACTAATGAGGAGCCTTATCATCTCTTCCTACTGCAGTCAACACCTGTCCAAATACTTTTCCCTGACTATAATAATCGAGGCTGTGTTGTTTTTCCCCTCACTCACTGGCACTACAGCGCCCCTAGCGTGCAAGAGCCGCAATTGCAGCTGAGGCCAACTGACTTCTTCTTAGCTCAACATCTTTTTGGTGGTACTAAAAGACGGTGGTGGTGGTGTTGAATAAAAATCTCATTAAATACATGCTATTGTGTGATGTTGTCATTTTGGTTGGGGATTTACTTGCATCATGCACATTTTTCTACACAAAACAAGCAGACGTTTGCACCATGTAGTCATTTATTCATTGTTTAATGAGCACGCAAAGAAAAACATGTTGAATTTTTTGTTACAGACACAGTTATGGGTTTCAAGCAGATACAGAGTGAGCTTAAAAGGCCTACAAATGCATGCAGACAGCTGACGTTACTGCAGGCCTGTTTGTGTGTATAAGACTTGTAATAGGATCCAAGAGACAGCTGTTATGGGGGTGAATGCTGATGAATGTGACGTGCACACGTCGGTAGGCAGCACATGTCTTTCACTTGCTCGATTTTTTAACAAATAGACAAGGATTTTGTGTATTTATCACCTTTTTCTTCCATCTGGTAAGAAAGCGCCGACAGGGGGCGCTCTGCTTGTGCTACCAACGCTCGGAGGAGAGATGCGAGTGGATTTGAGCGAGAAGAATCGGACTTGTCACGTCTGAACACGCGTGGACGAAGTAGCATACGCTTCTTAGTCGCTTTTAGGTGAGAGATACTGCGCAACATTCACCAATTTGCTTCAGAGGGCGCACAACTCCTTATTTACATGCGGGACGGGGTGGTGGGGGGTGTTTAGGGCAAAATACGCCCAATTGACAGTGGATTCACTTCTCTCCGGCTGAGGATTTATTAATGTGCTTGCTTGAGGACGTTTCGGTAGCACAAGATTCATGTTATGTCTTTCAGAGCGTGGACAAAGGGACAGATGGTTGTTTGCAGGCTGCGCGCACTGACCGTGTGCACTAAAAGGCTCCATGATATCTCATTATTCACGGCTGTTGGGCATGTTAAATGATCCCTGAGCAGCCATGTTATTGCATTTCACGTATATTTAAACAGTCTGATAGCGTAAAGATAAGTCAACAGCATTTTAAGATGCGGTGCCATGTATTAGCGCAACAGTGGTGCGCTTTCAGACAGACTTCCGTGACAATTGGCGTAATATTCTTAAGTGTGATGATAGTTTTGACAAAATGTTACAATTTTACAATGGGATTGTCTTTTTTTTACTCACTATAAGCCACTGGGTAGTTCCACTTGCATCTGGGTGCACCTGTGCACTCTTGGAGAGGTACGCTTGCATCCACCGGTTTCTATTCACTTTTGCTCGTTTGACATCGTTATCCTTCTATTTTAAAATGTCCAAACCACAGGAAAAATGTCTCTTCGAGCCGATAAATATCATGAAAGGACCGTTTGTCATCTTCCAAAGAGGCTGCGGAGCTTTATAGGCTGGTTAAAAGTCTTCTTTGAGCTCAGCTGGGCGCAGACTGACAATAGCGTCTTGGTTTGAATTGCTTGGCTGGAGGGTGGACCAAAACAAGTTGGACTTAAAGGGGGAGATAACTGTAAACGTGGGGAGAGGGGTTTCATATTCAAGACCTATGACGTGGCATTTTTAAATAGCATTTTGGACATTGGATTTATTAGACCCCAAATACCAATGTTAGGGGTTTGGGGGCATCTCTGGGCCTTTAAATAATGGTGTATTCCAATATGATCACCCCTACATGTTGAACTAACATGGAAGTGTCCTTTTTGCAGGGATTGCTGGGAAGAAGAAGGAGGCAGTCGAGGTTGGGCCATTGGAGAAGCTGTCATAGGTGGAACCACCAAGTAAAGGTAGGAATTCATGGCTTCCCCAGTGGCCAACGGTGCCCAATATTCCTTGGGATCACACCTAGAGACTGTACACTCGGCGTTGAGGACAAGAATGGACGGTTTTCAGGTTTAATTTGGTGACTTGGTCGCCTTTTGAAGCAGTCAGGGCTAGGCCAGTGCATTGACAAGCAAACATGGAGGGGCGGCTAGAGGGAGCCAGAGCACGGAAGGACGACGCCTTCCTGATCCTCAGTTCTCACCAAAGCGGATGTTTGGCTATTTTAATGTTTGAAGACACTTAAATTCATCCGGAAGACACTCCATTGTTCAACTGAAGCATTTGCCGTCGTAGTTATTTGCATTGTATTAGCCCCTTAGGGTGTGTGCTTCCTTACTTAAACTGCTTCCCAAGCTGACTGAAATCTGCCTTAGTTGACACCCAAATCCCACTATAAGCACAAATATAGCGTTGAAAAGTCAATACAAGTACATATCGTGAACTTTTAAGGCGAGTTTATATCGTTTACACGGCTATTTTTGATTATTTTAGCCGAGCTGTGCTTGGCCGGGAATCTTTTAAGATGGCCGCCGGGTGCGCGGTGACAGGTGACAGCGGCTCCTCACTTCCTGGTTGGTTTGTTTTGCTTTTAAACTAAGGCGAAGAAGGCTTTCAAAGCTAGTGAATGTATGATAAATAAAAGTCACTTAATGCTAAAAATATGTTTACATGTCTACTTTATATGGAAGGAACAAAGCACTTCCTGGTTGAGATTGATGCTTTGTTTTGGTTTTAAACAGCAGTGAACTGACACGTGTGTGAGCTAGCTAGTCTGTATGTGGAATAAATAAAGAAAATGTTGGGGAAAACATCCTCACATCTCTATTATTTGTGCAAGGGGGGGATCCACACAAGTATTTGCAGATACAAATGACCAAACTGTGTGTTTTTTTTTTTATAGGTAGCTCACTTTAAATACCTGCCATCTTGAATGATGCTGCATTGTGTGGCACTGGGACACAACATCCTCTCATAGGGCATCGTCTGCGTAAAGAAGAAAACAATTATGTTACTAAAGCACATGTCATTTGTTGTTGGTATCTTACAAGTAAGAAGTTATGACAGCTTTCAGACAAACATGCCAAACATTATTGGTGTAATTTTGTGTAATTTAATTTTATACAGCAGCGAAAGGGTTAAGTTAATGTGCTTTCAGTGCACTTGTGGTGCTGAAATGAGTGTTTCCATGTGTGCCCCCTCTAGTGGACATGTCTGCTTATGACACGAAGCTGCCGCATGCATGTCCGTGTGCGTTGTGGTCATGTTACAATCCTCTTACGACGTTAAGACCTCCTTTCAAACACCCCGACACATTCAGGAGTGTGTTGCATAACAAGTCCTGTGTTTGTGCGCGCTCGCTGAGTCGTTCTTTGTCTCTTGGCCGCCGCTAGTCGACGCTCACACCCTCCTGAGGAGCTATCAGCCGAGCCCGTAGACGCACACGGAGAGCAGCCCGGTGCTGAAACTCTCTGATGCTTGTTAACAAGTGTCTTTGAGTATCTTGAAAAGCGCTATACAAATAAAATGTATTATTATTATTTCTTGCTACGGCACTGTAGCCCAACCCCGCCCCTCCCCCCCACACACACACACGTCACGGTTCACTGCTTCTGCGTTTTTTTTTTTTTTGCCATTTTGGTGTCCTCATCTTATGGTTGCTTTGTGTCGTTGCAGCTCCTTAGTCGAGTCGGACAGCGCGGGGGGACACGTCTTTCACTTCCTGTGGGAGCTCTCGAGGAAAAGATGTAAGCTCACCCATCGTCTGTGGCGTGTGGGTGAATCCTCAGTGAAAGTGTGTGGTAAATGCAACACTTGGAGGGGGGGGGATGCACTGAAGCAGGGGTGTCCAAATATTTTGTACCGCAACATAGGTACTGTAGATATGCTAAGAAGGGTTCAATCCCACCCTCGGCCATCTCTGTGTGGAGTTTGCATGTTCTCCCCCGTGCATGCGTGGGTTTTCTCCGGGTACTCCGGTTTCCTCCCACATTCCAAAAACATGCTAGGTTAATTAGCCACTCCAAATTGTCCATAGGTATGAATGTGAGTGTGAATGGTTGTTTGTCTATATGTGCCCTGTTATTGGCTGGCCACCGGTCCAGGGTGTACCCCGCCTCTCGCCCAAAAAGACAGCTGGGATAGGCTCCAGCACCCCCGCGACCCTCGTGAGTAAAAAGCGGTAGAAAATGAATGAAGTCCATTAGCAGCTGCTTTGCTTTTTGTTCCTCCTATCTGGTTTTAATGTTTAACCGTTAATACGCACTGTGACGCAGGATGCATTCGATGTAATCGGCCATGTGACATTTGCGCTAAATGGAAGCAGTGTGGTTCAGGAAGTTGCAGCCAAAGACACCACGGAGACCCTTAAAGCTGGAAAAGCCAGTCTTCCCATGTACTGTCTATAGGAGCCATTTTATGCTGCCTTTGGGTGTAATGGAAGTGCTGCAATTGGTTGATTGGTTGACCACTGGTGGGGGTATGGAGGTGTTGGGTACAAAGGGGTGGAAGTGCATGGATTTAGGGTGAAGGGAGGTTACCACACACACACACACACACACCATTGCCCCCCCTTTGACCCCCTCTATTAGATCTATTTGCCTCCTTGGACATTGGTTGCTTTCACTTGTACACAAAAAACAACGTTCATTCCAACGTGCTCATGCGTGTGGACATTCCCTGCATCCAGAAGCTACGTGACCGTTGCTACATGGAGTAAAAACCCTCAATGGTTTTATTCTAGCACTTTGATTACTCCAAAACAAAGCAGGGGATTTATTCCCAAATGTAGCATAAATGGCTCCTACAGTGGCTAGATGAACTATTTTCAACTTCCTGTCTAGTACGTTGTCTGCATGAGTCAGAAGGTTGATGTTGATGCAACGCCCTGCCAAGCTTGCCGATTTGCTTCTCGTAAACGGCATTCTTCCTCCCTCTTGTCCCTCCCCCCCTCCCTCCCTCCCTCCAGCCGGTGCCACCGCCTTCCCTGGCCGCCATGATGGAAGAGGAGATCATCGAGGACCGGGCCAAGCTCAAGCAGGGCCTGGTCAAAGTGCTGGAGTGCGTGGCCACCATCTCCTCGGCCGCCGCCGTGGTCAACCCCATTTTTGGCGTGGCGGGCTCGCTGATCCGCGTGGTGCTGCACCACATCGATGACGAGGACATCCGCACACTCAAGCGCGAGTTCGGCTCGGTCAACCGCGCGCTGGACGAGCTCTCGCACAAGAACCGCAAGGCGCTCGTGGAGATCCAGAAGGAGACGCTGGACGGCCAGTACTGCCCGGTGGAGGAGAACCTGAAGAACCAATTCAGGAAGTTCATGGAGCTTGTGGAGGCGCGGCCGGAACACAGCGAGCGCAAAAAGGACGACTTTATGGAGAGCTACGCCAACGACCTCGGCGACCAGAACCTGCACACGCTCTACGACGGCGTGGTGGGCAAGCGCAAGCTCTTCAGCCGGCCCATCCTGGAGGTCTACCTGAAGCACTCTGGAGGCGACCGACGCACCATGGAGCGCCTGTGCACGCGCCTCACCTACCTCTTCTGCATCGGCCTCATCGCCCTCATGGGCTATGCCGCCGTCATCGGCGACGATGACGCCGGCCTGAGCGAGGAGTGGGCCGAGAAGATGGAGCACGTTCAGGAGAAGATGCAGCAGGCGCTCCGCATGTGCCACTGAGACCACATTCCACATGTGACTCCTCCCCCTACGTCCCCTTTTTCTCCTTCTGGAAGCCCTTTGGGACCACCCGCCATCCTAACTGGAGTTCTTTGTTACAACTCACGCTTTCTGTGGCCTTCAGAGAACATACTTTATATTCCCACAAGGACAACACATTAAGATTATGTCTCCGTCATGTTTAGGACCACCCATGCGCTACAAAAATGGGGTGTTGGAGGATATTAGACCCTCACTGAGAAGAAAAAAAAAGCATCATCGTCAGCAAAGCCAAAAACACGCACTCATAGGTTCTCCATAGAAGTGTTGTGTGTATAATCCCCACGGAGCTCCTAAATGTCTAACCATGCAGCAACACCAACAGTTACACTACTTATCTCCACCGTAAAGCTTTAGTGAAACACTACATAATTACTTCCTTCCATTGTTTGTCATTTAAAAGATGGGCATTTGAGCTCATTGAGGGGTTGAATGTGATTACTTTCATTTTGTTGGATGTGCACTTTACACGTGTATATATATACCACATACATGCACTACACAGCCGCCATTTTGACAGCATTTTAAGTTCAGCCAGCGGTGCCTCAATGTCGGGGTTTTTTTCTTCATTAGCTTTTGTGGCCAAATTTTTTGTTACTCGGTCATGGCCACGCCCCTCCCACATGATCAACATCCCACAGAGTATAGAAGTATACAAATGATGGCTAGAAATCTTTTCTATTTTGTGTCATGTTTTCTTTTGGCTCCTTATGCATGTTTGTACGCACCGCTTTCAATACATATCAAAATAAATATGATCAATGCCGCTGATGGGAGTCATTTGTCAACGCATCGTTCCTGAACGCATCATCCATGTTGAGGTTTATTGTACTGCAACAGACCTGACAAAGTACTCCTCAAAACCAACTTTAACAAACACCACAGTGATCTTCGAGGAGGAGGAGGTTAAAATGGGACTGGGACAAAAATAGCATAATTACCTCAGAGAACAAGTTCATGGACTGGTTCTGACGTAAGCCTTGTAGATGTGTTTATTTTTGGATATAATAAACATCTAGGGTACAGTAAACTGACTTCTCTCAGCCGTTCCAGACCACGAATGAAGGTCAGGTGGTGCAGTTACACGGTTAGTCCACTAGAGGGTAGGCGTACCTAGTGTATTGCAGGGGTGTGCAAAGCACACGGCACATTCTAAAAATAGAATTTAACAGGAATTGTTGAAAAACATAAGCAAAAATTGGAAAATCTGCGGTAGGTTTTACATGAATAAAGTCAAAATATTTAGAGAAAAAAGTAAATTTTATGAAATATCAAGGGAAGTAACGTGCTTTTAGTAACAAGGTTGAAAAAAAAATACTTGCAACTGAAAGCTGTAATTAAAAAAAAATTGATTGGGCAAAAAAATACTCATTACAAAGAAAGAAAATTACAAAACGTTTAAATATTTGGGGAAAAAATAATATAAATAAGATCAATTGTAAAAAAAAAAAAAAAAAAGACCTTTTAGGAGAATAAAATAAAGAAGTGAAGAGAAAAATGTAATTTAACCAAAAAAAAAATTCACATTTTTACAAGAGTAAACTCGTAATTTGGGGAAATGTCATTCTAACAGCATACAGAAAGAAAGGAAATAAAGTCATAACCATGATAACTTTTACAAATACAAGAATTATATATATATTATATTCATTATAATTTATAAACTGCAGAAATGTAAAAAAAAAATCACAACAATAAAGTCATATTGTTAGTACTGTAACTACAAAATATCAAAGCAACCCTTGCATCCAGTCAGCACCGCTGCAGTTACCCCATCTGTCCACTAGAGAGCGCCAATGATCATTAACTGTATTGGCTTCTACACTACAGGACGCCACTGCATTACCCTATTTGTCCACCAGAGTGTGCCAATACTCCGGTTATTGACTTCTTACAATACAATCCACCTGTTTTCCCTGAGGCCCACAAGTCCTAGACGCAGCACGACCACGTACTAAACCCACCTTGGTTTTTCTCACAATGTTAAAATCAAATCGAAATAGAAAATGTAAATATTAAAATGACATATTTCTATTTCTAATCATTTAACCCGACACCCGCTGCAATATAACATGATCTTTAAGAAACACTCACGTACCAGCCCAACTGGTTCCACTCAGTCTAAACTGGAAAATGCTGATTTGGCTGCAGATTGCAACCCCCCCAACATCCACCCCCACCCCCCCCCCCCTCCCCAATGTGTTTGTTTTCACATCTCATGCACATGAAACCGTTTTTGTGAACAAATTATATACCGTGAGAAAACATCACCGAGGTGTCTTTATCTTGCAAGATTTGCGTCATGGTTTATTTTTGGTGCAGGTTAGACGAGGAGGAGGAGGAAGGAGGGAGGGAACGGGAGGGGGGGGGTCACCATCATCATATTGCTTTAAATCAAATGAAACCCTCCATTCCATTTTGATATAATCCTGAATGTTTGTTTGGGGGGGGGGGGTCATTTAGTTCAATGAGACACCAAAAAAAAAAAATAGTACACTTGCTGATTTGCATGCAGGATGACATCTGATGACAAAATAAATCATCATCTTACCTCACTGGGTGCTTTCATTGTTGTTCATCACGACTTGCGAGATGATGAGGGAATGAAAAAAACACCAAAAATCATATTTATCATATTTATCCATCTTTGGGTGGCGACGCAAAAGAGATTGTTGGATGGAAACCACCAGCAAGCAGCTCCTTCCCTCTTAGATTCTGTTGCGCATCTCTTCTTTCCTTCCCTCTCTCTCTCTCTCTTTCTCTCTCTCTTTCTCCTTTCGGACCCCTCCCCAGACAATATTCTCCAAAAGAAGAAGAAACTTGCCAGACGGGAACGCAGCACATCGATCATCTCAGGTAAGAATGTTCTTATCTGGTACAAAAACGCGTAATAAGGTGTGGTGTAAAGGGGGTGGTGTAAAGCGTACGTGCGTAAAAGCGCACATTAACTGCGCATTTCTTTACTTGCTGCTTTTTTTTTAATACTTCAAATCGTCATCAGTGTTGTGTATTTTGTGTATTAAGTGCGTGGATTTATGGCTTTGATGTTGACAAGCGAGGACGTCAAGGATGTTCCTTGGTGCTTCAAGTGAGTCATGCATCATCTCAGGACTCCATTTTGTCCATACATGACATCATTACCTGGAGGCTTTTCATACATTACCTGGCTCCGACCTCCAGCATGGAAGATGTTTGCATCAATAATAAATATGAAGACCGTACAGTAGTGGATGCAGAAGGAAACAAGCTTGTTTTGATTTGATGTGGAAAGATCTCACTCCATGATAAAGTGGGACACGTGAGCACAAATGGATGATGCTATCAGACCCTTAAAGGGTCCCTCTTAACCCTTTTTGACCCACTTATGGGTCCAAAAGGACCCGGTCAGGTTGTTTTCTTGAAATATCTTCATAATGAAAAATTTTCATTATTTCATATTCCAGGTATTCCTAAAAAAAAACATGTTTTTAATATCATGCCATTCACATTTTTAAGTTACATTTTATAAATTTTAAGAAATTTTAGTTTTTGTGTTACTACCCCAACCTTCCATAAGTGGGTCAAAAATGACCCGGTCAGGTTGTTTTCTTGAAATATCTTCATAATGAAAATTTTTCATTATTTCATATTCCAGGTATTCCTAAAAAAAAACATGTTTTTAATATCATGCTGGTCACATTTTTAACTTATCTTTTATACATTTTAAGAGATTTTAGTTTTTGTGTTACTACCCCAACCTTCCATAAGTGGGTCAAAAATGACCCGGTCAGGTTGTTTTCTTAAAGTATCTTCATAATGAAAAAAATTCATTTCATATTCCAGGTATTCCTCAAAAAAACATGTTTTTAATATCATGCCATTCACATTTTTAAGTTACATTTTATAAATTTTAAGAAATTGTAGTTTTTGTGTTACTACCCCAACCTTCCATAAGTGGGTCAAAAATGTTGAAATATCTTCCGAATGAAAATTTTTCATCATTTCATATTCCAGGTATTCCTAAAAAAACATGTTTTTGATATCATGCCATTCACATTTTTAACTTACCTTTTATACATTTTAAGAAATTGTAGTTTTTGTGTTACTACCCCAACCTTCCATAAGTGGGTCAAAAATGACCCGGTCAGGTTGTTTTCTTGAAATATCTTTGTAATGAAAAATGTTATCATTTCATATTCCAGTTATTCCTAAAAAAAACATGTTTTTAATATAATGCTATTCACATTTTTAACTTATCTTTATACATTTTAAGAAATTTTAGTTTTTGTGTTACTACCCCAACCTTCCATAAGTGGGTCAAAAATGACCCGGTCAGGTTGTTTTCTTGAAATATCTTCCTAATGAAAATTTTTCATTATTTCATATTCCAGGTATTCCTAAAAAAACATGTTTTTGATATCATGCCATTCACATTTTTAACTTATCTTTTATACATTTTAAGAAATTTTAGTTTTTGTGTTACTACCCCAACCTTCCATAAGTGGGTCAAAAATGACCCGGTCAGGTTGTTTTCTTGAAATATCTTCATAATGAAAATTTTTCATTATTTCATATTCCAGGTATTTCTAAAAAAACATGTTTTTAATATCATACCATTCACATTTTTAACTTATCTTTTATACATTTTAAGAAATGTTAGTTTTTGCGTTACTACCCCAACCTTCCATAAGTGGGTCAAAAATGACCCGGTCAGGTTGTTTTCTTAAAGTATCTTCATAATGAAAAAAATTCATTATTTCATATTCCAGGTATTCCTAAAAAAAACATGTTTTTAATATCATGCCATTCACATTTTTAACTTACCTTTTATACATTTTAAGAAATGGTAGTTTTTGTGTTACTACCCCAACCTTCCATAAGTGGGTCAAAAATGACCCGGTCAGGTTGTTTTCTTGAAATATCTTCATAATGAAAAATTTTCATTATTTCATATTCCAGATATTCCTAAAAAAACATGTTTTTAATATCATACCATTCACATTTTTAACTTACCTTTTATACATTTTAAGAAATGGTAGTTTTTGTGTTACTACCCCAACCTTCCATAAGTGGGTCAAAAATGACCCGGTCAGGTTGTTTTCTTAAAGTATCTTCATAATGAAAAAAATTCATTTCATATTCCAGGTATTCCTCAAAAAAACATGTTTTTAATATCATGCCATTCACATTTTTAAGTTACATTTTATAAATTTTAAGAAATTGTAGTTTTTGTGTTACTACCCCAACCTTCCATAAGTGGGTCAAAAATGACCCGGTCAGGTTGTTTTCTTGAATTATCTTCATAATGAAAATTTTTCATTATTTCATATTCCAGGTATTCCAAAAAAAAAACATGTTTTTAATATCATGCTGGTCACATTTTTAACTTATCTTTTATACATTTTAAGAGATTTTAGTTTTTGTGTTACTACCCCAACCTTCCATAAGTGGGTCAAAAATGACCCGGTCAGGTTGTTTTCTTAAAGTATCTTCATAATGAAAAAAATTCATTTCATATTCCAGGTATTCCTCAAAAAAACATGTTTTTAATATCATACCATTCACATTTTTAAGTTACATTTTATAAATTTTAAGAAATTGTAGTTTTTGTGTTACTACCCCAACCTTCCATAAGTGGGTCAAAAATGTTGAAATATCTTCCGAATGAAAATTTTTCATCATTTCATATTCCAGGTATTCCTAAAAAAACATGTTTTTGATATAATGCCATTCACATTTTTAACTTACCTTTTATACATTTTAAGAAATTGTAGTTTTTGTGTTACTACCCCAACCTTCCATAAGTGGGTCAAAAATGACCCGGTCAGGTTGTTTTCTCGAAATATCTTCCTAATGAAAAATGCTATCATTTCATATTCCAGGTATTCCTAAAAAAAACATATTTTTGATATCATGCCATTGACATTTTTAACTTCCCTTTATGCAACACACAATGGATCCTCCCATTTTCTATTGTTGTACTTGGGGTCATTTTCTTTTTCAAAGATGTAAAAAAGTGAAAAATGAAGATGTTTCTAACATGAAATCATTCTTGTGTGGTCCTAAATATAATACTAAATATCATACAAGTGATTATTCCTAACCAAAATGGCAAAATTGGCATAAAAAGGCACGTTGAGCTCGCCCATGTGCATACAGAAAAAAAAAAGGCTTTGCTACACATCTTAAAATGCAGCCTGGGGCGCTGCTAACTATCCGCCAGTCAATTACAGATATGGAAATGTGAGTGTAATGTTAGCACTTTACAGCTTTGCTAGCGTTGTTAACGTTTGACTTCATTTGTTGTGGGGAAGTATGGGTACGACTTCAGAGGCGTATATTCCCCCAAATTTTGGTAATGGTAATGGTAATGGTAATGGTAATGGTTTTATTTCATTTGAACATGCATCAGATTCCAATTGAGTGCATCCCATAATCAGTTCCCAGTTCCACATGTCCAAAAGGAGTAGGAAGAAGCAAAGCTTATTAAATCCTACCCCTCCATCTGGTACTTTTACAATCACTAACTCTTACATTTGTTCACTTCCTGCTTTCCTAATATGATTTAAGTATTTTTAAATTAAATTAAATTAAATTAAATTAAAATTTAATTAAATTAAATAAATTTAATTAAATTAAATAAATTTAATTAAAATTTAAAAATTTAAAATTTCACATCATGATTTAAATCACATCAAAATTTAAAATTTAATTTAATTTAATTTAATTTAATTTAATTTAATTTAATTTAATTTAATTTTATTTAATTTTATTTTATTTTAATTAAATCAATTAAATTAAATTTATTTATTTATTTAATTTAATTACATTAAATAAATTAAAATTAAAATTAAAATTAAAATTAAAATTAAAATTAAAATTAAAATTAAAATTAAAATTAAAATTAAAATTAAAATTAAAATTAAAATTGTCGAGGTTTTGCATGTCTTTTGCATAACAGCGGTTAACACAGACCTTAGAGGCTTACTTAACATAAGTCGGGCTTCACTACACATCTTAAAACACCGGCTAACTATCCGCCTATCAACTATAAACATGGCGGTTTGATCCATTTTTCTTCAGCAAACATGACGTTGCTGTTAAAATGTGAGTAGAACGTTAGCACGTTAGCTAGCATAGCTTTATTTGTTTTGGTGGGGATGTGCCTATTGTGCTCTACAGTAGACTTTTGAGGCGTATATTTCCCAAAATTCCGATTGAATTCCAAATTGGAAGAGTATTTGACTTATCGTTTTTCTTCAGCAAATAGGCAAACGTAGCATGATGTGAAAATCTTAGCATTAGCATCATGTAGCTACGCTAATGTTTGCTAGTGTGCTACTCCATGTTGCTACGTCGTCTGTGATATATGTCATCTATAATGTTGGACGGGTAGCATCAAAGCTACAAAAGCAAATAATCCAAATATTTGACAGCGGACTTCCTCCTTCTCGCTCCCAGACAATGAGCAGCCCACTGGAGAAGGTCGTGGCCCAGAAGAAGCAGTCCATCGAGGCCGCCATGGACATGTTGGAAAGGGGCGCCGAGGTGATGGCCGGCGCCGTCGGCGAGCTCTTCCCTCTCTGCGAGGCCGCCGCCCCTGTCCTACGTCTGGCCTTGGACAACGTCCAGAGCAAGGAGGTCTTCTACGTGAAAGAGCAGTTCCTGACGGTGAGGAACAGCTTGGACGTGCTCTCCAGCCAGCTGGAGGACATCGACTGCGAGATCAAGAAGGGGCGTCTGGACTCTCAGTATTTTAGCGTGGAGGAGAACATCAGGAACCAGTTCAGGAAGTACATGGACATCATCGAGGCTAAGGAGCAGTTCCGGGAGGTGAAGACCAAGCTTTTTCTGGAGCATTTCTCCAAAAGCGGAGGGGAGAAGAACCTGTTTGTGCTCTACGACGCTCTGATGGGAAACAACAGTTTTGCAGAGTCCATCTTGGACGTGGTGGAAAAGTATGTTGAAACTCTACCAGATGGTTCAGAAGCTGCTAGAACCTGGTTGGAGAACCTGGGGACCAAGCGATACCAAAAATAAAATGCTGTACTTTGTTGGCAGGTACGTGTCGAGGAACCGCCGCCTTCTGGAGGACTTCTGCGTCCACATGAAGGAGCTCCTCTGCTTGGGTCTGATTGCTCTGCTGGGCCACTCGGCTTTGACCCGCGACCAAGAAGAAGAACAGGACAAGCTCCAAGAGTGGAGCCGCAAGATGGATGAAATGGAGTCCCGCATGAAGAGAACCATCGAGTCCTGCATCGCCGCTTTCCCCGAGCAAGCCAAGCTGGACGCTCAGCATCTCCTGCAGGAGAAGCAAACCGAGAACCTCCAGGATACAACCCAGGAGCTTCTCGACTTCCTGGTGAAAAAGTACGACTGGGTGAGCTGGTCCGTACGCCTCATTAACCACGCTGGGAGCACCTACCGAAAGTGGCGCGCCGGCGAGCACTTCCACCACGTGGCGGGACGCAACTGGTTCGAGGTGCTCCAGGTGAACAACATCAACCTGGTGGTGTCCTTCAGCACTCGGCCGCGGTCGGTGCCGCGGGACTTGGTTCTGCAGATGATGGAGGGTCAGGCCAGGAAGGGCAACGCCCCCGCCGTGGTGGACGTCCTGGAGAAGCAGCTGAGCGGCTTCGTGGTGCACGCCGTCAGTCGTCACAAGGAGTCGGCGGCGGCGTGGAGCTTTCCCGAAGAATGCCACTACTGGGAACGCCACAAGAACGTGGCCGTGTGCGTACACTCGGACTAACCCGAATGTTCTACAACGAATAAATTGATACGCCAAGTGTCGTTAAAGCGTCCATCTAAACGGTGGAGACGCTAAAATGGACAATTTAGGAGGATTTTGCAATGCCAAAAATTATTTGTCTATGAGCACCAAATCTATCCTTGCAAAAAAGGCCAGTAAGGATAATTCATAATGCCGCCTACAGAGAACATACTAACTCCTTATTTGTAAAATAACAAATACTTCAACTTGCTGATATAGTTCATCTTCAAACAGCTAAAATAATGCATAAGGCTAAAAATAAGCAATTAGCTAAAAATGTCATCCAATACTTCTCTACAAGAGAGGAGAAATATGATCTCAGGGAAGAAGTACATTTGAAACACTTATATGCTAGGACTACGTTATGCTTAAATTAAATTAAATTACATTAAATTAAATTAAATTAAATTAAATTAAATTAAATTAAATTAAATTAAAAATTAAAAATTAAAAATTAAAAATTAAAAATTAAAAATTTAAAATTTAAAATTTAAAATTTAAAATTTAAAATTTAAAATTTAAAATTTAAAATTTAAAATTAAATTAAAAATTAAATTAATTAAAAATTAAATTAAATTAAATTAAAAAAAATTTTAATTAAAATTTAAATTTTTAAAAATTAAAAATTAAATTAAATTAAATTAAATTAAATTAAATTAAATTAAATTAAATTAAATTAAAAATTAAAAATTAAAAATTAAAAATTAAAAATTAAAAATTAAAAATTAAAAATTAAAAATTAAAAATTACATTAAATTAAAAATTAAATTAATTAAAAATTAAATTAAATTAAATTAAATTTAAAAAAAAAATTAATTAAAAATTCAATTTTTAAAAATTAAAAATTAAAAATTAAAAATTAAAAATTAAAAATTAAAAATTAAAAATTAAAAATTAAAAATTAAAAATTAAAAATTAAAAATTAAAAATTAAAAATTAAATTCACGTTTTTTGCGAATAACTCTCGAACCCAAACTCCTATCGATTTGGAACCAATTCCCATCTGTATAATTCACAGCCAGCTTTCCAACGGTACCAAGCATGACTCTATTTATTATTACTCTAAGATATTATTTAGGAGTGTTCTGCTTGAACCGGTCTAAACTGGTCTGAAGCCATTCGAAAAAAAAAACGCTTTTTTGTGAATAACTCTCAAATGCTAAGTCCTCTTGACTTGGAACCAATTACCATCTGCATCGTTTGCTGCAAGCCTTCCAAAGGTACCAAGCACGGCTCTACAAACTTTGGTTCCTGAGGTATGCGATTTTTGATGATTATTTTTGTTTGAACCGATCTAAACCGGTTTGAAACCATTGAAAAAAGTGTTTTTTTTCCGCAAATAACTCTTGAAGTGTAAGTCCTATTGACTTGGAACCAATTCCCACCTGCAGAATTCGTAGTGAGGTTTCCAACGGTACCAAGCATGACTCGACAACTTTGGGTTCCCAAAATATGCGATTTTTGAACTGGTAGTTTGGTAATTCATCGGTCGGTCCCAAGCTATGTTGTCTGTAGGCGGCATTATGAATTATCCTTACTGACCTTTTTTGCAGTACATTTAGCCAGTGAAGATTGCTTTTATAGTTATTAGCCCAATTAACACAATTTTTGTGACCAAAGCTTTAGAGCAGACGCCATGTTTGTTTTTACTTTTTGTGTAATTTCCTACTAAAGTAAATGATATCAGCTGCTAACTTATTTACTAAGCACTTTGTTTCCATGCCCTCGTGAGGTTTGGACCTTCACTGCCAACACGAGTATTTTTTAAAACCAAATGCTCCTGCTGAAGCGTATGTAGCGAATCATTTAGCATGCTAACTCGTTATGTTTATTGTTTGGTTGCATTCATGTCCTATGTTTGTTTAGTTAGTCATCCTGTAGATGCACCATTGTGTATGCGCTTTCAGTCGTTACAGTCCACTTGCACTTGGACGAAGGACCCACCGCATCAGTTATACGCCACCTATATCACCACCTAGAGTGTTGGAGTAGAACTGCATCTGGGATACTGTATAGTACACTGGCTGTGTGACGTGTGCACGTTGAGGAAAATAAAGATTTACTAAGCATTGTAAATACATAGTATTTATATAAATACATAAATACATTAAATTATACATATATATATAAATAATATATATAATAATATAATATTATTATACAATATAATAATATATAATAAAATAATATATATAATATTATATAATTTTGGGCGGCACGGTGGTCTAGGGGTTAGCGCACAGACCTCACAGCTAGGAGACCAGGGTTCAATTCCACCCTCGGGCATCTCTGTGTGGAGTTTGCATGTTCTCCCCGTGCATGCGTGGGTTTTCTCCGGGTACTCCGGTTTCCTCCCACATTCCAAAAACATGCTAGGTTAATTAGCCACTCCAAATTGTCCATAGGTATGAATATGAGTGTGAATGGTTGTTTGTCTATATGTGCCCTGTGATTGGCTGGCGACCAGTCCAGGGTGTACCCCGCCTTACGCCCGAAGACAGCTGGGATAGGCTCCAGCACCCCCGCGACCCTCGTGAGGAAAAAGCGGTAGAAAATGAATAAATGAATGAATAATATAATTTTTATATATATAATATAATATATATAATAATATATTATAAATACATTTTTTTTACATAAATACATAGTAAAAACACAAGGCAAAAGCTAAAACCTAAAGTTTTAAAGGTGACTATAGGGGTGTTAGTTTGTCTCTGGAGGGCTCTAATAACTAAGTTTTCTATGCTCTAACTACCAAGAATATTCCATTTCTAAATATAAAATCCTACTCGCTGGAAATGTACTAATCTCTGTCGGTTGTGGAGTAAGTTAACCGCGATAAACGAGGGATTGCTAGAGTAGATGGATTAAATGGTTACTAAGCATGGTGCATTTATCCAACTGTCCTGCAGGGGAGCTATTTTACCTTTTCTTTCATTCTACCTATGATTAAAAAAATCCACTAATGTGAGTTTGCCTACTACTACTAATATACTTTTTTTTAAGTATATGGTCGTGAGTACTTGCCTGATGGGTTTTTTTTCCTGTTTTTTAACATTTTTGTGTTTTTTGTTACCGTCTTCCGGCTTGTGTTATTTTTGCCTAGCAACCTCTGTTCATTTGTACTTTTACCCCGTGTGGACTCTTTTTGTTAATAAACATTTTTGTTGTATTTCCTGCCCCCGCATCTTGGGTTCCACACCAGTTGGTAGTTCTTAAGATGTTTCAATCCGTAACCACGCACTAGTTGATATAAAGAAGCGGAAATATGTATTCAAATCATGCCTATTGATTGGTTTATTGGACTCTTAATAAAGTCAGTGCATGTTAAATTGTTTTGCTTCCTGTCATCCGATTAGCATCTTGTTTTTACCCGTTGTTTATGGATGTAAAAGCGAGGCTAATCTAATACGTTTTGCTTTTTCTCAGCACAAATGTGATTTAACGAGGCTGCACCGCAACGACTAATTTAATTCCCCCATTTGCACCCAAGTCAGCGTTTTCCGACCGCAGCGCTTACTGCCCCCGCAGACGAGCTGCAAAGTGCTTATCTTAGCAGGATGCTAACGTTCATGGCGTTTCATATCTCAGCACATCGGGACGCTCTTTAGCAGAGCAAAGATGTGTAATAACACATGTGCTGATTGTACAGTTTGCTAAGCGTGTGTGTGTGTGGTGGTGGTGGGGGGGGGGGGCTTCTCCTTTTGCTTATTTTGTAGATCAAATCAATGCAAGATATTTTTACATTTTTACCAAATTAATAATATAGTCATAAAGTCTCAAATTAAAACAAGCAAACATCTTTATACTGATCAAAGATCCTCTATTGGACAGGAAGGCTCTGCTGTTATTTGGGCTCCACTGCAAAAAGGCGAGTGAAAGGTCACACTAAGATATCATTCATTCATTCATTTTTTTACCGCTTTTTCCTCACGAGGCTCGCGGGGCTGCTGGAGCCTATCCCAGCTGTCTTCGGGCGAGAGGCGGGCAAAATATCATGAAATAAAAATGTAAATATTAGTCAACACAACCGAACATAACATGGAGTTTTTAAATGAAACGTAACCCTGTGTGAAAAACTGATGTCCCCCTAAAGCTAATACGCACCCTTAGCAGCAACAACTGCAATCAAGCCTTTTTAAGGTCGTGGATTCAGATCAGGACTTGGACTGGTCTTCATTTGGTTTGATGGTCTTGCTAGTTGCTTTCAGTTTGAGGTCAGATGGCAACAGATGGCTGGACATCTTCGGGATTTTTTTTTTTTGATGATTCATGGTCGTTTATGACAGCAAGTCTTCCGGTTCCTGAAGCAGCAAAACAGCTCCAGACCATCACACTACCACCACCGTATTTTACTGAAGTGAGGCCTGCAGTTCTTTTGATGTTGTTGTGCACTTTTGGGGGTCATTTTGGTTGATCAAGCACTCAAGCACTGTCATTGCCTACCCCGCCTCCATCTTGGAGACCCCGCCTCCTGCCCGATTGTGCTCAGGTGTCCCTCATCACCTGATTTCCTGCTTGCTAGTTATTGCCTCTGATTCCTCCTGTGTGGTGCAAGTTCGTTGTACATTCAGGTGTCGTCCTAGCTTTTCGACCTCTCCTTCTGCCTGCCGCTCTTGGATACCTTTGCCTTATTGGACTGACTTCCTGTGTACCGACCTTCACATTCGTGTAGAACCTTACCTCGTGTAGTGCCTGCCAATTCTGCCTTTGGGTCCCGCCTTGACACCGGGAAGGTTCACCACTGTTTCTTGTTTTGGCCATTTGTGGATAATGGCTCTCACTGTGGCTTGCTGGAGTCCCAAAGTGTTAGTAATCTGAAACATTTAAGTGTGACAAACAAAGAAATTAGGAAATTTCGGGATCTACTATCGAAATCCATTTCAAAGATCCTCTATATTAGAGGAAGGCTCGGAGTTGAAGAGCTGAGTAGGCATGTTGGAGATGATTGTCCAGCCTTTGCGGCTGAGCAGAGTGGAGGCATGCTGCTCTGAAAGCCAGTGGATTCATTAGCGGTCATGCGGCATTCGCCAAGGTAACAAATATTGATCCGAACACCACCCCCTGGCCCCTGCGGGCCCGCCTCGTAAAAAGGCCGATGCTGAGCGCCATGATGGAAAGACTTTAAGCATCAGTTTACTGACAAGATCTTCCATCACGCCATGCAATCACACTTTGCATCTGCTGCGGTCTCCAGTATGGAGGACCAAAACTGCCAAAATAATAAATAAATAAAAGTGAAAATAAAAACAAAAATGAAAAAATAAATCAAAAAATTAAATACAAAAAAAAATAATATAAATGGAAATAAAAACAAAAATAAAAAAATATATACATAAATAAATAAATAAATAAAAGCAAAAATAAATACAAAAATAAAAAACAAGATTCAAAAATTAAAAATAAATACAAAAATAAATATATAAATAGAATTACATATCAATAAATAAATAAAAGCACTCTGCTCTCATATGTATTTATTTCATGCTGCAGACAATGTCAGCTTGAAATGCAGAAGGAAAAACTATTCAAATGAGGGGGCGGTCCTAAGTGTGTCTTGGGTTGAACTGTTCGCCTATTGGTTGATTGACATGTGAGTGCGAAAAAGCTCCGTCGGGGAGGAGAGAGATCAGGCTCACATGTCAATCAAGCTGACATTGTCTGCAGCATGAAATAAATACATATGAGAGCAGAGTGCTTTTTTATTTATTTATTGATATGTAATTCTATTTATATATTTATTTTTGTATTTATTTCTACATTTATTTTTGTATTTATATTTAATTTTTGAATCTTGTTTTTTTATTTTTGTATTTATTTTTGCTTGTATTTATTTATGTATATATATTTTTTTGTTTTTATTTCCATTTATATTTACTTTTGTGTATGAAATTTTTAGATTTTTTTTTTCATTTTTGTTTTTATTTTCACTTTTATTTATTTATTATTTTGGCAGTTTTGGTCCTCCATACTCCAGCCATGTTTGTCCTTGTTATGCACCGCAGGGTTTTGCAGACAGAGGGCGCTGTTTGCTAGTAATATTCATTCCAGCGTCCAGTCAAGTATCTTGACTCACCATAGTAGCAAAGATTATCTTATCTGATTGTGTTGCCTTCAATTGCAGCATCTTTTCTTGTGAAAGGGGTTTTGCCGCAGGATGTCGGCCCCAAGTCAACTTATTATCCGACATGAAATTATGAGGAAAAGTTTAAAAATAACCTCCATATGGAGCGCCAGATAGCATCTAATATCAATATTTCATGAACAAATGAAAGAGCGGATCCAGGCGAGAGTCCGAGTGGCCCCCGGAGGGCTGAGCGGATCGATGCTAGGGTCTCTCTGGCAGCCCGTCGAGGCGCATCCCGGAGCTCAGGCTAATGCTATTAGGCGTCATCGAGCGGGCCCCGCCTGCTCTTTGACTCTTCTAATCGGATAAAAAGCCTTCAAACATTTGTTCGCTGGCTGCTGCTTCCGCATCACGACTCAGCAGCTCCTTTAAGGCCACGCCTCCGTGGCGAGGTTGCTAATACGGTTGCTAATACGGTTGCTAATACGACTCCTTTGGCTCTCCTAAACTGAAGGTTGTGGGTTCCATCGCTGGGCAAAATACTGAACCCCGCATTGCTTCTGATGTTGCGTCATCACTAGGTAAATGTGCTAACAGTGAGGTGGAAAAGCGCCTTACAGGTACATTACAGTACATTGTTACGTTATTACAGTAATAACAGTAACAACAACAGTAATGTAATCAGTATTAACAGTAAAACAACAATAACGGTAACAATAAAAACAATAGTTAACGTAACATCAGTGTCAACAGTAACACTAATAACAACGATAATATAACACTGACAGTAACGGGAACAGCGATTGTCTTGGTGGCTGGGGTCAAAGGTGATATGAATGTCTTTGTTTTCTTCAAGTACGACAAACCCAAGGCGAGATCTTCTGCACTTCTTTCTGCTGTTTTCCTAAACTAGGCAATCACATAGCTTATATTGCTACTACCAGTTAACACACATACACATGTGCATGTAGACACACACATAAAGTTGGAATGAAAGCGGGAGAAACAGGAAGCGAGGAAGAGGAAGTGTTAATCTTCTCTTTCTAATCGTCAGCAAATAAGAGTGGATCAGATACAAAAAAACTGTGGTCATTCATCACAAATGCGAAATCCATTATTTACATAAATGACTCCATGCCAGCATGTTGTAAAGCAGGGGTGCTCATTAAGTCGATCGCGAGCTACCGGTCGATTGCGGAGGTGGTACTGGTCGATCGCTGGTCGATCGCGGCGTGACATTAAAAAAATATCATCCCAGCATCAATGCCGTCACTTGATTGACATACAGGGCAGCCATTCAGATGACAACTGAATGTTGCCCTTCGGGCGACCAATCAAATCAAACGACGTCTCTAAGTGCAGCAGAACTTACGATGTCAGCCTATCATCCATCCCCGTTACTTGATTGACATACAGGACAACCAGTCAGATGACAACTGAATTTTGACCTTTAGGTCACCGCTCATGCGTAAACAACGATGCAAAGTGCTAAGCTAGTCGGCGAATTGCGAGATTTTAAAGCCCTCGCTAAAGTTTATGGTCACTAAAATGAGTGAAGGAGCTGGACCAAGTAAAAAGGCAAAAACTGGACCAAGTAAAAAGGCAAAAAACATATCACTTCCATACGGATATGGAATATTATACGGATATTATGATACGGATATTATCCATGACTGATAAACATTTGGAAGTGTGCTTGAGGCTGGCTATCAGCAGCTACTGTCCGGACTATGCATCCCTGGCTGGTTCAATTCAGTGCAAGTCATCAAAGTAAACTCAGGTAATTACAAAAAATGTTAATAGTTAATTATGTGTGTTTT
This sequence comes from Doryrhamphus excisus, assembly GCF_030265055.1. NCBI lineage: Eukaryota > Metazoa > Chordata > Actinopteri > Syngnathiformes > Syngnathidae > Doryrhamphus > Doryrhamphus excisus. Next base: position 16,290,056 of record NC_080482.1, on the reverse strand, counting down.
GCAATATTGGCTCATTTGGTTATGTAAGGTACATCAACATACATTGTACGTACAAATAATCCTCAATACATTTGAAAATAAATAGATGTTTTGCATTTTTGTAGTGGGTAGATCATTTTGACTCGGTCATTTTAAAAGTAGCTCGCATGCTGAAAAAGTGTGAGCACCCCTGTTGTAAAGTATACAACAACAGCGCCCTCTGGTGGCAGATGACTGCATAGAAAATAGCAAACGAGTAAAACACGCACATGAATGCCCCCTTTTAGAAACAGCTCCAGCAGCCTTGACAGCAGTTTGATTGTTTTGATTCTGCATGTTGAATATGAAGTGTTCAATATCTGACTGGGATCTTTCCATGATGTCCCAACTCTAAAATAACCACTACCTCCCTTTTTTAATAGTATCTGAAATACATACAACCAACAATAAAGTATCATTTTAGGGTGAATGGACAATTTGGAGTGGCTAATTAACCTAGCATGTTTTTGGAATGTGGGAGGAAACCGGAGTACCCGGAGAAAACCCACGCATACACAGGGAGAACATGCAAACTCCACACAGAGATGCCCAAGCGGGGAATCGAACCCCAATATCCTAGTTGTGTCATGACGAAGTCATCATTCAAACTTACTTATTTGTTGATATGAATCACAAAGAGCAAGGACCAACTTGCCGCGCTGTCTTTTTCCTGTCTGCGGTCTCCTCGCGCTGTGAGGCGTTCAGGTACACTCGTAAGTTTGAGTTTTAGGCGCTAATTGTTTTTTTTTTCACGTAACCACTGGGAACCACTGCTGTGTATGTTTACTGGATCAACACTCACTGTGTTTAATTAAGAAAAAGAGCGTAGTTTGGGGATTTTAGTTTTGTTTTCTGTTAATGTTACAACTTTATGGTAAATGTAACTTTTTTCCCCTCATAAAATGACAACTTTATTATGTTGCTAATAATTACAACTTAATAATAGTACTTTAAACAAAAAAAGACTAGAATTTTCCTGAAAATCTTTGCCGTTGATGTTAGAACTTTATTGTACAAAAGCCTTTTTTCTCCTAAAATTCCAACTTGAAGCTCTACCTTATTAGTAATGGTAATTAATAACGTGAAATTTCCAACTTGCTACGACTATGAACACTATTCTTTCGTAGATTGTGGCTTGAGTCACGGAACTTTATCTCTTTATTTATTATTTACTTATTTATTTTCTGTATCCTTTGGAAGCTTTCCTTTGAGTGACATTTAGCCAACCGGTCCTTGCCCGTCTCTTAAAGTAAAATACGCTGCGGTAAAGTGAATAAGAGTGATCTCATTAACCAACATGTCCGCCAATAAGAAGAATTGGATTTTCTGCAGTGGTGAATCCTGAAGGTAGTTTGATGCCAAAGATCAATAAGACTTCCTCCCAGCCTTTATCTCTTTCCTCACATCGCGGTGCGTATCGACCCGAGACGAAAGTGACGGATGCGACGGAGTCCTCTCGCTGACGGCACTGTCCATCACTGCACGTGGGCGTCTCAGAAAGGTCAAAGGTGACACTGAGGAGGAGATGATGAGTGCCATGTAGGGAATCGGACTTGTGTCGCTTTGGATTTGTCATCAAATGACTGCCGTACAGAGCAGAGGAAGTGAGCGTCTTCCCTCCCGTCCTCGCCATCTGTTGAGCGGGTCAACTCATGTCCTGTCCTGTGTGGCCTGGAAACATCTGCAGCGAGGCAGGCCCAGACCTCCTGTTGAAATATATGTGCTATGTGTCATTTATGATGACGACATACCTGGAAGGAAAAATTGGCTTTATGTGATTTCTAGCTTTGCTATTAATTAGGAGCGTGCTGCCCTTAAGGTTCCCAAGTACCCCATCAGACATTTGACCTGACGCCATTTACCCCCATGAGCTCCCTACTCCGAAAACATAAACCTTATTATGTTAATTACCTTGAAATATCGACGATAATTCATTGGCTAATTCATGTTATAGTAATTCTGGGGGAAAATTGTGTATATCACCTACTTTGGCCTGCATGTGCATGTGTGAGTGTGTTTGCTGTGATTTACAAGTGTCCCTGAATGCAGCGGCAACTTGTGTCCACTGCCACTACCATTACCCCCTTCTTAATATGGAGGACCAAAACTGCCAAAATAATAAATAAATAAAAGTGGAAATAAAAACAAAAATGAAAAAAAAAATCAAAAAATTAAATACAAAAAAATTAATTTAAATGGAAATAAAAACAAAAATAAAAAAATATATAGATAAATAAATAAATAAAAGCAAAACTAAATACAAAAATAATAAACAAGATTCAAAAATTAATACAAAAATAAATGTAGAAATAAATACAAAAATAAATATATAAATAGAATTACATATCAATAAATAAATAAAAGCACTCTGCTCTCATATGTATTTATTTCATGCAGCAGACAATGTCAGCTTGAAATGCAGAAGGAAAAACTATTCAAATGAGGGGGCGGTCCTAAGTGTGTCTTGGGTTGAACTGTTTGCCTATTGGTTATAAGTAAATACAAATATATATACAAATATACATATGTACAAATAAATAAATTAAATAATAAATAATATAATATATTAAATATAATATATATAATAATAAAATTAATATATATAATATAATTAATCATTATAATATATAATAAATAAATAAAATTAGACAAATAATTAAAGGTGGACTGTTATAATTATAAGCGTAAAATAGTGTGTGTGTTATAAAAAATATATTCTGGCCCCCTGCACAGTTTTGTTAACTCAATGCGGCCCACGAGTCCAAAAGTTTGCCCACCCCTGGTTTATACTGTATGAAGGCAGCGGGCCAGCAGTGATGGGTGTCACAAAGGTCAAACCTCAGCTTCAAGAGGTCTGCCGCTCCGTGGACAGCTGGTCATTTGATGTCCCCTCCCACCCAACAATGATAAACACGCAGAAGGCCACGATGCAAGATGGCTGGAAGCATGTCTGGAATATCTGCATTGAACACGTGCACACAAGTCACACACTAAATATAAAATCAGACGTTGCATTAAACCGCCTGACCTCACGCCTGACATATGTTTTCTTATTTGAATCCCACTTGATCCTTTTCATCATCTCAAATTTTCTCCAGTCATTAAAGAGGACTTATGTGCGCTTGAACACAAATGGAAACAACTAATAATGCGTGATAAAAGAAAATATAAAAAAACAAGTTTAAAAAGCAATCCAATTATCCAACTCATCTATATATTTAATATAAAAAACAAGGTGATTTGAATGAATGTTTCCTCAGTGTTTGGTTATTTTCAAATGACAAAATGGACAGCTGCTTGATCATAAGCTAAAGACTAATGTACTGATAATTACTAATATACAGTATCTATATAATTTTGTTCATCCCATATTTCCATTAGCAAAACATAAAATACATTGTTTTATTCCAAGGAGTACTGTAGTATATATCATAGGTAGTATTGTAGTACTTACAATGACCATGGCGTGGGTGGGAGGGCGCTGTCGAGCTGCTGCACAGTGCACTTCCTGGTTGTTGGCCAATCATTTTAAACACAAACACGCGCATGGAAAAGCGCCCCCCCCCCACACCACACACAACAGGGGCAATCCTAGCTAGCTGTTGCTGGTCGCACAACCAAACATCAATCCAATTTAATGTGTTTTACGTCAAGATACTTAATTCTCATGTCACTTCCAGCTTCTACTTAGAACGAAGTACTTCCGCGTTTGGAAATCTGTGCGTTTTTTTCACATTTTCGAATAAATGACGATCGACATTTTGTTGAAAAATAGCCTTGTGAAATGTAGCTGTCTGTCCGTGGTGTCGTGAAAATATCTCAATCACCAAACAAAACGGAAAGAATCCGTTTGTGACTCAAGCGAGATCAAATATTGATAGAACTGAGCGGAGGGACGCCTACGTGATACTACCAGCCAGAGCAACAGGTGATCCTCGTTCCCGGGCGTATTCGTGCTTGACAGCTAGCTGAACCAATCAGCGTCCAGAGAGAAACGCAAATGAACCAATCGCGGGCACCAGCCAAGTCAAGATGGGCGTTAACCAGGACTGCTGAGCCGAGGCTTGGTCAAATCCACACCGACCTTCGAGCTCTCACAGGCGGTGTGCTTGGCTTCGCTCTCACTGGAGAGATTTGTGGCTGTGGAAATACGATACATTGTCGAGCTTCTAAGGAAAAAGCCTTTCGGGCGAAGGACCTGGTGTATATTCGCGCTGCGGAGGATTCAGACAGGTAGGTAAGCGTTTTTTTTTTTCTTCTGTGTGCCGTGTAATTATAAAGCTTGTTTGTGTTAGCTCTCTGCTGCAGGTACACACACACACACACACACACACAACACATTTACACACACACACCGTTTAACATTAAAGACCATACGTGACCGTATTAATTTTAAAATATTTTTCGCCTGGTTATGTGCATTTTGCCGAGTAGGATAATCTAAGGACGTGTAAAGTATTAAAACAGGCGAACCTAACTCAGGGTCTGTTATGGTAGTTTGGTAATGTTTTGACACTAGTACAGCAGGCTTACATAATACCGACGTTGTTGTCTTTGACTGGCATGTTTAGTTATTATAGTAAGTCTTTTTTTGTGGTGACTCATAACACGTTCAACTGTGCGTCTAATTCCAAATGACAAATGAAGTATTTCCCTGTAGTGCGTGTGAAAGTGTGCGTATCTTGAATATCTATTGCTTGCTAATGTGTATTGCTAGCTAAGATGTCTTAGCTGGAAATACTATTTTTTTGTGTTGCAGTGTATTGCTTTTTGCCAATACAAGATGGAGTTGATTTGGCAGGAAACCTCGGCATGCAAGATTTACAGTACACGAAGTCAAACTGGTTTAGACATGTGAACAGCAGAACGGGGAACCAAGTGACACCCTTTTCAGTGTGGCTTTAGTGTTACTACAGTAAACCTCGGATATATCGGACTCGGATATATCGGAAATTCGCTCACAACGGACAGATAAAAAAGAAGCGATTTTTCTGTAATGCATTTCCAATAAAAATTCATTGCATATATCGGATTTTTTATAACGGATTTCGCCTATTTCGGACAAAATCTCCAGTCCCGTTCCAATGCATTTTCATTAAATTTCCCTCGCATTTATCGGATGGCCGCATCGTGGCGCTCCGATTCGCCGAATCGTGACAGGCCGCTATACGACGTCATTTGCAGCGTTTGCAGCGTTGCCTGCGCGTCCAGGTACATTGGAAACATAGTCAAGGAAGTGCCATCGAACACTTAGCTATTGGTGGCTGTTCGTAGAGTTTGGGTGAGTATGGACTGCATCAAATATGGAACAAAAATAGGCTTTCAAAAAATTATATATTCTAGCGTCACTGGGCGTGCTTCTTGATTCCCAGCATACCTTGCAGCGCTTGTTTGTAAAGAGTGGTAGTTACAAGTTAAAGAGGAAATGCACTTTTGGGGGAATTTTTGCCCATCATTCCCAATCCTTATGTTAGCTAGCTCATATAGTAAACCTCGGATATATCGGACTCGGATATATCGGAAATTCGCTCACAACGGACAGATAAAAAAGAAGCGATTTTTCTGTAATGCATTTCCAATAAAAATTCAAAAAACGGATTTCGCCTATTTCGGACAAAATCTCCAGTCCCGTTCCAATGCATTTCCATTAAATTTCCCTCGCATATATCGGATGGCCGCATCGTGGCGCTCCGATTCGCCGAATCGTGACAGGCCGCTATACGACGTCATTTGCAGCGTTTGCAGCGTTGCCTGCGCGTCCAGGTACATTGGAAACATAGTCAAGGAAGTGCCTTTTTATAACGGATAAAATCCCATTTACGCATATACCGGATATAAATCCCATATATGTGTAAAACGGACATTTTCCGGTATACGCATATAACGGATTTCGCTTATATCGGACAAAACCAGTGGGAACAATTGAATCCGATATATCCGAGGTTTACTGTAGTAGAGTTTCCGTAACAATACTTACTGTACTTTGTCATCATTTTGACTAGGTTTGTGCCGACAAATGGTACTTTGCTCAGACTTTACATAATCATTAATCAATATTAATCATCAATTTTTTTTCATTTCAGGTTCTCGCTAGTGCCATCTTGGCTACTAAATTACCTTGAGGATTAAAGTTGGATCCAATAGAGTTCTTCCTCATGAGGAAAGATGGGGAATGGACTCTCGGAACAACCTAGCTTTCTCTCAAGCATCCCGTTCTTCCAGTCCTTCCACATCGCCATTCTCGGCCTGGACTCGGCCGGAAAGACCACCGTCCTGTACCGGCTCCAGTTCAACGAGTTTGTCAACACGGTGCCCACCAAAGGTTTCAACGCTGAAAGGGTGCGAGTTTCTCTGGGTGGCCACAGAAGTGTGACCTTCCAGTTTTGGGACGTGGGCGGCCAGGAGAAGCTGCGTCCGCTGTGGAAGTCATACACGCGATGCACGGACGGCATCATCTTCGTGGTGGACTCTGTGGACGCAGAGCGCATGGAGGAGGCCAAGACGGAGCTCCATAAGATCGCCAAGACCTCTGAGAACCAGGGGGTGCCGTTGCTGGTGGTGGCCAACAAACAGGACATGAGACACTCTTTGGGACTGCCGGAGATCGAAAAGCTGCTTGCGCTGAAGGAGCTAAGCCCGGGGACGCCGTGGCACCTGCAGCCGGCCTGCGCCATCATCGGGGACGGCCTCAGGGAGGGCCTGGACAGACTCTACGACCTCATCCTGAAACACAGAAAGGTGTTGCGGCAGCAGAGGAAGAAGCGATAAATGAGAATAGAGACTTGAGTTACTGGAGGATGTCATCTTCCACATCCAGCACGGCCGTCTTGGAGCGTTGGGATTGTCTGGTGATGACACGGTCCATCAGGAAGTGAAGCGGAAAGGAATACGGTATGAAGATGAGAACGTTGTAGACAGGTGTTGATCTGGTTCTGAAGGTTTGAGGTGTGGAAAGGTGCTAAAAGTTGTGATCTGAAGGTTTCATTAATGGGCAATGGTTGCTTTTTTTTTAACCAAAAAAAGAATTTAACCAACTAGCAAAGAAGGGTGAAGACACCATCCAGTCGCATTTTCTTGTATTCTAACTCATCTTTTTTTTTTTTTTTTTTTTTTTTACACTAGGCTTTCAATGTGGGAGCAAAGTATTATTTTTTATTGTGCATTATGAATGGTTTGGTTGCTCTCTTTTTACTTTAATAAGGCACTTTAGATGATCACTTCCAATAGAGTTTACAGTCTATGAGAATGGACACTGTAGACTTTTGTATGGATTGATGTTTGGACACGTGCAGTAGGAGCATTTTTGACGAATAAAGACTATTTAGTGCACTGGTGACCATTCTTGTTTTTATGATCAGGACTGCAGTCTATTTGTGGCAGTGGATTGGGTCTCATTTGCATAATTGACCATGAAGCTTCTGCAGATACAGTAAACCTCGGATATATCGGATTCAATTGTTCCCACTGGTTTTGTCCGATATAACCGAAATCCGTTATATGCGTATACCGGAAAATGTCCGTTTTACGCATATATGGGATTTATATCCGGTATATGCGTAAATGGGATTTTATCCGTTATAAAAAGGCACTTCCTTGACTATGTTTCCAATGTACCTGGACGCGCAGGCAACGCTGCAAACGCTGCAAATGACGTCGTATAGCGGCCTGTCACGATTCGGCGAATCGGAGCGCCACGATGCGGCCATCCGATATATGCCAGGGAAATTTCATGGAAATGCATTGGAACGGGACTGGAGATTTTGTCCGAAATAGGCGAAATCCGTTATAAAAAATCCGATATATGCAATGAATTTTTATTGGAAATGCATTACAGAAAAATCGCTTCTTTTTTATCTGTCCGTTGTGAGCGAATTTCCGATATATCCGAGTCCGATATATCCGAGGTTTACTGTATATATTTATATATATATATATAATATAATATATATATTTATTATATAGCTGAAAGCATCCCAAAAATGTCAACTTCACTCATTGCTCTGGTTTTCCCATTTTTGCTGTTTTTTCAACATTTTCCAAATATTTCAGCTTTCTTCTTAAATAAGATCAATAAAGGTCACTTTTTCATAATATCAGGACTTTATTTCCATAATATTTTAACTTTATTCCCATAATATTAGAACTTATTTTCCTCCAACCAAAATTCCAAAATGGCAAATTTAATTGATTTTGTTTGAGTCTCATAATAATACAACTTAACAGCCCCGCCCCCCACATTTTGTCTTTAATATGTCAACTCATGCTGAAGTCAAATCATATTTGCTCATAATATCACAAGTTTATTCTTGGAAATTTGTGACTTTTTTTCTCATAATATTTAGATTTTATTCTCGGAATCGGAGCGCCACGATGCGGCCATCCGATATATGCGAGGGAAATTTCATGGAAATGCATTGGAACGGGACTGGAGATTTTGTCCGAAATAGGCGAAATCCGTTATAAAAAATCCGATATATGCAATGAATTTTTATTGGAAATGCATTACAGAAAAATCGCTTCTTTTTTTATCTGTCCGTTGTGAGCGAATTTCCGATATATCCGAGTCCGATATATCCGAGGTTTACTATATGAGCTAGCTAACATAAGGATTGGGAATGATTGGCAAAAATTCCCCCAAAAGTGCATTTCCTCTTTAACTTGTAACTACCACTCTTTACAAAACAAGCGCTGCAAGGTATGCTGGGAATCAAGACGCACGCCCAGTGACGCTAGAATATATAATTTTTTGAAAGCTTATTTTCGTTCCATATTTGATGCAGTCCATCCTCACCCAAACTCTACGTACAGCCACCAATAGCTAAGTGTTCGATGGCACCTAACAACACTTTGGACAAACATGGTTTTAGTGATTTGAATTAATTACCCAATTATTGTTCCTGTCAACCCCAAGCATAGTGCAGGACATTATTAAGAAGTCACTGCCAGGTGCAGACAGCTAGGAAACCCCAATCACCTGAATGCGGTGCCTAGCAGAGGGTTAGCACCGACATGTCTGTTTTCCTTCCTTGGAAATGCGGTCGGGGCGGTCCGTATGCTAAACCTGGTAGGACAGGCTTGGGCAGGAGCAGTGCATGAGCCGGGGGCCTCCCTGAGCGTCAGCTGACTTTATTAACACCCTCCGTTAACGATGCAAAGGCCCAGCTGGAGGGCGCAGCAGCTAGCCCCGTGTTACAAATAGAGCCAGTTGTTGGCTCTAGCAGCAAACATGCGGGCTGTAAAAATATCTGTTCCACTTTCAAAGCTGTGACCTTGATGCTGGCTCTGCATGCAGAATCCGTGCAAAAGGAGGTGGGAGGGTAAAAATAGAGTGCTAATTAGCGCTTCATTTCAATATCCATTTGGAATGTTCTTATGAACAATTGACTTGAATCACAGGTGACACAATGTACCGTACATGTTTAGTCATAACGTAGCCAAAAGCTTGCATGATAAACATCGACAATTCACTAGAGAAGGGGTGGACACTTGGATATTTTATAAATATTTCTTCAATATGTAATTTTACAGGATATTACAGAAAGACGTGTAGTAGGATAAATAAAAAAAAAATAATGTTGTAATTTTTGGAAAAATAGGTGATAGGAAAAGTTATGTTAGAAGAATAATGTCAATGTACTACAGGGGTGGGCAAACTTTTTGACTCATGGGCCGCATTGAGTTAACAAAATTGTGCGGGGGGCCAGAACATATATTTAACACACATGATTTTACGCTTATAATTTTAATAATTGTAATGATTTTTAATATATTTTTAATATTTTTTTAATATTTTTTAATAATTTTTAATAATTTTTAATAATTTTTTATAATTTTTTTTATACTTTTTAATACTTTTTAATACTTTTTAATACTTTTTAATAATTTTTAACAATTTTTAATAATTTTTAATAATTTTTAATAATTTTACGCCTTGAATTATTTGTCTAATTTTAATTGTCATACTATCAGCTATATGTTCTTGTTTCCTTTTTTTCAGGAGCACTTTAAACATCAGACCACATCAAACTACGATTTATTTATTTATTTACTGAATAAGACATCCGACTTGAAAGTCATGTTGCCAGCTGGTATGTTAAAAGTTGAAATACTTAAAAGCAACTGGCGGGCCGGATTCAAACCGGGCCGTAGTTTGCCCACCCCTGATGTACTAGAATACGGTTCTAATTGGTAGAACATTTGCAATAAGAAAGTTGAAACAACACAGAAAAGATACAAAAAAGTTGTAATTCTATGAGAATATGTATGAATATGGAAGAAACGTCATTCAAATGAAAAAAATAGCAATTTTCTGAGAATAAACTCATAATAATATGAGGAAAAGTAATGTTATTTTGGAGTTAAAATACCTAACAATAACAATATATTAAATATAATAATAATAATATATAACAACTAGAATTCCCGCGGAAATTTTGATGCTGTGAACCTACCGTGCTAGCACCTAGCAAGACAGCCTCAAGTACCGAAAAGGTTGATGCAGTCCCATAGTGTCCCCACATCATGCCATGTGTCTATTTGCCTTTAGAAATGAGTAAATTAGCTAAAATGCTAACATGCTAACAGTCATCATGCTAGCACCTAGCAAGAGGGCCTCAAGTTTAGAAAGTGCCAAGGTTGTCCTATAACCTTCCTACATCATGCCATGTGTGTATTTGCCTTTAGACATGAGTAAATTAGCTAAAATGCTAACATGCTAACAGTCATCATGCTAGCACCTAGCGAGAGGGCCTCAAGTTTAGAAAGTGCCAAGGTTGTCCTATAACCTTCCTACATCATGCCATGTGTGTATTTGCCTTTAGACATGAGTAAATTAGCTTAAATGCTAACATGCTAGCAATTAGCATTTAGCCACAGGGAGAGTTGAGAAGTTTATCTCAAAATTTAGCCGTTAATCACGTTTCTTACGTGGCCGTATGGCTGAGCTACAAGGCTGTGAAAAGTCGGTAAATTCTCGTTTTCCTTGGAATGTGGCTGTTCTAAAAATAGAACAGGTGTATCTAATCTAGTGGCCCATTTTTGAACGTTTTGGTGTATAGCGTCGCCGTGGTTACACGAAACGTTCCAAAAAATAAATACCGCTGTAGTCCTGAGCGTCAGGATTCCGGCGGTGTAACATGTGTGGGGGTCCTTCTTGCGGTTTTGGTCGCATTACGCGCACAAAAATGGGAAGCGGCACCCCTTTTTCAGACATGTTGGATTGTGCAAATGTAACCATGTGATTCAACTGTCTGCAACAGATCCACCATACCATATTGATTGTCTTTCAAGACTCCACAGCATCTTGTTTGATGTTTCACCTGACCAATGAGAGCACAGGGAATCCTGTCAGGAGACTTCCCGACTGCTGGGTTTGCATTCAAACCTTCCCAGACTGCCATGTTTGTCCTGATGAATGGCATCTTTGTGCGGAGAAGAAGCCCAGGTGCCTCTTGTCAGCTTGTTTACTGGAAAAGGAAAGCCAAAGAGCAAAAGGCCAGCTTCCACTTCTTCCTGCTTGTCTTTCCTCTGCGCTTCACGCTGTAAAAGGTCTCCACTCACACGTTTCCTGTGGCCCGTGTGGAAACGAGACTCTTTTATTTTTGTATTTATTTTTAATTTTTGAATCTTGTTTTTTTATTTTTGTATTTATTTTTGCTTTTATTTATTTATTCATGTATATATTTTTTTATTTTTGTTTTTATTTCCATTTACATTATTTTTTTGTATTTAATTTTTTGATTTTTTTTTTCATTTTTGTTTTTATTTCCACTTTTATTTATTTATTTATTTATTATTTTGTCAGTTTTGGTCCTCCGTACACACGTGTGGAAACGAGACTCTTTTATTTTTGTATTTATTTTTAATTTTTGAATCTTGTTTTTTATTTTTGTATTTATTTTTGCTTTAATTTATTTATTCATGTATATATTTTGTTATTTTTGTTTTTATTTCCATTTATATTATTTTTTTTTGTATTTAATTTTTTGATTTTTTTTTCATTTTTGTTTTTATTTCCACTTTTATTTATTTATTATTTTGTCAGTTTTGGTCCTCCGTACACACGTGTGGAAACGAGACTCTTTTATTTTTGTATTTATTTTTAATTTTTGAATCTTTTGAATCTTTTGAATTTTTTTATTTTTGTATTTATTTTTAATTTTTGAATCTTTTGAATCTTTTGAATCTTTTGAATCTTTTGAATTTTTTTATTTTTGTATTTATTTTTGCTTTTATTTATTTATTCATGTATATATTTTTTTATTTTTGTTTTTATTTCCATTTATATTATTTTTTTTGTATTTAATTTTTTGATTTTTTTTTTTCATTTTTGTTTTTATTTCCACTTTTATTTATTTATTTATTTATTTATTATTTTGTCAGTTTTGGTCCTCCGTACACACGTGTGGAAACGAGACTCTTTGCCGGCCTCTGTCTTTCATGTAGGCCTGTATCTGCCCTACATACGTCCTCGGAGAGGAGACGCTCATGTGAATAGATCTGCTGTCCAGGGGCTATCCATTAACCCGCCCACTGCAGGTTGTGTGCTCGGTATTGGAAGCGTTCCAAGCGAAAGCAAAGACACACAAAAAAAAAAAAACAGTGCGGTGTCTTCATGAGTCATTCAGCCGAGAAAAAAATCCATTATTGCTTTTTTTATAGCATCCTGCACCCGCCTGGAGCGTGATTGGGCTTTTATGCTGAAATGTGAAGTTACATGTCACACGTGTTGGTCAAATTATAGTCAGAACTGCACTTTTCCCACAAATTCATCTGCAGGGGTACGGTCATTGTGCTGAGATTTATCTCCTGGTGTACATGAATACAGGCATCCTCCCAGTCGCCCTATTATGCAAAGTTATCACAACGAGAATTCATTTTTCTACCCCCCCACCCATACACCCACCCCATCCTTTTGAGAGCCAGTGGCCTACGTATTTGCATGTGAATTGCACCCTCAGCCTCACTCCAAGTGGGGAGAACAGGACCACCTGCAAAGGGGGAGGGAGGCTGCGCTGGGCTGTCAAGTGAGGTTCCTAGCAATGTGAGGACCAAGCTGAAGTGGTTCCTGGTTTATCTGCTGCTGACTGCATCCTCTAAAACCCACACGTATGGAGCACCAAAACTGCCAAAATAAGAAATAAATAAATAAATATATAAATAAAATATTAAAGCAAAAATAAATACAAAAATAAAAAACAAGATTCAAAAAATAAAAATAAATACAAAAATAAATGTAGAAATAAATACAAAAAATAAATATATGAATAGAACATCTTTGTTACGTCTGCGTGTGTACGGAGGACCAAAACTGACAAAATAATAAATAAATAAATAAATAAAAGTGGAAATAAAAACAAAAATGAAAAAAAAAATCAAAAAATTAAATACAAAAAAATTAATATAAATGGAAATAAAAACAAAAATAAAAAAATATATACATGAATAAATAAATAAAAGCAAAAATAAATACAAAAATAAAAAACAAGATTCAAAAAATAAAAATAAATCCAAAAATAAATGTAGAAATAAATACAAAAAATAAATATATAAATAGAACATCTTTGTTACGTCTGCGTGTGTACGGAGGACCAAAACTGACAAAATAATAAATAAATAAATAAATAAAAGTGGAAATAAAAACAAAAATGAAAAAAAAAATCAAAAAATTAAATACAAAAAATTAATATAAATGGAAATAAAAACAAAAATAAAAAAATATTTACATGAATAAATAAATAAAAGCAAAAATAAATACAAAAATAAAAAACAAGATTAAAAAAATAAAAATAAATACAAAAATAAATGTAGAAATAAATACAAAAATAAATATATAAATAGAATTACATATCAATAAATAAATAAAAGCACTCTGCTCTCATATGTATTTATTTCATGCAGCAGACAATGTCAGCTTGAAATGCAGAAGGAAAAACTATTCAAATGAGGGGGCGGTCCTAAGTGTGTCTTGGGTTGAACTGTTCGCCTATTGGTTGATCGACATGTGAGTGCGAAAATCGACTAGGTATGCCTGCAAACGGCCACAGCAAGAGGAAGTCACCACACCACTCTCAATGGCGGTAAATATGGCTGCAATCTCCAGCTCGGACACCGACTTCCTGGTGGACCCCGCCATTATTGTCCCGGTAAATGTATACTTTTCTCCCTGTATACTTCCTCTTGCTGTGGCCGTTTGCAGGCATACCTAGTCGATTTTCGCACTCACATGTCGATCAACCAATAGGCGAACAGTTCAACCCAAGACACACTTAGGACCGCCCCCTCATTTGAATAGTTTTTCCTTCTGCATTTCAAGCTGACATTGTCTGCTGCATGAAATAAATACATATGAGAGCAGAGTGCTTTTATTTATTTATTGATATGTAATTCTATTTATATATTTATTTTTGTATTTATTTCTACATTTATTTTTGGATTTATTTTTAATTTTTGAATCTTGTTTTTTATTTTTGTATTTATTTTTGCTTTTATTTATTTATTCATGTATATATTTTTTTATTTTTGTTTTTATTTCCATTTATTTTAATTTTTTTGTATTTAATTTTTCGATTTTTTTTTCATTTTTGTTTTTATTTCCACTTTTATTTATTTATTTATTTATTACTTTGTCAGTTTTGGTCCTCCGTACACACGCAGACGTAACAAAGATGTGTCAACATCAACACAGCTGCTTAAGTCTCTTGGACAGGACGGGATGTTCTGTCATGTGACTTCCTGTACAAGCACCGCAGCCTGAAAATGAGTCAGGCTTGGCATGTCGAGTCACTTATTTTGCTTTTACCATAAACGCTCCCAGAATTGAATTTCAATTGAAATCGCTCTTTTTCTGGGGTTCTCCAAGACTCTGTTGTCAGCACCCTCCGGTTCATCATCTCCCCCTTCCATATATCCCATAAACACAACATCCGTTTGTGGATGTTGTCATCTGCTTCATAACATACCTCATACACAGAAGACATCCATGTGGACAATTTAGCAACATGGTCGATATACTTAGCCTATACTTATTCATTCATTCATTCATTTTCTACCGCTTTTCCTCACGAGGGTCGCGGGGGCTGCTGGAGCCTATCCCAGCTGTCTTCGGGCGGGGTACACCCTAGACTGGTCGCCAGCCAATCACAGGGCACATATAGACAAACAACCATTCACACTCACATTCATACCTATGGACAATTTGGAGTGGCTAATTAACCTAGCATGTTTTTGGAATGTGGGAGGAAACCGGAGTACCCGGAGAAAACCCACGCATGCACGGGGAGAACATGCAAACTCCACACAGAGATGCCCGAGGGTGGGGATTGAACCCTGGTCTCCTAGCTGTGAGGTCTGCGCGCTAACCCCTAGACCACCGTGCCGCCCATACTTATTCATATTTTCTTCAAATCAATGTAAAAATCTCATCTGGTCTCAACATTTCCACATAAGCAGTTTGCCCTTTGACGCCCCTGCACAATCTGAAGCTCCATTGTTCCATTGAAGGAAAAAGCAGCCCAGATCATCGTGGTCTCCCCTCCACTGTGCTGTGTGGATGTTGTGGGGATGTTTTTTCGGTTAAAATAAATGAATCGGGTGGAGTGGTTAGTATGTTGGCCACCAGTTGGTGACTCCAAATTGTCCATAGGTATGAATGTGAGTGTGAATGGTTGTTTGTCTATATGTGCCCTGGGATTGGCTGGCCACCAGTCCAGGGTGTACCCCGCCTCTCGCCCCAAGACAACTGGGATAGGCTCCAGCACCCCCATGACCCCTGTGAGGAAAAGCGGTAGAAAATAAATGAATGAGTTCTCCTCCTCATTTGTGTGGAAGTGGTAACTTTTTGGCTTCTTATTTTGTCTTTCCCCACCCTCGGCCATCTCTGTGTGGAGTTTGCATGTTCTCCCCGTGCATGCGTGGGTTTTCTCCGGGTACTCCGGTTTCCTCTCACATTCCAAAAACATGCTAGGTTAATTAGCCACTCCGAATTGTCCATAGGTGTGAATGTGAGTGTGAATGGTTGTTTGTCTATATGTGCCCTGGGATTGGCTGGCGACCAGTCCAGGGTGTACCCCGCCTCTCGCCCCAAGACAACTGGGATAGGCTCCAGCACCCCCATGACCCCTGTGAGGAAAAGCGGTAGAAAATAAATGAATGAGTTCTCCTCCTCATTTGTGTGGAAGTGGTAACTTTTTGGCTTCTTATTTTGTCTTTCCCCACCCTCAGCCATCTGGAGTTTGCATGTTCTCCCCGTGCATGCGTGGGTTTTCTCCGGGTACTCCGGTTTCCTCTCACATTCCAAAAACATGCTAGGTTAATTAGCCACTCCAAATTGTCCATAGGTATGAATGTGAGTGTGAATGGTTGTTTGTCTATATGTGCCCTGTGATTGGCTGGCCACCAGTCCAGGGTGTACGCCGCCTCTCGCCCCAAGACAACTGGGATAGGCTCCAGCACCCCCATGACCCCTGTGAGGAAAAGCGGTAGAAAATAAATGAATGAGTTCTCCTCCTCATTTGTGTGGAAGTGGTAACTTTTTGGCTTCTTATTTTGTCTTTCCCCACCCTCAGACAGCCGGGATAGGCTCTGGCCTAACCCTGCGACCCCAATGAGGCTAAGCGGCATATAAAGTGGATAGATGATATTTGGGACATTGTTGGCCGTGACGATTGTTCTTCTCAGCTTCACACCAGCTGCGAGATGATGACCGACAAACGACTTTTTCATTCTCTCCGGTCGTCGTAACCTTGAACCCCGAGCGACACAGTTCCACCCCCATGAACATCCATAACACCACCGTGTCCAGACACAAACCGGGGGTCCACAAAAAAAAACGTGTCCCCTCCAGTCTGTCCATTGTGAGGCACAGGCCTGTGAAATGTGTCTCTGGTCTTGTTTGGCCATGAGGGATTACGGCGGCTTCGGCTCTTTTGGTGCGGCGGCGTTGCGGCATTCCTTTCACATGACAGGCCCCGAAATTAGAGCAGAGATTTAGGATTGGAAGCCTCAAAATATAATAAATATAATAGTGCATAATCACATGCGGCAGTATACGTGGACATGCATCATTCAGATTAAATACATTTAAATGGAGCTTTTCATGAAACAAAAGGGTGACAAACAAAAGAATTCATATATGTGCTCAAGTGCTAAAACATGCAAAAACGCACATAATGATGCTGGGAATCCTACAGTTTAAAAAAAAAAAAAAGCTGAGACTATAGAAAGAAACCTGAAACACCGCACTATTCCTAAGTAAAAACTAGTTCTAACTCACAGAAACGGATTTATTAAAGATGGAGCTCACTAAGTCAGCTCAGTTCGACACGAACGTTTGATCATTTTGTTTATTTTCAGTGACTAGGCCAGGGGTCGGGAACCTTTTTGGCTAAGAGAGCCATGAAGACCAGATATTTTAAAATGTGTATCTGTGAGAGCCATATACATTTTTTTAAACATTGAATGCAATAAAATGTGTGCATTTTTATGTAAGACCAACAGTTTTAGATATAATGGGCTCTAATTACGTAGACCAGGGACACTACCCCACGCCAAGGGGGTGTGGCCAGCACACTTTTGTGAGCAGCGCAGTGTCCAATAATAAATCAAATACTTGCTGCCATTAATGCAACTTCTGCTGCTGCATGGTTTTGCACCGTACTCCGTATATTTCATTCTTTTGGCCATCTTTGCCAGAAGGCTTGGTTCTGCAGCTTTAGCTAGGTGACTATTTGACTAAAGGAGGAAAGTTTACATTTACATCTTAATGACCGAGGTAGACTACCGCATTACCGAATAATAATCGAGTTTTGGTGTTTGACCTGGAAAATATCATGAGGAAAGATAGATATAGTCGGCCGTATTGCAGTAGAAAATAAATGGACGAATTAAAATGCATAAGAAAGTTGTTGATTTTTAATATTTTTAACAGTGATTTCTGTGATGTTTACTTTAAAATGTTAGCAAACATACATTTTTATTGTGGTAAGAAATGCTTGAGAGCCAGATACAGTCATCAAAAGAGCCCTACCTGGCTCCCGAGCCATAGGTTCCCTACCTCTGGACTAGGCTAACCTAGCATGATCTTAAAATGTCATGTTAGCACTTTAAAATCACATAGCCATGCGAATGTTGCGAAAGTTTAGTCCCTTAAAGCTACAGACAACATGGTACAACATGGTCTCACACCCGGTATTTTTTTTTTTTAATTTTTTTATTGATCCACAGCACACTTCAAAAATATAATTTCTCAAGAAATCTTAAAAAAAAAAAATGGAAAAATCAGTAGTATAAGAAAAGTCAAAATTGTTGTAAACGAGAAAGTTGTAATTTTACTAGAATAAGGAAAAATAGTCATTTTAGAAGCATGAACTTGAAATATTACGGAAATGTTAATTTTTTTTTAAGTCGTAGTATGAAAAGGGATTAAGAAAAATTATGTTAATGCAAGTTGTGTAAAAAATAATTTAAAAAAAAGAGCAGAAATGAAAAAAGCTGTAATATTGCAAAAATAAATTCAAATTTTTTAGAGAGAAAAATGTCACATATGTTCTTCTTTTCTTAATATTATGACTTTACTCTGATAATATTTTGACTTTATTCCCATAATATTATAACTTTTACCACCACCTAATTTTTTCAAAAAATTACAACCTTATTTTGTTTCTTATAATATCACGTCTTAAAAATATACTGTATATTACTCTTTAATATTTCACAATAATCTCATAAAATTGTGACATATTTCTCTCTTAAAAATTTGAATAATTTTTTGCAATATTACAGCTTTTTTTTTTTATTTTTTATTTTTAAATTATTTTTTACACAAATTGCATTAACATTCATTCATTCATTTTCTACCGCTTTTTCCTCACGAGGGTCGCAGGGGTGCTGGAGCCTATCCCAGCTGTCTGTACACCCTGGACTGGTCGCCAGCCAATCACAGGGCACATATAGACAAACAACCATTCACACTCACATTCATACCTATGGACAATTTGGTGTGGCTAATTAACCTAGCATGTTTTTGGAATGTGGGAGGAAACCGGAGTACCCGGAGAAAACCCACGCATGCACGGGGAGAACATGCAAACTCCAGATGGCTGAGGGTGGGGAAAGACAAAATAAGAAGCCAAAAAGTTACCACTTCCACACAAATGAGGAGGAGAACTCATTCATTTATTTTCTACCGCTTTTCCTCACAAGGGTCATGGGGGTGCTGGAGCCTATCCCAGTTGTCTTGGGGCGAGAGGCGGGGTACACCCTGGACTGGTGGCCAGCCAATCACAGGGCACATATAGACAAACAACCATTCACACTCACATTCATACCTATGGACAATTTGGAGTCACCAACTGGTGGCCAACATGCTAACCACTCCACCCGATTCATTTATTTTTTATTTTTTCATTTTATTTTTATTTTGAACCCTTGTCTCCTAGCTGTGAGGTCTGCGCGCTAACCACTAGACCGCCGTGCCGCCCCTTGCATTAACATTTAGCATTAGCATTTCTTAATCCTTTTTCAACATTTCTGTAATATTTCAAGTTCATGCTTCTAAAATGACTATTTTTCCTTATTCTAGTAAAGAAGTATTTTTTTAGATTTCTTGAGAAATTATATTTTTGAAGTGTGCTATAATAATAATAATAAAAAAAAACAATACCGCGGGCTGCAAATGGCCCCCTGGCAGCACTGTGGACACCTCTGCCTTTAAAAAAACATATTATAATATGGCACTTTTAATGTGTCTAATGTTTTGCTGAATAAGAAGAAATAAAAAAGTTGGTGAAAAAAGTGTAGCGCTGCTGTCAGTGACACATCCCCATTAGACTAAATCCAATTGTTCTTATGGGACTCAACCCACGTTGGCAATAACACGCTCAGGGGCTGTTTAAACACAGCAGAGGAGTTCATTAATGCCAAAAATGGCATTGCCGAATAATCAACTGGGCCTCTTTTGGCCTGGGATGAAGAGAGAGGGGGGAGGGGGGGTATTATTGATGTTTAAGAATGATTAACAATCATCAATTATATATAGCAGAGGTAGGGAACCTATGGCTCGGGAGCCAGGTAGGGCTCTTTTGATGACTGTATCTGGCTCTCAAGCATTTCTTACCACAATAAAAATGTATGTTTGCTAACATTTTAAAGTAAACTCACTGTTAAAAATATTAAAAATCAACAACTTTCTTATGCATTTTAATCCGTCCATCTATTTTCTACTGCAATACGGCCGACCATATCTATCTTTCCTCATGATATTTTCCAGGTCAAACACCAAAACTCGATTATTACTGGGTAATGCGGTACTCTACCTCGGTCATTAAGATGTAAATGTAAACTTTCCTCCTTTAGTCAAATAGTCACCTAGCTAAAGCTGCAGAACCAAGCCTTCTGGCAAAGATGGCCAAAAGAATGAAATATACGGAGTACGGTGCAAAACCATGCAGCAGCAGAAGTTGCATTAATGGCAGCAAGTATTTGATTTATTATTGGACACTGCGCTGCTCACAAAAGTGTGCTGGCCACACCCCCTTGGCGTGGGGTAGTGTCCCTGGTCTACGTAATTAGAGCCCATTATATCTAAAACTGTTGGTCTTACATAAAAATGCACACATTTTATTGCATTCAATGTTTAAAAAAATGTATATGGCTCTCACAGATACACATTTTAAAATATCTGGTCTTCATGGCTCTCTTAGCCAAAAAGGTTCCCGACCCCTGATATATAGTATACTTCAGGAAATAAGCTTTGTGATATAGGTCAGAATCTTATTATTAGTATCAACTTTGCTCTTTTCCTTTTTTGCTGCTGGTGTTGTTTTTAAAAAATATATTTTTCCAAATATTTCAACTTTGTAAATTTTTCAAGAAAACACTCTCATATTGTTATTTTCTTCCAAAAATATTTTGACTTTATTCCCTCAACTTTTCCCCTACCTAATTTTGCAAAATTTTTTGCAAATTTGCAAATTTTTCCACTTTTCTGACCTATAAATGTCATTAGAATGTTGGATTATATATATATAATATATTATAATATATATAATATATATATAATGTTGTTATATTATATATTATATATATTTTGTGACTTATTTTGGGAACTTCTCTTTCTTGATAAACAAGGGAATACTGTATTACAACATATTTTCTTCAATATTTCAACTTTATGCTACTAAGATTTATTTTTCCTCAGGATATTACGTTATTCTCAAAAAAGTATGATTTTTTTCTCATTAGATTACACATTTTTTTCCCCATTTGTTTGTTTTTTTCTTTTTGTTTTAAATTATATTTTTCAAAAGTGTTACCGGTTAATAAAAAAAAAAACATCAGTGGAAAGAGTCTCCAAGCTTTTTGGTTCTGTAGATTTCTCATTATCTTAATTTTAATTATTTTTTAATTATTTTAAATTTCAATATATTAAAATATTAAAAGAGCGTTTTTGCAGGAACCATTAAATCCAAAGAAATACAGCTGAATAGGTGCAGATTCTGGAAGAACTATGAAGCTTTATGTGCTGGTTATTGTGTGTAGCTGCTCTATAGGAGTCAACGGCTTAAAACAAAGGGCTGAAAAATGAGCATAATAGGTTCCCCTGTCAATAAACAGGATGTAAAAGTGTTTTACAGAGGATACAGAAAGCAGCTGGGGTTATTTTACAAAGTGACACTTTGTTTTAGTTAATTAATTAATTAATTAATTAATTAATTAATTAATTAATTAGTGGCCTGGCGTGCATGTTACGTCTCGTCTCCCTTTCATTCATTTTCAATGAAACATTTTCAAACTAATCTGTTCGCTTCACCACTGAGGGGGCGGGGGCTGGCTGCACTTTGTACAGCCACCTCAAGGGGATGTCTGACCCCCCCCCCCCCAGATTGTGACACTATCTAATCAAAGCCTCGACAGATCTTCCTGTATCACTTCCATCGTGACAGGCAGAACATTCTGTGCGGGGGTTTCTACGAGAACCAGATGCACTTAAAAGTTCCCGGGGTGCGACAGGAGGAGGGAGGGGTCTCAGGTTCTTCTCCTTTGACTGACAGAGTCTTAAATCCACATAATGAAAGTACTAGAGCAGGGGTGGGCAAACTACGGCCCGGGGGCCACATCCGGCCCGCCAAGTGTTTGAATACGGCCCGCCCAATCTTTCCAAAGTATTTCATTTAAACTCAACATACAACCTGGCATCATGGCCTGAGCCAACCTTTTGATGGTTGTATCAATTTCGTTGTTTGACATGGTCTGTTGTTTACAAAGTGCTCCTGAAAAAAGGGACACAAGCACATAATAATAATAATAATAATTATTATTATTATTAGATTATTATAATTATTATTAGAACTATTATGATTATTATAATTATTATATTAATTCTTATTATATTAATTATATATAATATTATTGTTATATTTGCATATTTTACATAATAATAATATAATAATTATTATTTTAATTTTATTGTAATTATTATAATATTTTATTATTTTTAAAATACTTAAATATAAATATAAAATAATAAATAATAATAGCAGATTGCATGACAATTTTACAGATACAATAATACCAGGTGGACTGTTACGTGTAAAATATATAGTCTGGACGTTGAACAGGCTGATTGGTAAATACTAAGTAAACCTCGGATATATCGGATTCAATTGTTCCCACTGGTTTTGTCCGATATAAGCGAAATCCGTTATATGCGTATACCGGAAAATGTCCGTTTTACGCATATATGGGATTTATATCCGGTATATGCGTAAATGGGATTTTATGCGTTATAAAAAGGCACTTCCTTGACTATGTTTCCAATGTACCTGGACGCGCAGGCAACGCTGCAAACGCTGCAAATGACGTCGTATAGCGGCCTGTCACGATTCGGCGAATCGGAGCGCCACGATGCGGCCATCCGATATATGCGAGGGAAATTTCATGGAAATGCATTGGAACGGGACTGGAGATTTTGTCCGAAATAGGCGAAATCCGTTATAAAAAATCCGATATATGCAATGAATTTTTATTGGAAATGCATTACAGAAAAATCGCTTCTTTTTTATCTGTCCGTTGTGAGCGAATTTCCGATATATCCGAGTCCGATATATCCGAGGTTTACTGTATATATATATATATATATATAATATAATATATATATTTATTATATAGCTGAAAGCATCCCAAAAATGTCAACTTCACTCATTGCTCTGGTTTTCCCATTTTTGCTGTTTTTTTCAACATTTTCCAAATATTTCAGCTTTCTTCTTAAATAAGATCAATAAAGGTCACTTTTTCATAATATCAGGACTTTATTTCCATAATATTTTAACTTTATTCCCATAATATTAGAACTTATTTTCCTCCAACCAAAATTCCAAAATGGCAAATTTAATTGATTTTGTTTGAGTCTCATAATAATACAACTTAACAGCCCCGCCCCCCACATTTTGTCTTTAATATGTCAACTCATGCTGAAGTCAAATCATATTTGCTCATAATATCACAAGTTTATTCTTGGAAATTTGTGACTTTTTTTCCTCATAATATTTAGATTTTATTCTCGGAATCGGAGCGCCACGATGCGGCCATCCGATATATGCGAGGGAAATTTCATGGAAATGCATTGGAACGGGACTGGAGATTTTGTCCGAAATAGGCGAAATCCGTTATAAAAAATCCGATATATGCAATGAATTTTTATTGGAAATGCATTACAGAAAAATCGCTTCTTTTTTATCTGTCCGTTGTGAGCGAATTTCCGATATATCCGAGTCCGATATATCCGAGGTTTACTGTATACACTTATGTTTACTTACTGTTACTTTACTGTACATGCAAAGTTGTTTTTGTTTGTTTATTCTTCGAAATTTGGGACATGTCTTGTAAATGCCAACTTGTATACGCAGTCGTGGTCTACGTTCATGCCTTTTTTTTTTTTTTAGATTTTTCTTCCTCTTCTGTGTTTGTAATTAGCATTGAGGTAATATTAGATATTATATTATGTGCATTAAATGTAGCCTGTTAGCACGAGAAGGTGCAAATGCCTGAATGGGCGTGGTTATTCTATTTTGGCAGCATGGAGAGTGACAAAATTGGGCTGGTCCCCTCAGCTGTCTCATCACTCAGCGGGGAGGGGGTCATAGCCCAAATACTAGTATGCCCCCCCCCCCCCCCCCCAGACACACACACACACACAAATGGGTCAAGCCCCGGCTATTGAGCTGTGATGTCCCAGTTGAGACAGCAATGAGGGAAATGAAGTCCAGCACAGCTCCAACCCAAACAAAGGGACGGGGGGGGGGTGGGGGGGGGGTGCAGGCCCACTTGCATTCTAATGAAGATGCTAACACACTTGTGGTTGGAGTGCTGAGCTGCAAGCACTCCCCCACCTCCACCTCACTCGGCTCGCTGACTGATGGGCGAGCGGTCGCCCAGAAATGAGAGGCTGAATTATTGAGGCGGTCGACACCCTGTTCATTTCCTGTTCAATCAACACGCTTTGAGAGCTATTTCACCGACGCTGAACGTGTTCTACCAGAGATGACGGCAGACTTTGATGATCATCGTCTCTTCCTGTCACACAGCGGCTGTCTCGCAACTGGAGGATCGCTGGTTTGACAACTGAAAAGCTCTCAACATATTGGATTCTATACAATTATACAAAAGTTTTCCTCACAAGGGTCATGGGGGGTGCTGGAGCCTATCCCAGGTGTCTTGGGGCGAGAGGCGGGATACACCCTAGACTGGTCGCCAGCCAATCACAGGGCACATATAGACAAACAACCATTCACACTCACATTCATACCTATGGACAATTTGGAGTGGCTAATTAACCTAGCATGTTTTTGGAATGTGGGAGGAAACCGGAGTACCCGGAGAAAACCCACGCATGCACGGGGAGAACATGCAAACTCCACACAGAGATGGCCGAGGGTGGGGAAAGACAAAATAAGAAGCCAAAAAGTTACCACTTCCACACAAATGAGGAGGAGAACGCATTCATTTATTTTCTGCCGCTTTTCCTCACAAGGGTCATGGGGGGTGCTGGAGCCTATCCCAGGTGTCTTGGGGCGAGAGGTGGGATACACCCTAGACTGGTCGCCAGCCAATCACAGGGCACATATAGACAAACAACCATTCACACTCACATTCATACCTATGGACAATTGGGAGTGGCTAATTAACCTAGCATGTTTTTGGAATGTGGGAGGAAACCGGAGTACCCGGAGAAAACCCACGCATGCACGGGGAGAACATGCAAACTCCACACAGAGATGGCCGAGGGTGGGGAAAGACAAAATAAGAAGCCAAAAAGTTACCACTTCCACACAAATGAGGAGGAGAACTCATTCATTTATTTTCTGCCGCTTTTCCTCACAAGGGTCATGGGGGGTGCTGGGGCCTATCCCAGGTGTCTTGGGGCGAGAGGTGGGATACACCCTAGACTGGTGGCCAGCCAATCACAGGGCACATATAGACAAACAACCATTCACACTCACATTCATACCTATGGACAATTTGGAGTGGCTAATTAACCTAGCATGTTTTTGGAATGTGGGAGGAAACCGGAGTACCCGGAGAAAACCCACGCATGCACGGGGAGAACATGCAAACTCCACACAGAGATGGCCGAGGGTGGAATTGAACTCTGGTCTCCTAGCTGTGAGGTCTGCGCGCTAACCACTCGACCGCCGTGCCGCCCCAGGTACAATATAAAAATATGATCTAACAAGAAAACTTAAAAAAAAAAAAAATCAGCAGATTTGAAAAAAAAATCTAATCTAAAAAGTCGTCATTTTACAAGAAACGCATTGTTACATTAGGAGGCAAAATAATGTCATTTTAGTAGAATAGACTTGAAATATTAAAGAAAAAGACATATTTTTTTCAAAGTCCTAAGTATGCAAAACAAACAAAAGAAGAAATAAGGTTGTGATTTTTGGAAAATTTGATTGTGGAAAAAGCTCAATGTTATTAACATAAAGTTAAATTAAATATTATGGGAAAAGTTGTCACGATGTGGGCGTTACCCTCTCGTGACAACTCCTTTAGTTTCCTTCTTTGCCTCTGTTCCGGTTTCCATGCCCTTATTTTTGAAACTACTTCCTTTCTTGTTTATTCGCCGACTCATTTCACACACCTGTCTCTAATGTCACACTCCCTATTTAGTTCAGGTGTGTGCTCTTTAGTTTGTGGCTTCATTGTGTTGCCTGGTAGTTGATGTCTGCATAGCTCAAGTACCATTAAATTCCTTTTACCTGCATTTTGGTCCTGCTCTCTGCATCCTGGGGTCGCATCGCAACGCTCGCAAGCCCGGACGTGACAAAAGTGGGAAAATAGTAGGAACATAGGAATGTAAAAAAACAACAGCAGAAATGAAAAAACAGATGTTTTTTTTTTTGTAAATAAAGAGAATAAATTCATCATTTTATTTTGGTAAATTTAATTATTTAAAATTAAATTAAATTAAATGATTTAACTCATAATATTTGGAGAAACAATTAGAGAAAAAAAAATAATAATAAAATAATTGGAGAAATAATTAGGTTGGATTACTTGTTAAATTATGGAAATAAAATCCAAATATTATAAATATCAAGAATTTTTTGACAAAAGACTATTCATGAAGAAAGTTGAAATATTTGGAAAATAAAAAACAAATGGGGTAACAAGAGCGTTGTGCATACTAATAATACACTTTTCCACCTTTTATTTTGGTAAATTTAATTATTTAAAATTAAATTAAATTAAATGATTTAACTCATAATATTAGGAGAAACAATTAGAGAAAAAATAATAATAATAAAATAATTGGAGAAATAATTAGGTTGGATTACTTGTTATATTATGGAAATAAAATCCAAATATTATAAATATCAAGAATTTTTTGACAAAAGACTATTCATGAAGAAAGTTGAAATATTTGGAAAATAAAAAACAAATGGGGTAACAAGAGCGTTGTGCATACTAATAATACACTTTTCCACCTTTTATTATGGTAAATTTAATTATTTAAAATTAAATTAAATTAAATGATTTAACTCATAATATTAGGAGAAACAATTAGAGAAAAAATAATAATAATAAAATAATTGGAGAAATAATTAGGTTGGATTACTTGTTATATTATGGAAATAAAATCCAAATATTATAAATATCAAGAATTTTTTGACAAAGACTATTCATGAAGAAAGTTGAAATATTTGGAAAATAAAAATCAAATGGGGTAACAAGAGCGTTGTGCATACTAATAATACACTTTTCCACCTTTTATTTTGGTAAATTTAATTATTTAAAATTAAATTAAATTAAATGATTTAACTCATAATATTAGGAGAAACAATTAGAGAAAAAAAAATAATAATAGAAATAATTAGGTTGGATTATTTGTTATATTATGGAAATAAAATCCAAATATTATAAATATCAAGAATTTTTTGACAAAAGACTATTCATGAAGAAAGTTGAAATATTTGGAAAATAAAAAACAAATGGGGTAACAAGAGCGTTGTGCATACTAATAATACACATGCCATTTTCTTATACTGTATGTAATAACGTCTTGGCATATCTACATTTGTTGCCCCCATGTCCACCCCGATCCCCCTGGGGGGGGACCAATATGAATCAAATGAAATGTCGACTTCCCAAGAGCTCTGTTATGGAATCTAAATTCCAGATTACAAATTGTTGAAAAATATTCCAGCATAATTAAAAGTATGGCGTGGAAAGAGAAGATAAATAAAAGCCACAGCGTGTTCCTGAGCAGGAATGTGTGCTGCTACACCCACACTGCTAACACACCTCACTTGATAAGCAGCCATGATGTCACTATGCAAACACACAAACACACACTAGATGCTCCAAGCTTGTAATGACTCCCAGCAAGCACTTCTGTGACTGTCAAACGTCTGCGGGCGCCTCAACTTCACTGATTTGTGAATGCCAGCTTATTCTTCCAATTCAAAGTTCATTCATTCATTTTCTACCGCTTTTTCCTCACGAGGGTCGCGGGGGGTGCTGGAGCCTATCCCAGGTGTCTTGGGGCGAGGGGCGGGATACACCCTAGACTGGTCGCCAGCCAATCACAGGGCACACATAGACAAACAACCATTCACACTCACGGGGAGAACATGCAAACTCCACACAGAGATGGCCGAGGGTGGGGAAAGACAAAATAAGAAGCCAAAAAGTTACCACTTCCACACAAATGAGGAGGAGAACTCATTCATTTATTTTCTACCGCTTTTCCTCACAAGGGTCATGGGGGTGCTGGAGCCTATCCCAGGTGTCTTGGGGCGAGAGGCGGGATACACCCTGGACTGGTCGCCAGCCAATCACAGGGCACATATAGACAAACAACCATTCACACTCACATTCATACCTATGGACAATTTGGAGTGGCTAATTAACCTAGCATGTTTTTGGAATGTGGGAGGAAACCGGAGTACCCGGAGAAAACCCACGCATGCACGGGGAGAACATGCAAACTCCACACAGAGATGCCCGAGGGTGGAATTGAACCCTGGTCTCCAATTCAAAGTTTGTCACGTCATATTGTCATGTTCTTAATCTTTCTCTTATTATGGTGGCAATATCGGGTAACAGGCATGCAAGGGTGACTTTAGGGGTGTTATTTCATGTCTAGAGGGCTCTAATAATGTTAAAAAAGCATATTTAGAAGGTCATAAACAGGTTGTCTATACTCTAACTCCAAAAAAAATCCCATTTATGAATACAAAATTCTACTTTTGGGCGGCACGGCGGTCTAGTGGTTAGCGCGCAGACCTCACAGCTAGGAGACCAGGGTTCAATCCCCACCCTCGGGCATCTCTGTGTGGAGTTTGCATGTTCTCCCCGTGCATGCGTGGGTTTTCTCCGGGTACTCCGGTTTCCTCCCACATTCCAAAAACATGCTAGGTTAATTAGCCACTCCAAATTGTCCATAGGTATGAATGTGAGTGTGAATGGTTGTTTGTCTATATGTGCCCTGTGATTGGCTGGCGACCAGTCTAGGGTGTATCCCGCCTCTCGCCCCAAGACACCTGGGATAGGCTCCAGCACCCCCATGACCCTTGTGAGGAAAAGCGGTAGAAAATAAATGAATGAGTTCCCCTCCTAGTTTGTGTGGAAGTGGTAACTTTTTGGCTTCTTATTTTGTCTTTCCCCACCCTCTGCCATCTCTGTGTGGAGTTTGCATGTTCTCCCCGTGCATGCGTGGGTTTTCTCCGGGTACTCCGGTTTCCTCCCACATTCCAAAAACATGCTAGGTTAATTAGCCACTCCAAATTGTCCATAGGTATGAATGTGAGTGTGAATGGTTGTTTGTCTATATGTGCCCTGTGATTGGCTGGCCACCAGTCCAGGGTGTACCCCTTTTACTTTTGAAACCAATTGACTTGGTGTTCATGTCAGCTCTGCAAGATAGATTTCATGTAGTGTGTGTGTGTGTGTGTGTGTGTGTGTTGTGTGTTCAATCCGAGTCATGTGAGCGTCACGCTTCACATGACTTTCCTGCTAATTCCAACAAAGCAACCAACAGCAACAGATTAGATAAAAAAAAAAATAAAAAAAAACACACACTCACACAAAGATAAAAGTGACACATCTTCTTACGGAACAATCTGTGAGTGGTTGTTATCATTTTTCAAACAGAGAGGTAGCTCGTCGTTGTCGTGCTTGTGTGACTGTCAGGCTAATCTTTCCTCAACGCTAATTGCTTTAACTGTAAATCCTGAGCCGTGAGAAGCTCATCCGTGACCGCATTCCCTGGGAGGATGATTGTGTGTGTATGTGTGTGTGTGTGTGTGTGTGTGTGGCACCACTAAGTTTGGTCTACATAAAGTCAAGGTAATATGCAATGTAATACAAACACTATAAATGGAGCCTCCATATAATGAAAGTGAGAATCTTCCACAGCCAATCGACGGCAAGCATTTCGTAGCGCCACTGAGGTTTGTGGGAGACCATAAATGGAACCCACAAGTCTAAGTGCTAGTTTGGGGCTCTGATTGGGTCTGGATCCGGTCCAAATAGCACACATCTCAAGCGCTTTGTGGGTTTGATGATGAATGATGTTCTCTCATATCACGTATCACGACAGAGACAGTCAATCTTGCTAACAATGAACCGTGAGAACTCGGAAGTCTGACATTTATGCTGAAATGTCGAAGGAAAATGTGGTCCAAAAGTTGACCAAGGACCCATAATACCGACAAAAACAAGTTATTTTGTCTTCTTTTAGAGATGATAAGGGGAAGAAATGCTACTTTCAGTCATGAAAAAGGCCCGCTTCAAGAATTTTCAACAATTTAAAGCTGCTGCAGAAATGGAGGTTGACCAAGCCATGGCGTTGGTGCCACTCATTCCTACAGGTGTTCCAAGTTTTGGACTATTTACTATCTCCTCTGTCTGCATAAAATACCCTCATGAATATCAGTTGAACGGCATAAAAGCATAACTTTTCACGCTTTTTATGTTGAGAACTGATAATTTGTTGAATCTTACTTATGTTCGACTGATGATTACTAAAAAAAAATGTCCGGTACTGAGAATCGGGGCAGCTTTTGAAAAATGGCTAGGATTGAATGAGTTAAAGAGAAAAGGACAGGAATTAATCAATGCATGGCAATTTTTATTGCAAATGTTGTGTGTTTGGGTCTCTGCTTTTTTTTGGAGGTGTCCAACAGAAACCTGAAAAGCAAGTACAGTAAACCTCGGATATATCGGACTCGGATATATCGGAAATTCGCTCACAACGGACAGATAAAAAAGAAGCGATTTTTCTGTAATGCATTTCCAATAAAAATTCATTGCATATATCGGATTTTTTATAACGGATTTCGCCTATTTCGGACAAAATCTCCAGTCCCGTTCCAATGCATTTCCATGAAATTTCCCTCGCATATATCGGATGGCCGCATCGTGGCGCTCCGATTCGCCGAATCGTGACAGGCCGCTATACGACGTCATTTGCAGCGTTTGCAGCGTTGCCAGGTACATTGGAAACATAGTCAAGGAAGTGCCTTTTTATAACGGATAAAATCCGATTTACGCATATACCGGATATAAATCCCATATATGCGTAAAACGGACATTTTCCGGTATACGCATATAACGGATTTCGCTTATATCGGACAAAACCAGTGGGAACAATTGAATCCGATATATCCGAGGTTTACTGTACTACTGCGTAAAAAATACAAGGTTGTATTGTTTGTGTTAGCAAATTAGCAACACTAAAATGTTGTACAAAAGAGGTGTCCAAACTTTGTCTGTTGCTAGCTGCATACCGTTGTTGCAAATTAGAAATATTGCAACAACATCATTCTGTGGGTCTATAAATAAAACAAGCCACGTGTAGCAAATGGCCCCCAAACTCCACCTTGGACACCACTGTACAATATTTACATGTAATAATAAAAGGTTTATTAAGGAAGGAATTAAGGAATTATGTTTCTTCAGCTCAGAGTGGAATCTCAGTTAGCATGAAAATGTAAGCCAAAATTTGTGTACATTTATGGCTCCAGTCTTGTTGCCTTATTAACACACTGTGGGCGTCGGCATTATTTCTTCTTGTTCCTTGTTAGAAAAACAGGAAGTAAACTGTCGCCCGTTTATGATGTCATCAGTAGTTGACTCTTTGTACAAAAAATAGTCAGTCTTGAAAAAACGCTACCGCGCTGCTTTGAAGGCATCAGTCAGAGAGAGCTATGCTAACAAGAATGCTAAGGTAATTACCTCCCGGTAAAGGATAGGTATTTTATCCGAGAGGAGACCGAGTGCTGCAGCAAAGCAGACATCAACAACATCAGGGTAAGTTAACATTTGCCTCCACCCTGCCATACTTGTACTACTACAAATAGTACTACATCGTAGTTTTGCCATCAATAGCGAGAGGTACTCCGCAGTGCCGCCTAACGGCCACTTTGGTTATTACCTTTAACAGGCTGCCGCTTTGTTTGTCAGTGTCTAAAATGAACACGTTTCAATTCCCTGCGATAATTTCCATATCAGCGGGGACCATACACCCAACCATTTAGTTGTTGCACTCATGCATAATTTACAGCCCTGCAAGAGGAGCCATTTATTATGATGATGACTATTTTGAAGCTTGTGTGAGGCTGCAGGAGTTTAGCATTTACTTTAGCAGCTAACCTTTGAAAAGAATGCGCTGGGGGGATCAAACGTGGCAAAGTCAACAGCGCCACAGTGTGTAGGAATCCTTAATGGGCCAATTATAGCACATGCATTCATGCAACAACTGCATGGCGGCTCCCCAGGGGAATTATTCTAATGGGAGAACTGGGAAGAGTGGGTTTTTATCACTGATTTCTTGAATACACAGGGGAATAACAGCCTGTAATGCAGAGTTAACCTTGGGACAGTGTGCTAACTTACTATCATTTAGCGTTGAATAACTAATTTGCTCCTGCCCGCCAATATTTTACGATATCTCCAACAAAAACAAGGCACAAAAATAAAAAAAAAGCTTTATAAAATGTTAATGTCAATGATTAACTTTAAGGTTTTTAAAACCTGAAAAAGGTTTTAGCAGGGGAGCGTTGTTTCCAGCACATATTAACATGCTGTTATCTGCTGCCCTCTGGTGGACAACACAAATATTGCTCTGACTCGAGTTTTACTTGCTACACATTTTATTATTAATGTCAATGAAAAACATTGTTGCTTTTTTAAGTAATGCACAATGAAAAGACTGAGGGAAAATGACAAAGGGCCATTTGCAGCCCTCGGCTTGTGTTTCGAAATAAAATGTTTAAAAAATAATTGTAGAAATAAACAGGGAAAAAAAATGATATTTAATACAATACAATACATACAATTACATTTAAGTTACTGTTTCCTGTGTAATGCATGTAATGCATAGAAAAAAGAATCCCAAATACGTCATATTTGATTCCACTTTTATTTTTAAAAGGATTTAATGGACGTTATTCTTGAATATATACGTCTTTTAAAACTCAAATGGGACCCATGTTGTCCAACGGTCATAAAATTGCGACCCACTCTTATTTACGTGGCATCTTTTGAAACAATACAGTTTTGTAATGCTCAAAGTGGCATTTTAGAGTCATTTATTCATGCATTTTATTAAGGAAACAAGGAGGAAAATGATAACTGCAGGCATGCAATAACGCATACATTGAAATAAAATTGCTGTAAATAAGACTACAAAATCAGATATTTCTCTTTTAATTTTGCAATCTGTATATATTAAGAGGACGATGACACCCGTATTGACTAAATTTGACTTCAAATTTTACTTTTACTTTTAAATTGTCCATAGGTATGAATGTGAGTGTGAATGGTTGTTTGTCTATATGTGCCCTGTGATTGGCTGGCCACCAGTCCAGGGTGTACCCCGCCTCTCGACCGAAGACAGCTGGGATAGGCTCCAGCTTATACCTGTGAGTGAGGATAAGTGGGATAGAAAACGGATGGATGGATGCATAGATTTATAAAAAAAATACTCACAAGGGGGCGCCATTGTCCCTGAAATACAGTTTCCACTGGTTTCACACATACAAGTATTATTCAGAATACTGTACGGCAGGGGTGGGCAAACTTTTGGACTCGTGGGCCACATTGAGTTAACAAAACTGTCTGGGGGGCCAGAATATATATTTTTTATAACACACTATTTTACACTTATAATTCTAACAGTCCACCTTGAATTATTTGTCTAATTTTATTTATTTATTATATATTATAATGATTAATTATATTATATATATATATTATTTGTATTATATATATATTTAATATATTATATTTTATATATTTATTATTTATTTATTTAATTTATTTATTTGTATATATATATAGTATATATGTATAGTATAATATACATATATTCACTTATAATTCTAACAGTCCACCTTGAATTATTTGTCTAATTTTATTTATTATATTATATATTATATTTAATCTACATATTATATATATAATTTATTATATATATTATAATTATATTATTAATTACATTATATATCAATTATATTATATTTTTATATATTTATTATTTATTTACTTATTTGTATAATTTTATCTGTAAACGTGTCAGATTATTAGCTATATGTTTTAAATATGTTCCATATATCCCTTTTTTCCAGAGCACTTTAAACATCAAACTACAAACTTGAATTTTATATTTTAATTTTTTTTTTATTATTTCTATTGTTTTGTTTTCTTCAATTTCTTCAATACACAGCATTGTTACAAGACCGAGACCTGCTGCGACCCTATTGGCTGTCTGCCTTTCGTGCAAAGAAAAACACACTTTATGTTTTTTTTTTTTTTTATTGCATCGTAAATAAGGCATCCAAACACGGCTACAGTCGCCATGGAAATGATTGGCATCTGTCGATGACTGTGACGATTAGGGGCAGGTACCAGCCAGGCTGATGAATCCATTTCCATCAATTAATGTGGCGAATGAACGAAGGTGACACGCTCAAAATATTAGGAACGGCTCTGGCTGGACTAGCGTGCGTTGCCGTGGTAATTCATGAGCCACTTTGACACCTCCACCTTCTGTAGCAATCCAAACCAAAGTGGCGCCATGCAAATTAGGGCGTGAGGAGGAAGTGAAATCACAGACGTACTAAGAATACTTGATTCCAAAAATAAGAGTTCTCCACTCAAGTTATCGTCACCTCCAATATGCAGCAGGCCCAACATGGATAGGGATGGTATCTTTGAGCATTTTTATGCAGCGCCTCCTATAGGAAAGCGACAGCAATAACTAAACACGATGGTCTTCGTGTGTTTTTGGAAGGAAGTCAAGACCCCAAAAGGGTCAAAAAGTCAATCAGTCCTGCTGTTTTCTTCCGTTAGTCACCGGCTTCAGTGATGAGCAGCCTTGTTCTGATTGGTTGAGGCTGCTTATCAGGGCTTTCCTCATTGGCCGCTTGACCACTCCTTTCTTTCACTTCCTAGCCACCCCCCCACAAGGCGCTGTGAGGCCCTGCTCGGTCCAAAGACGTTTCTTCAGGCTGGTCGTCAGTCAAAGCCTAAATGCATGTTGTGGTATTAATATTATATTAAAGAGCGCACTTCTAAACACATTTGCATGCATCGAGATGAAAAAGTTGTTTGAAATGGGGGCGGGTTGGAGGAGCGGGGGTGCAATTTGCATTTGGTGAAACATATGGCGCGGCCACGGAAGCCACGGGCCATTCCTTCATTACCCGATCTCCGTTTCATCAGCTCCCTGCTCACCCGCTGAGCCTCCCCGTGGCGGGGCCTTCTGTCCCCGAGGCTCCAGTGACAGGGGACAATATGTCCCCGAGGTGAGGGGCTGGGGGGGGGGGGGATGCGGTGGTGTTTGGGGAGGTCACGCGGATCCTACAGTACGCTGATTGTTTAATCAGTCTTCTTCTCCTGTCGGTGCTATAAGAGGTGAGCGAGGAGAGCGCCAGGCTTGTTTGCTGTTTGTTCAACGCCTCAAACAAGGAGGCAAGGAGGGAAACGAGGAAAGAGAGGGAGGGGGTGAGGAGGGGAGACGAGGAAAGAGCAAGGACGGTGACAAATGAGCACAAGCGAGAAAAAAAAGATGCAGAAAAGAATGGAAATATTGGCAAAATCAACACATTTTAATTCAATTATATTTATACTTATTTTATTATATCGATATTAAAAAAATAAACAAATGAATAAGATTAGGAAACATATTATAAAAAGGCCTTAAAATGTTTATAACCTCCGAAATAAGTATTTCTTTTTTTTTATGGATTTCAAAATGATTTTTTAATAAAATACTATGGGGCGGCACGGCGGGCTCCAGCACCCCCTTGTGAGGAAAAGCGGTAGAAAATAAATGAATGAGTTCTCCTCCTCATTTGTGTGGAAGTGGTAACTTTTTGGCTTCTTATTTTGTCTTTCCCCACCCTCGGCCATCTCTGTGTGGAGTTTGCATGTTCTCCCCGTGCATGCGTGGGTTTTCTCCGGGTACTCCGGTTTCCTCCCACATTCCAAAAACATGCTAGGTTAATTAGCCACTCCAAATTGTCCATAGGTATGAATGCGAGTGTGAATGGTTGTTTGTCTATATGTGCCCTGGGATTGGCTGGCGACCAGTCTAAGGTGTATCCCGCCTCTCGCCCCAAGACACCTGGGATAGGCTCCAGCACCCCCATGACTCTTGTGAGGAAAAGCGGTAGAAAATAAATGAATGAGTTCTCCTCCTCATTTGTGTGGAAGTGGTAACTTTTTGGCTTCTTATTTTGTCTTTCCCCACCCTCGGCCATCTCTGTGTGGAGTTTGCATGTTCTCCCCGTGCATGCGTGGGTTTTCTCCGGGTACTCCGGTTTCCTCCCACATTCCAAAAACATGCTAGGTTCATTAGCCACTCCAAATTGTCCATAGGTATGAATGCGAGTGTGAATGGTTGTTTGTCTATATGTGCCCTGGGATTGGCTGGCGACCAGTCTAGGGT
This sequence comes from Doryrhamphus excisus, assembly GCF_030265055.1. Taxonomy (NCBI): domain Eukaryota; kingdom Metazoa; phylum Chordata; class Actinopteri; order Syngnathiformes; family Syngnathidae; genus Doryrhamphus; species Doryrhamphus excisus. Next base: position 16,253,584 of record NC_080482.1, on the reverse strand, counting down.
GTATCCCGCCTCTCGCCCCAAGACACCTGGGATAGGCTCCAGCACCCCCATGACTCTTGTGAGGAAAAGCGGTAGAAAATAAATGAATGAGTTCTCCTCCTCATTTGTGTGGAAGTGGTAACTTTTTGGCTTCTTATTTTGTCTTTCCCCACCCTCGGCCATCTCTGTGTGGAGTTTGCATGTTCTCCCCGTGCATGCGTGGGTTTTCTCCGGGTACTCCGGTTTCCTCCCACATTCCAAAAACATGCTAGGTTAATTAGTAGTTGCAAGTTTGTTGTACTCGTTCTAGCAACATGGGAGTACAACAAACTAGTTCTACGTTGTCTGTTTTGGCTGGCGACCAGTCCAGGGTGTACCCCGCCTCTCGCCCGAAGACAGCTGGGATAGGCTCCAGCACACCCCGCGACCCTCGTGAGGAAAAAGCGGTAGAAAATGAATGAATGAATGAATAAAATACTATTTAAATGTTAAGTTTTAATTACTGGTGAATTGAAGTATTTTCTCCCGGGTAGAGATTCATACATTGCAAATTAGCAGGTGAAGCCAAACAAACTTTGCGCTCCAGAGCTTTTCTGCCTGACACACATTTTGTCTTTTGTTTGTTTTTGAAAAAAAAAAAAAAAAAAAAAAAAAAAGACTCTTGAAAAATAGTATTGTCTTATTGTTGATAATAACATCCATAAAATACTCAGACACATATAAATGCAAACGAGTGTCTGATGTGTATCTGGAAGTATTTCCAGGTGAGTTTTGGCTCCGCCCATGAAGGCAGTAAAATATTTGCTTGTGCAAAGAAGGCGGTGTGTGTGTGTGTGTGTGTGTGTGTGCGTGCGGTGGAGCTGTTGGTGATTTGGTTAAGTGTTTATAGAAGCTTCTGCACCGCAAACCTCAGCCTCCCCTGTGTGGGCATGGCCTGTGTGTGTGTGTGTGTGTGGGGGGGGGGGTCTTCTATGTTTAAATGTGTCAATTTTGATTTAGGATTGTGCCAGGTGTGTTTTTTTTTTTAAAGTACTATTTTAGGAATTCACTTGCAGTTATTTGTACATATTTACAGCCATTATTTATATGATTTAGTACAGGGGTGGGCAAACTTTTTGACTCGCGGGCCGCATTGATTTAATAAAATTGACGGGGGGGTGGGGGGGGGCAGACTATATACTAATTTACACGTGACAGTCCATTTGTACACGTATATTTTTACACATATTTTACACGTAAAAGTGTCATGTAGTCTGCTATATGTGCACTTTGAGATCATTTATTTGATGTAAAGTGCGTTATAAATTTATTTTTATTATTATTATTATTATTATTATTATTATTACGACCAGTCCAGGTGTACCCCGCCTCTTGCCCCAAGAAGCCTCAGCACCCCCGCGACCCTCGCGAGGAAAATCGGTAGACAATGAATGAATGAATGAAATTATTATTATTATTATTATTATTATTATTATTATTATTATTATTATTATTATTATTATTATTATTATTATTACGACCAGTCCAGGTGTACCCCGCCTCTCGCCCCAAGAAGCTGGGATAGGCTCAGCACCCCCGCGACCCTCGTGAGGAAAAGCGGTAGAAAATGAATGAATGAAATTATTATTATTATTATTATTATTATTATTATTATTATTATTATTATTATTATTATTATTATTATTATTATTATTATTATTATTATTACGACCAGTCCAGGTGTACCCCGCCTCTCGCCCCAAGAAGCTGGGATAGGCTCAGCACCCCCGCGACCCTCGTGAGGAAAAGCGGTAGAAAATGAATGAATGAAATTATTATTATTATTATTATTATTATTATTATTATTATTATTATTATTATTATTATTATTATTATTATTATTATTATTATTATTATTATTACGACCAGTCCAGGTGTACCCCGCCTCTCGCCCCAAGAAGCTGGGATAGGCTCAGCACCTCCGCGACCCTCGTGAGGAAAAGCGGTAGAAAATGAATGAAATTATTATTATTATTATTATTATTATTATTATTATTATTATTATTATTATTATTATTACGACCAGTCCAGGGTGTACTCCGCCTCTCGCCCCAAGACAACTGGCATAGGCTCCAGCACCCCCCGCGACCCTTGTGAGGATAAGCGGTAAAAAATGAATGAATTATTATTATTATTATTATTTTAATTATTATTATTATTGTGCTTGTGTCCCTTTTTTCAGGAGCATTTTGTAAACATCAGACCACATCAAATAACCAAATTGATAAAACAGCTACTTCGACCATCAAAAGGTTGGCTCAAGCCATGATGCCAGGTTGTACGGGCCATATTCAAACACTTGGCGGGCCGGATGTGGCCCCCGGGCCGTAGTTTGCCCACCCCTGATTTAGTATATGTTAAATATATGTTTTTTCCTCATAATTATTTGCCCAATTTGTGTGTTTTAGAGACGAAATATGTGTGTATATGATCATATTTATCATTTTCTGTGTTGGAAGTTTTAAAGATTTGAGTCGGCGCCTTTTTTTGGCCTGAAGAATCGCCGCTGTTGGCATCAGAGACACACAAGCAGGTCTCGGCTAAGTAAACATTAGCTTGAAAATATTGCTTTAATGAATCTTCCTTATCCTCCCCCGCCTGCTTTTGCTGTTTGCGTGACGCTCAAACGGGGGTGGCAAACAGGATGGAGGCGCCCTAAACGCCACACACAAAGCGACGCAGGCGGCAACTTGGGAGGGGGTGGTGGGTGGGTGGGGGGGGTTTGAAATGAAAAAGCATCCAGCCTGTGAATAAGTGATGAGTGCCCGACATCACAGGAACTTTGCCACAAAACAAAACAAGCTTTGATAATAATGACGCTCAATAATTAAATAAACGTCATTATTGCTGAACAGGAAGCAGCCGTGGCGGCGCCGCACTGCAATTAACGAGCTGAAAGATCAGGTCAGCAGATTGGGGGGGGATAGGGATGGCGTCCACGTGGGACGCTACTGATGTAAAATCTATATTTTAGTGGCTAAAATTAGCATCAGAACACGTATGCGAATGGGTACGTATCTGATGCGGCGTCTCCAGCTGCAACAATTGAAGAGCTTGCAACCAAAAGGCGCTAAATCCAATTTTCACTAAGTTGCATGTTTTTCATGAATTTAATAGACCTCTGTCATGTGTATCCAAATCACATATTTTGGTCTTGAAATCATTTTTAAAAATATGAAAAAAAGTGATATGAAATTTATGCTTTCAACCAAAAGGCGCTATTTCCATTTCAGATTTCAACCAAAAGGAGCACTTATATATTAGTTCTTGTCAGCTAATGATAACGATTTGTTTATTTGTTTGATAAGTTTATTTGCTAACATTAGCTATCATGAATGTATAGCAACCACACAATGTTTTTTTGAATACAGTAAACCTCGTATATATCGGACTCGGATATATATCGGAAATTTGCTCACAACGGACAGATTAAAAAAGAAGCGATTTTTCTGTAATGCATTTCCAATAAAAATTCATTGCATATATCGGATTTTTTATAACGGATTTCGCCTATTTCGGACAAAATCTCCAGTCCCGTTCCAATGCATTTCCATTCAAATTCCCTCGCATATATCGGATGGCCGCATCGTGGCGCTCCGATTCCGAGAAACAAAATCAATTAAATTTGCCATTTTGGAATTTTGGTTGGAGGAAAATAAGTTCTAATATTATGGTAATAAAGTTAAAATATTATGGAAATAAAGTCCTGATATTATGAAAAAGTGACCTTTATTGATCTTATTTAAGAAGAAAGCTGAAATATTTGGAAAATGTTGAAAAAAACAGCAAAAATGGGAAAACCAGAGCAATGAGTGAAGTTGACATTTTTGGGATGCTTTCAGCTATATAATAAATATATATATATATATATATATATATATATATATATATATATATATATATATATATATATATATATATATATACACACACAGTAAACCTTGGATATATCGGAAATTCGCTCACAACGGACAGATAAAAATTTCCGATATATCCGAGTCCGATATATCCGAGGTTTACTGTAGTTGATGCGAACTTCCAGTATCATCCTGGTGAGAATGAATTCAATAGTATGTCACCTTCTTTATCAAATTGCTGGCACCCGCAACTTTCTTTGGCCCCATGGCAGCTTATTTAGCAGTCATACTCAATAAAAAAATGACGGTGAGTTCGTTTGGACACTACAGTAAACCTCGGATATATCGGACTCGGATATATCGGAAATTCGCTCACAACGGACAGATAAAAAAGAAGCGATTTTTCTGTAATGCATTTCCAATAAAAATTCATTGCATATATCGAATTTTTTATAACGGATTTCGCCTATTTCGGACAAAATCTCCAGTCCCGTTCCAATGCATTTCCATGAAATTTCCCTCGCATATATCGGATGGCCGCATCGTGGCGCTCCGATTCGCCGAATCGTGACACGCCGCTATGCGACGTCATTTGCAGCGTTTGCAGCGTTGCCTGCGCGTCCAGGTACATTGGAAACATAGTCAAGGAAGTGCCTTTTTATAACGGATAAAATCCCATTTACGCATATACCGGATATAAATCCCATATATGCGTAAAACGGACATTTTCCGCTATACGCATATAACGGATTTCGCTTATATCGGACAAAACCAGTGGGAACAATTGAATCCGATACGTATATCCGAGGTTTACTGTACAATCCGTTCTTTGAAATGACACTTAGCAGTGGTGATTTAAAAAAACGGTTACCTACGGCCCCTTCAAATGTGTTCCACGGTGTTTGTGTTTCACGTAGTTTGAGCTTATCGCGGCTTAGCTACCTGTGGCCGACTACTTCCTGCCCACGACCTTGTCCATCCAAATGTGGAGGTTACACATTTGCAACTCAAAAGCCGAGAGACGGAGGCGTTGGTTGGCGTGCCTGTTACGATTTGAATGTCACAATGAGCGAGAGAAGAGGAAACGTGAAAAAGGTCTTTTCACGCACATTTGCCACCCATTGTGGGCCGCCCAATGACTAATCATAACATCATTGACAGCGCGGCGCCATTGACAACCTTTGCTCCCATTCAGCGCCATCCAGCCAGTCAATCCGCCGCTGATGGCGGCAGCTGCGACAAGGGTCGTCATTACTCCACATCTGCATTCGGCGAGGAGAGAGAGCTGAATTGCCGCGGAATTGCGCGCTCATTCATTCCCATAGAGGCGGCCCGTATACACGGAGCCGGGATCGGGCCCGGGGCCAGAGCGCGGATCACCAATCAGGCGACGAGGAGGCCGCCGACGAGCCCTAATTGCCAGATGGCGAAGATTTCAGCTCCCTTTCAACGCTGCATTAATTGCAGGCCTGCCCGGGGGCGGAGCCGTTCTGATCAGCGTGCCACTGCATCAGGACCCTGATTACCCCCCCCACTTACTGAGCAGACACGAAGGGGGTGTCACGGGGGACCAAAAGTAGACCGACACAAGCCTTGGTTTCGTCACCTGTGTCCTCGCTGACACCTTTGAGTTTAAAGTGGGAGGTGCCGAGGTGAGGCAGGCCCCGCCCACACGTCGGAAAAGATGTAATTGAATTAAATAAAAGCCTCCAGGGCAGCTGCGCTCCAAGAGCACTTACATATGCTCCAAATTAGCGGGTCGCAGAGGCGGACCCCAGTGTGACGAGGGGGCCTGCAGCTGCGAGCAATTCAGACGCAGAACGGCGGCGCTTTCAGACCCGCTGATTAGCCGGGGGCACGTGCACGTGCACGTCTCACACACACACTCATGAGAGCGCACATACACGTGCGTGCACAAAGAGGTCAGTGTGGTATTTAAGACGTGTTAATGACGCGTTTAGCCATGATTAACAGCCGAGTGTTATCCATTAAAGAGCCAATGAAGATCAGTGAGGCTTTTTCACGACACACCAGGCAAATGTGACGTATATAATATCCAAATATCAATATTACAATAAGTCAGCTGCTCACAGGCACCCCTACCATGAAATAAACCGCAACTAAAAGCATGAACTTTATAATAGAAATACGTGCGCTTGAACGCTTCATAGAAGAAAAAAGAGAATCAGACACGGAGTTGTTCATCGTTCTGGAAGCGCGCTATGAACAAATAAACCCCACACACACACTAAAAATGATTCAATGATTCCATAGTGTCCACACTCGCCATTCTTTGTCTGGGTTCCATTTTCGGGAATGATTCCATGGCAAAGTGACTTGTTTGTTACATGCAATATTACACGAAAACCGAGACATACTGTATATGTTTATATATTTATTCTCATTTTATGGAACCTCAGTTTTTGTTGATAATTTTTGCCATGGTTTCCGTCCTCATACCAAACTAATACAGTAAACCTCGGATATATCGGATTCAATTGTTCCCACTGGTTTTGTCCGATATAAGCGAAATCCGTTATATGCGTATACCGGAAAATGTCCGTTTTACGCATATATGGGATTTATATCCGGTATATGCGTAAATGGGATTTTATCCGTTATAAAAAGGCACTTCCTTGACTATGTTTCCAATGTACCTGGACGCGCAGGCAACGCTGCAAACGCTGCAAATGACGTCGTATAGCGGCCTGTCACGATTCGGCGAATCGGAGCGCCACGATTCGGCCATCCGATATATGCGAGGGAAATTTCATGGAAATGCATTGGAACGGGACTGGAGATTTTGTCCGAAATAGGCGAAATCCGTTATAAAAAATCCGATATATGCAATGAATTTTTATTGGAAATGCATTACAGAAAAATCGCTTCTTTTTTATCTGTCCGTTGTGAGCGAATTTCCGATATATCCGAGTCCGATATATCCGAGGTTTACTGTAGTGTCCAAACGAACTCACCGTCATTTTTTTTATTGAGTATGACTGCTAAATAAGCTGCCATGGGGCCAAAGAAAGTTGCGGGTGCCAGCAATTTGATAAAGAAGGTGACATACTATTGAATTCATTCTCACCAGGATGATACTGGAAGTTCGCATCAACTACAGTAAACCTCGGATATATCGGACTCGGATATATCGGAAATTCGCTCACAACGGACAGATAAAAAAGAAGCGATTTTTCTGTAATGCATTTCCAATAAAAATTCATTGCATATATCGGATTTTTTATAACGGATTTCGCCTATTTCGGACAAAATCTCCAGTCCCGTTCCAATGCATTTTCCGGTATACGCATATAACGGATTTTGCTTATATCGGACAAAACCAGTGGGAACAATTGAATCCGATATATCCGAGGTTTACTGAATAACTTTCATCCATTCACCATTTCCAATTATTTCACATGGTTTTCTGCATGTAAAAATATAACTATTATCTCTAAAATACAATATTTTTGTGTGAATTGGGTGGAATGGATGAGTTGCATTTACATTATTTGTATTCAAAACTGCCTTTGTTTTCTACATTCGGTTTTTGACTGGTCTTTTGGAAGACATGAATAGCAAAAACCAAGGTAGCACTACACTGACATGTCACACGCTACATTAGGTTCAAGTCCACGCCGTCATACGTTATACATCACACGTTAGTAAACATGTTGTTCCGTGAGCACTCTTATCTCCGTGAGGCAGAGGTTTAGTCGTGCAGGTGTACCTAATGCTCCGACTCATGTGCTGGCAACGCTCGTCTTGTCATACTGTATCCTGTCACGAGATCATCAACAATTATCTCATTGACTTGTCACTCAAGGTCTGCTGGGCAATTAAGGTGAATTTGCATGGCGCCACTAAATAAGGTGTGTAATAATTGCATGTGTTTTGCTGATGGGACGTATGATTAGTGACACACACACACACACACACACTCACACACTCACACACACACACACACACACACACACGGTCTTCCAAAGTCAAAGAGGCAGCAGACCTTTAACTCAACACTTTGCCATTCTTTAAGCTTGGAGACCTTCAGGATCATTTTTGTGGAACTTTGCAAAGAAATTGGGAATTAAGAGACACAAAATCATTTTGGGCTGAAGTGGTTAGCCTCACAGCTCAGAGACCTGAGTTCAATTCCACCCTCGGTCATCTCTGTGTGGAGTTTGCATGTTCTCCCCGTGCATGCGTGGGTTTTCTCCGGGTACTCCGGTTTCCTCCCACATTCCAAAAACATGCTAGGTTAATTAGCCACTCCAAATTGTCCATAGGTATGAATGTGAGTGTGAATGGTTGTTTGTCTATATGTGCCCTGTGATTGGCTGGCCACCAGTCCAGGGTGTACCCCGCCTCTCCCCCCAAGACAGCTGGGATAGGCTCCAGCACCCCCATGACCCTTGTGAGGAAAATCAGTAGAAAATAAATGAATGAGTTCTCCTCCTAGTTTGTGTGGAAGTGGTAACTTTTTGGCTTCTTATTTTGTCTTTCCCCACCCTCGGCCATCTCTGTGTGGAGTTTGCATGTTCTCCCCGTGCATGCGTGGGTTTTCTCCGGGTACTCCGGTTTCCTCCCACATTCCAAAAACATGCTAGGTTGATTAATTGGTGACTCCAAATTATCCATAGGTATGAATGTGAGTGTGAATGGTTGTTTGTCTATATGTGCCCTGTGATTGGCTGGCCACCAGTCCAGGGTATATGGGATTTATATCCGGTATATGCGTAAATGGGATTTTATGCGTTATAAAAAGGCACTTCCTTGACTATGTTTCCAATGTACATGGACGCGCAGGCAACGCTGCAAACGCTGCAAATGACGTCGTATAGCGGCCTGTCACGATTCGGCGAATCGGAGCGCCACGATGCGGCCATCCGATATATGCGAGGGAAATTTCATGGAAATGCATTGGAACGGGACTGGAGATTTTGTCCGAAATAGGCGAAATCCGTTATAAAAAATCCGATATATGCAATGAATTTTTATTGGAAATGCATTACAGAAAAATCGCTTCTTTTTTATCTGTCCGTTGTGAGCGAATTTCCGATATATCCGAGTCCGATATATCCGAGGTTTACTGTAGTTAACAATTTTTAATTTTTTTTAATACAATTGAGCGCACAAATGACAATGCTACCACAACCAAAAGGACAATGCACCTGAACTAAAAAGGAAGTGACTAAACCAGGAACAGGAACAGGTGCGAGTGATTAACCTAAAACTTGACACGTCGACTATCAAAATAATCGTTTGTGGCAGCCCTACTTGGGAACACCTTGGCATCCGTTTCAAGGAGCTGAAAAAAGCGGCCGGGGAGAGGGAAGAGGGACATCTGGGATTCCCTGCTTAGTAGCCTACTATCTCTTGGACCCGATCTTGGATAAGCAATAGAAGATGGATGCATACACTTGTGTCTTACGGCAACGTGTTACACTTCATAAAGCTTAACTTGAAGCCATGTTCAGACCCTGGAACAGATCATTGCCGTTCCTATGGCTGGATTGTTCTGCTGTCCCTGGCGGAGGTAATAAAAGGTGACGTGGGGTGTCCCGTGGTGGCCATAAAGGCTGTGACTCAGCTGTTTGCAGACCACACAGGAGAATAATAGATGTGAAGGCACACTTTTTAACCCTTGTATTATGTTACGGGTCAGTTTGACCCGTTTCAGTTTTTGTGTTGACCAAAGTACTTGTTATCCTTTCTTTTTCTTCATGAAATTTTGTGACTTTTCCTCATCTAGGGTCATGAACACAAAAACTGAAAGGGGTCAAATTGACCCGTAACATAATACAAGGTTAACTAGCATGATTTGTTAACAAATCATGCTAGTTATGCTAGCATGATAACAAATCATGCTAGTTATGCTAGCATCATGCTAGTTATGCTAGCATGATTTGTTATGCTAGCATTAGCATTTGTTATGCTAGTTATGCTAGCATGATTTGTTAACAAATCATGCTAGTTAACCCTTGTATTATGTTACGGGTCAGCTTGACCCGTTTCAGTTTTTGTGTTGACCAAAGTACTGGTTATCCTTTCTTTTTCTTCATGAAATTTTGTGACTTTTCCTCATCTAGGGTCATGAACACAAAAACTGAAACGGGTCAAATTGACATATATACATAATACAAGGTTAACTAGCATGATTTGTTAACAAATCATGCTAGTTATGCTAGCATGATAACAAATCATGCTAGTTATGCTAGCATCATGCTAGTTATGCTAGCATGATTTGTTATGCTAGCATTAGCATTTGTTATGCTAGTTATGCTAGTATGATAACAAATCATGCTAGTTATGCTAGCATCATGCTAGTTATGCTAGCATGATTTGTTATGCTAGCATTAGCATTTGTTATGCTAGTTATGCTAGCATGATAACAAATCATGCTAGTTATGCTAGCATCATGCTAGTTATGCTAGCATGATTTGTTATGCTAGCATTAGCATTTGTTATGCTAGTTATGCTAGCATGATAACAAATCATGCTAGTTATGCTAGCATGATAACAAATCATGCTAGTTATGCTAGCATGCTAGTTATGCTAGCATGATTTGTTATGCTAGCATTACCATTTGTTATGCTAGTTATGCTAGCATGATAACAAATCATGCTAGTTATGCTAGCATGATAACAAATCATGCTAGTTATGCTAGCATCATGCTAGTTATGCTAGCATGATTTGTTATGCTAGCATTAGCATTTGTTATGCTAGTTATGCTAGTATGATAACAAATCATGCTAGTTATGCTAGCATCATGCTAGTTATGCTAGCATGATTTGTTATGCTAGCATTAGCATTTGTTATGCTAGTTATGCTAGCATGATAACAAATCATGCTAGTTATGCTAGCATCATGCTAGTTATGCTAGCATGATTTGTTATGCTAGCATTAGCATTTGTTATGCTAGTTATGCTAGCATGATAACAAATCATGCTAGTTATGCTAGCATGATAACAAATCATGCTAGTTATGCTAGCATGCTAGTTATGCTAGCATGATTTGTTATGCTAGCATTACCATTTGTTATGCTAGTTATGCTAGCATGATAACAAATCATGCTAGTTATGCTAGCATGATTTGTTAACAAATCATGCTAGTTAACCTTGTATTATGTTACGGGTTTGACCCGTTTCAGTTTTTGTGTTCATGACCCTAGATGAGGAAAAGTCACAAAATTTCATGAAGAAAAAGAAAGGATAACCAGTACTTTGGTCAACACAAAAACTGAAACGGGTCAAATTGACCCGTAACATAATACAAGGGTTATAAGATGCATGAGCCAAAGTCCCCCCCCCCCCCCCCCCCATACACACAGAATAGAGCTATCACTGGTGCCCCGCACCCCCAGGTAGAAAATGGTAATGATTGCACTTAACATGGCTGCACATATGGAGGGAAAATGGAAATGCCAACAGCACCTCAACTATAAAGCAAATGAAATTGAAATATTAATCCGCTGATGAATTTAACATCATTCTCTTTGTTGTCAGACAACAAAGGCTTGCAAAATAAGCAAGCGCCTGAGAGGTACGAGTCCCAGCGAGGTGCTAAAGCTCCTTTCAAACATCATTACTCTGCATAATGCATCGCCCTCCACTGTGCTGAGATTTGATATTGATGTTTACGCATTTATTTTTTAATTAACCTTCCTTGTTAATGAATTCTTTGATGAGAGGCATTTTGTAAATCATTACACTTAGAAGAAAAAAAAAAAACGGGGGGAGGGACGCAATGCTCCTCTTCTTACCCCTGATACTCGGGAGCAAGAATATAGGTGTAAGGGGAAAAAGTTGCAAATTTAAAAAGGACATTTGAAAAAGTTTTTGGATGCGCTCCTGCATTGCCCTTCAGTGTTTGAGTCCGCAACCGTTTATTCCCAACAAACTTAGAAGCCAACTTAGAAGGCCCGCAGAGTGGATGGCTGGGTTGTTCTATAGCGTTAAAAGGTCAGGGTTCTCCCGATCCTATCCATCCTGGTCACTCCCGACGAGAACCTCAGCATCCTCATCTCTGTTAGCTCCAGTTCTGCTTCCTGTCTTTTCCTCGGTGGCGCTGTGTCTCTGCTCAGCTTGTTTACGTTTTATCATTTATACCGGTATACAGTAAAGTCTCGTTATATCGATATCGGTTATATCGATAGTACTTAGAGGTTATCACATGGTTTGTCTGGTATCAGGCCCCGTATCATGCCCCCAAGTGTCAGTATTCTAGCACGCGGGGGCATGATACTGGGCCTGATACCAGACAAACCATGTGATGATCTTATTATCACATACTATTTAATCATGAGCTTATTATCACGTACTTTCGTTTCTGTAAATGGGATTTTATCCGTTATAAAAATGCACTTCCTTGACTATGTTTCCAATGTACCTGGACGCGCAGGCAACGCTGCAAACGCTGCAAATGACGTCGTATAGCGGCCTGTCACGATTCGGCCAATCGGAGCGCCACGATGCGGCCATCCGATATATGCGAGGGAAATTTCATGGAAATGCATTGGAACGGGACTGGAGATTTTGTCCGAAATAGGCGAAATCCGTTATAAAAAATCCGATATATGCAATGAATTTTATTGGAAATGCATTACAGAAAAATTGCTTCTTTTTTATCTGTCCGTTGTGAGCGAATTTCCGATATATCCGAGTCCGATATATCCGAGGTTTACTGTAGTGTCCAAACAAACTCACCGTCATTTTTTTTATTGAGTATGACTGCTAAATAAGCTGCCATGGGGCCAAAGAAAGTTGCGGGTGCCAGCAATTTGATAAAGAAGGTGACATACAGTAAACCTCGGATATATCGGTAAAGCGGTAGAAAATGAATGAATGAATGAAGAAATTTTAGTTTTTGTGTTACTACCCCAACCTTCCATAAGTGGGTCAAAAATGACCCGTATGCATTTTCTATGGAATCCAATAACAACCTTTGATTCTTATCAACTTATCAACTCCTAAATATAATACTAAATATCATACAAGTGATTATTCCTAACCAAAATGGCAAAATTGGCATAAAAACGCATTGATTCTAGTATGGGTCATTTTTGACCCTCTTATGGAAGCGTGTAGGGTCCAGTCACTCATGCATCTAAGGGTTAACACACACTATTTTACTCTTATAATTCTAACAGTCCGCATTGAATTATTAGTCTAATTTTATCTGTAAAAGTGTCATACTATCAGCTGTATGTTCTCATGTCACTTTTTTCAGGAGCTTTAAACATCAGACCACAGCAAATTACGAAATAGAATTTTACAGTTTTTTTTTCTGAATCATACAGCCGACTTGACTTATGTTGCCAGCTGTTGTATGTTAAAATTTGAAATATTTAGAAGCAGTTGATGTTTGTGAAATAATCACTAATAAATACAATAAATTACTATATTGACAGTTACTATGGTACCCATTATGTCATTGTATGGTCATATCACCTCGTACTTCGGTACGTGACAAAAAAAAACCTTACACCATATTAGGAAAGCAGGAAGTGATCAAATTATTATGTCATTGTAGAGTCACATCACTTCTGTACGAGGTACATTATTAAAAAAAACAACAAAAAAAACCTTAAACTGTATTATGGAAAGCAGGAAGTGAACAAATGTAACAGTTAGTGATTGTAAAAGCACCAGATGGAGGAGTAGGATTTAATAAGCTTTGCTTCTTCCTACTCCTTTTGGACATGTGGAACTGTGAACTGATTATGTGATGCATTCAATTGTAATCTGATGTATGTTCAAATGAAATAAAACCATTACCATTACTATAGAAAGCAACTGGCGGGCCGGATTCAACCGCTTAGTGGGCCGCATGTGGCCCACGGGCCGTAGTTTGCCCACCCCTGGTATAGAACAATGTCGAGTGCATTATTGAAAATTTACTCAGGGTCACTATTGCAAGAGTGCGTTATGAAAATAATAAATGTCGGAAAAAAATGTGACCCATCTGACTTTAACCGAATTGTGTTATGTATATGAATGCAATCATTTTTTATTTATATTATATACATTTTTTATTTTTATTTATATTTATTTATTTTTTTCATTTAGTGCAAAAGCATGCTAGATACGCAATCCATGAACTCAAGGAGAAAATGACATGCCGTATCAAAGATGCCCCATTTATCGCCCACTTTTAATGCAGTTCAGCGCAGGATCGGATATATCGATAGTCCGCTTATATCGATATTTTTTTCCGACTCCCGAGAATATCGATATAACGAGACTTTACTGTAGTCATTTTCTTATCAATGGATGAATCTATACCGGTACATAAATCATATTGCCCAACCCTACATCATACGTACATAAGCAGTTATTTTTCTTTGTGCGCAATACAGTATTAACAATGTAACAGTGTATCATAATCACGCAAATGCATTTATTATTTTATATTTATATTTAAATATAAAATAATAAAAAGCAAGCACCGCCTGTACTTTTAATGGCCGGAAGCAGTTTGAAAGTCACATACATAGTGACACCTACAGGACTACAGCGGAACAGCGCTTCAATGGCCGTACTGTACGAGTTCAAGCTAACTTTCGAGTACTGAAGATGTTCACTTGGGCCTGGGGGTTAAACTGTCGCCGTCAAAGTAAAGAGAAAGCCCGCCGAGGCCGAGTGGACGCGCACAGAGGGTAGGTCAGCAGGGAGCTGTGATCCCGGGAGCTTTGGACCAGTTGGCCACAGAAGAGTCCTAACCCCCCCCTCCATCTGGAGCCGCCTTGCAAAAAAAAAAAAAAAAAACTGGAGCTTGTCCATCTCTTGGCACCAGCGCCGCTCTCGTCTCTACGCATACGAGGCGCATAGTCTTTAATCCCGGCACAAAAATTAATTGCTTAATTGAGTCAATTAAACGTCCCAAAAGATGGCGGCGACTTGCGCTGGCTGGTGAAATGTGAAGCTGAGCTCTTTTTGCGTGGAGAGTCAAAGTGTCTCTTGACACGGCTTCAATCAGGCGTGTCACTCGGCGTGCTTGTTTGGGAGAACTATTTTCACGACTTATGGCGTTTGGGGAACGTGAAAGACGTCGCTGCTGCTTTTCTTCCTGGGAGCGCGTTTAAATGGAGCCAAACTGCTCGCCTTTAAAGGCACATTCATCAAAAAAGAAGAAGAAGAAGAAGAAGAAGGGGGGGGGGTGGAAGCACAAGTGCGCTGCAGATGCTGCCGCTCTTCCCCCTGCCACCCGACCCCAAAGTAGAATTATGGCTTTTCATCAGCCGATGAATTTCACTTGTGATTAATTGCAACGCTCACTTTGGGACTCTCTGGCGCACAAAAGGAGCTTTGTAAAATTCCCCAGAAAAGAAATGCAAATGGATGGCGTTCCTGGCACCAAACATATGCTGCCACAATGCCAACAAGCCTGCCCCTGACAAGCCCAGCTGGGGGCTTGTAAGACTTGCTCTTGGCAAAAGACCTTTTTTTTCCACCCGCTTTGCAAATGATCGCCAATTAATACGAACAGCATCCAATTCTGATTTTGCACCTGGTAGGACTGTGAGTGTCTTGTAAAAGCTCTTCAAGCACCCGGATGGCGTTTTGCTCCTTCGCTTTATTTTGGGGGATCATCACAGCACAAGACGCAAAAAGTCCATGGAGGTCAACAAACAGCATGGATGCAGAAAACGACCGTGTGTCCAAACTTTTTGCAGCGAGGGTCACATAGTGAAAAATGAAAGGGTGCAAGGACCACTTCAATGTTTCAGATTATCCAAAAGAATGTAATATTAGTCAATGACAGGGGTGGGCAAACTTTTTGACTCGCGGGCCGCATTGATTTAACAAAACGGGGGGGCAGACTATATATTTTACACGTAACAGTCCACCTGGTATTATTGTATCTGTAAAAGTGTCATGCAATCTGCTATTATTATTTATTATTTTATATTTAAATATTTTATATTTAAATATTTTATATTTAAATATTTTATATTTAAATATTTTATATTTAAATATTTTTATTTAAATATTTTATATTTAAATATTTTTATTTAAATATTTTATATTTAAATATTTTTATTTAAATATTTTATATTTAAATATTTTTATTTAAATATTTTTATTTAAATATTTTATATTTAAATATTTTTATTTAAATATTTTAAAATTTATTATTATTATTATTATTATCATCATTATGCTTGTGTCTCTTTTTTCAGGAGCACTTTGTAAACAACAGACCATGTCAAAAAACGAAATTGATACAACCATCAAAAGGTTGGCTCAGGCCATGATGCCAGGTTGTATGTTGAGTTTAAAAGAACGGGCGGGCCGTATTCAAAGACTTGGCGGGCCGGATGTGGCCCCCGGGCCGTAGTTTGCCCACCCCTGGTCAATGACAACACAGCTGTCATTGACCCACAGCAAGAGGCCACAGCAAGAGGAAGTATACAGGGAGAAAAGTATACATTTACCGGGACAATAATGGCGGGGTCCACCAGGAAGTCGGTGTCCGAGCTGGAGATTGCAGCCATATTTACCGCCATTGAGAGTGGTGTGGTGACTTCCTCTTGCTGTGGCCGTTTGCAGGCATACCTAGTCGATTTTCGCACTCACATGTCGATCAACCAATAGGCGAACAGTTCAACCCAAGACACACTTAGGACCGCCCCCTCATTTGAATAGTTTTTCCTTCTGCATTTCAAGCTGACATTGTCTGCTGCATGAAATAAATACATATGAGAGCAGAGTGCTTTTATTTATTTATTGATATGTAATTCTATTTATATATTTATTTTTGTATTTATTTCTACATTTATTTTTGGATTTATTTTTAATTTTTGAATCTTGTTTTTTATTTTTGGATTTATTTTTAATTTTTGAATCTTGTTTTTTATTTTTGGATTTATTTTTGCTTTTATTTATTTATTTATGTATATATTTTTTTATTTTTGTTTTTATTTCCATTTATATTTATTTATTTAGTTTTTATTTTGGCAGTTTTGGTCCTTCATAGAAATGCGCACAGAACAATGAACAACTCCGTATTTGTCTCCTTCCTTCATCCTGTGTAGTACAGTAAACCTCGGATATATCGGATTCAATTGTTCCCACTGGTTTTGTCCGATATAAGCGAAATCCGTTATATGCGTATACCGGAAAATGCCCGTTTTACGCATATATGGGATTTATATCCGGTATATGCGTAAATGGGATTTTATCCGTTATAAAAAGGCACTTCCTTGACTATGTTTCCAATGTACCTGGACGCGCAGGCAACGCTGCAAACGCTGCAAATGACGTCGTATAGCGGCCTGTCACGATTCGGCGAATCGGAGCGCCACGATGCGGCCATCCGATATATGCGAGGGAAATTTCATGGAAATGCATTGGAACGGGACTGGAGATTTTGTCCGAAATAGGCGAAATCCGTTCTAAAAAATCCGATATATGCAATGAATTTTTATTGGAAATGCATTACAGAAAAATCGCTTCTTTTTTATCTGTCCGTTGTGAGCGAATTTCCGATATATCCGAGTCGGATATATTTGAGGTTTACTGTATTTCTAAGTGTACAGCTTAATTGAGAATGTGAGCGGATCCGCGTGGATCTTCTGTTCACTCCACTCCACTCATCGCTGTGTTCAACAAGAAGTCTTTTGTGTTTTTGTCTGTCGCTTTGGTTATGGATTAACGACATAAACTGAGGTTCCACAGCGTCCCTGTTTGTGAGACACATTAAAACAACGAATATTATCATAATCTGTCAATATGTGGCTGTATCGACACATATCGTAAGCCGTGTATCACCAATTGTATCGTATCTTAAGGTAGCCTGAGATTCCAAGCCCTCGTTAGAATGCCCATAAAAACATTTCCCAGAGTTTTCTTCACAACGTTGATGACTTTGTCTTCCCCACAGCGGCATCCATCCATGTGATGAATTCCTCGGCATTCCCGAAGAAAAAGTGTAACAATTCCAAGGCGTTTCACGTCACTAATTGCTCATCAAGCGCTTCTGAAGTTGCCACTCGCCATACGACTTATGATGGATAGGAAGCTTTAACGAGCTCTTACAAGCAATTAAGTAATCAGGGAACCCTGTGGCTCGGCGCTGGCGCTGGCGCTTGCAGGCGCGCTGACAAACGGGAGGCCGACATCAGCAGAGGCGCAATCAGCGCAGGACACGAACGCCGGGGCAGCCACGGGTCTGTGCTCTCGTTGTTTGTGACTCGGGAGACGGGCGTAGCGACTTTCTTTGGATGACGCCCGAGTGGCAGGAAGAGAGAAGAAAACGGGGGGAAACCGACGCAGGTGCGCCAGCTTCTTCTGGCAGCTGGCACACCACCAGGAAGCGCATGGAAGGCAAAGCTCACTGAAGATGTTCCAACGTCTTTGAAGGACACAATGAAGCGCTGAGACGGAAGTTAGGAAGTAGAACTATAAAGCATTCTAGTCCAGCTCGGTTGCTGCATGGATGTTGTGACATCACAAAGACCCACAGTAAACAAACGGAACCACAATGGAGGACATGGTCCACTACCAAGCGCACGTACGTACTGCACGTACTGCGGTGCTTAGTGGAAACTAAAAAAAAACAAACATCTCAAAATGGCGAGGTTCACTCCGTAACCTTTTCAGACATCTTGTCTAATATCAGCCTTAAGGGGATATTAATATCCTACGTGTACAGTAGCAAAATATTTGGGTACTACTGCCATTCAGTTTCCAAAGGCAGGGCTCTGAACCCCTGACATCACTTCCTGGTCACAGAACACCTTTACAGTCATTCTTATACAGTAAACCTCGGATATATCGGACTCGGATATATCGGAAATTCGCTCACAACGGACAGATAAAAAAGAAGCGATTTTTCTGTAATGCATTTCCAATAAAAATTCATTGCATATATCGGATTTTTTATAACGGATTTCGCCTATTTCGGACAAAATCTCCAGTCCCGTTCCAATGCATTTCCATGAAATTTCCCTCGCATATATCGGATGGCCGCATCGTGGCGCTCCGATTCCGAGAATAAAATCTAAATATTATGAGGAAAAAAAGTCACAAATTTCCAAGAATAAACTTGTGATATTATGAGCAAATATGATTTGACTTCAGCATGAGTTGACATATTAAAGACAAAATGTGGGGGGCGGGGCTGTTAAGTTGTATTATTATGAGACTCAAACAAAATCAATTAAATTTGCCATTTTGGAATTTTGGTTGGAGGAAAATAAGTTCTAATATTATGGGAATAAAGTTAAAATATTATGGAAATAAAGTCCTGATATTATGAAAAAGTGACCTTTATTGATCTTATTTAAGAAGAAAGCTGAAATATTCGGAAAATGTTGAAAAAAACAGCAAAAATGGGAAAACCAGAGCAATGAGTGAAGTTGACATTTTTGGGATGCTTTCAGCTATATAATAAATATATATATTATATTATATATATATATATATATATATATATATATATACAGTAAACCTCGGATATATCGGACTCGGATATATCGGAAATTGGCTCACAACGGACAGATAAAAAAGAAGCGATTTTTCTGTAATGCATTTCCAATAAAAATTCATTGCATATATCGGATTTTTTATAACGGATTTCGCCTATTTCGGACAAAATCTCCAGTCCCGTTCCAATGCATTTCCATGAAATTTCCCTCGCATATATCGGATGGCCGCATCGTGGCGCTCCGATTCGAATCCGAATCGTGACAGGCCGCTATACGACGTCATTTGCAGCGTTTGCAGCGTTGCCTGCGCGTCCAGGTACATTGGAAACATAGTCAAGGAAGTGCCTTTTTATAACGGATAAAATCCCATTTACGCATATACCGGATATAAATCCCATATATGCGTAAAACGGACATTTTCCGGTATACGCATATAACGGATTTCGCTTATATCGGACAACATACATTGTATAACATACATGCTGGCAACATGACTTGCAAGTTGGATGTCTTATTCAGTCAAAAAAATAAATAATAATAAAAATAATAATTATTTTTTTTTTAAATGTAAAATTCAAGTTTGTTGTTTGATGTGGTCTGGTGTTTAAAGCGTTTGAATCCGCCCCCGCCAGTTGCTTTCTAACTTTTAACATACGTACATGCTGGCAACATGACTTGCATGTCGGATGTCTTATTCAGTAAAAACAAAAATAAAATAATAAAAATAAAAGAAAAAAATAATAATA
This sequence comes from Doryrhamphus excisus, assembly GCF_030265055.1. Lineage (NCBI taxonomy): Eukaryota > Metazoa > Chordata > Actinopteri > Syngnathiformes > Syngnathidae > Doryrhamphus > Doryrhamphus excisus. The sequence continues at coordinate 16,233,533 of NC_080482.1, read as the reverse complement.
AAAATGTAAAATTAAAGTTTGTAGTTTGATGTGGTCTGATGTTTAAAATGCTCTGGAAAAAAATGGATATATGGAACATATTTAAAACATATAGCTAATAATCTGACACGTTTACAGATAAAATTATACAAATAAGTAAATAAATAAAATAAATAATAAATATATAAAAATATAATATAATTGATATATAATGTAATTAATAATATAATTATTATATATATATAATAAATTATATATATATATATAATATGTAGATTATATATAATATAATATAATAAATAAAATTGGACAAATAATTCAAGCAAATTCAAGCAAATACAAATATATATATATATACAAATAAATAAATAAAATAAATTAATAATAAATATACTAAATATAATATAATATATATAATAATAAAATTAATATATATAATATAATTAATCATTATAATATATAATAAATAAAATTAGACAAATAATTCAAGGTGGACTGTTAGAATTATAAGCAAATACAAATATATATATATATATATATACAAATAAATAAATAAAATAAATTAATAATAAATATACTAAATATAATATAATATATATAATAATAAAATTAATATATATATAATATAATTAATCATTATAATATATAATAAATAAAATTAGACAAATAATTCAAGGTGGACTGTTAGAATTATAAGCAAATACAAATATATATATATATATATACAAATAAATAAATTAAATAAATTAATAATAAATATACTAAATATAATATAATATATATAATAATAAAATTAATATATATAATATAATTAATCATTATAATATATAATAAATAAAATTAGACAAATAATTCAAGGTGGACTGTTAGAATTATAAGCAAATACAAATATATATATATATACAAATAAATAAATTAAATAAATTAATAATAAATATACTAAATATAATATAATATATATAATAATAAAATTAATATATAATATAATTAATCATTATAATATATAATAAATAAATAAAATTAGACAAATAATTAAAGGTGGACTGTTATAATTATAAGCGTAAAATAGTGTGTGTGTTATAAAAAATATATTCTGGCCCCCCGCACAGTTTTGTTAACTCAATGCGGCCCACGAGTCCAAAAGTTTGCCCACCCCTGAGCTATGGTCTTAAACTTTTGATCAACCTATTTCACTTGAATGCTTGTTTGCAATAAATTGCTTACTCAAAAATGTTTTTGGCTCACACACACTTGTTGCGCCATGGTAGGTGTGTTGTCTCCACAAAGAGAGTAAAAGTGTAAATGAGGGAGCTTTGCTGCAAGCTGCTTACTTCTCTAATTGACACCTTGCAGTCTGAAGTGAAAAGCTCCAAAAACAGCTTTGGTGCCTCGCTGCGTAAAAATGTATGTCGCCACAAAGAAACACACCACTTCTCAGCTTGGCGCTCACCTGAGGCGTCGGCGAGCTGCATATTCTCACCCCCCCCCGACACTCGAAAGCATGCTGGGCACCTGAGGGTGGTGTGCCATCTCTCTCTGTCTCACTTAAATAATTCTGCCCCCCGCCTGCTCCCGAGCACACGCCTCATAGCTCATGCCAGAGACAACGTTGCACATTGCAAATCAAATATGTTGCTTATTAATAGCTCGACTTTGGCGAACGCTACCTGCAGAAATGCCGCAGGGACGAGGGGAGGGTGGGGGGGATGCCTGCAGTTTGGAGAGCTTTCCCGCTCTACTGGGGGGAAAAAAAAAAAACAGCTGAGAGTGCACATTTCTCAGTGCTAAACTGGCACACTTGCTATGTACCACACACACACACACACACGCACACACACACTAAAGAGTGCCAGCTTGTCATTAAGTCAGCCATGCGTGATATGCACAAGGCTTTTGTGTGTTTTTTGTGGTTGTTCGGAATGGAATATTTTCTCCGGCTTTGAACATGTTGAAGGCTTTCGGATCGCAGAGACGTGGCCTTGTCATGGCATCATGTTTCCGCTATCGACAAAGCATAGGGAAAATATGTCATTCCTAAGACGGTAAAGATGTGCACATAATATGTGCTATACCAGTGTTTTTCAACCGTTTTTTGAGCCACGGCATGTTTTTTTTTTTTTACATTGTAAAAATCTTGTGGCACACCGCTAACCAAAAATGTTCCAAAATGTCACCACGACCTCACACATGCATCAATAAGTCTATGGGAGGAACAAGGTAGGTGTTGCCACACGGACCGATATTACATTGCTATGCTAGTCTTTACACCACAGACACTCCACAGTAGCCATGTTTTTACATCACCACTTTTTCTCTTTCCCAATGACCTTTCGGGAAACAATGGTATCCATGGAAAGGAATATTCCAATCTCTTGTCTACATGCGCCGTGAAAATCAACCAGAATAGTCAATAGGGCATGCCCAGTAAAACGTAAACATCAACATCACGTGATACCGGCTTCGTTATCCGAGTTTTTCTTTCACTTGTCGGAATAACTCCGTATTGCCAGTTTTTCCTTCATCCAGTCTTGAAATTGAGTTTGAATCAAAAACAAACTTTGCTTAGTCCAGTGCCGATTGCTGGCCTCCATTTTTAAAAGTGAAGAACGTCTGGATCTGCGTGTTACGTCATATCTGAGCATGCGCTGAAAGAACGCACCCGGGATCAATTTAAACAGGAAAAGATCAAATTCAATCTTGCTAATATTTTATAATTAAACTCAGGACATGTTTTATATAGATATATATTTTCTTCCTGATCCTATCCATCCTGGTCACTCCCAACCACCTCAGTCTGGCCCATAACTGACTTTATCTCCAAGGCCTCTATCATGTAATGTCCCTCTGATGGACTCCTTCCTGATCCTATCCATCCTGGTCACTCCCAACCACCTCAGTCTGGCCCATAACTGACTTTATCTCCAAGGCCTCTAACATGTAATGTCCCTCTGATGGACTCCTTCCTGATCCTATCCATCCTGGTCACTCCCAACCATCTCAGTCTGGCCCATAACTGACTTTATCTCCAAGGCCTCTAACATGTAATGTCCCTCTGATGGACTCCTTCCTGATCCTATCCATCCTGGTCACTCCCAACCACCTCAGTCTGGCCCATAACTGACTTTATCTCCAAGGCCTCTAACATGTAATGTCCCTCTGATGGACTCCTTCCTGATCCTATCCATCCTGGTCACTCCCAACCATCTCAGTCTGGCCCATAACTGACTTTTATATATTATATATTTATATTATATAAATATATTATTTATATTTTATATATATATTAGCATATCTTACACCTATTCAGCCTGTTCTCTATTCTATTCTATTTGGTCAGAAAAGAAACCAAAATATTGATTACTGTTATCCAAAGTCAAAGCTGATGTGTAAGTGGCCTGAAACCCAAAGTTAATACGTCTGTTTTCATGGATGATATCAAAGGATATTTACACTTTTTAATCATAAAACAATTCATCAAAAGCCAAAATAGCTGTTGATTATTTTAATAATTGATGAATCATCAATTAATTGTCGCAGCGCTACTTGCTATTCCCCTCCCCCCAAAAAAAAGTCCTCCGAGGTGAAGCAACCTCTTGGCCGTCATTTCCTGCGCCTGTGTACAAATTGTGCCAGCTAATTAAGACGTAATAAGAGGCAGCCTGTCTGTTTGAATATTATTACAGGAAGAGTAGGTCAAATGAATAGCTCATCATCTGTCCCCTGTATCAGTCATCTCGTTTTAATGATGATAATTCTGCCGTTAAATCTTAATAACATGTCAAGATCACAAGGGAGACATGTCAATTTGGGGGGCTTCAATGAGAATGGAGACGAGCGCCGCTGAAAGTTCGACCTCGCTGATGTCATTAGCGCGCACACACACACGCAGACACGCACGCACGAGCAAAACAACAACAGGCACATATTTGTCACAAAGCAGTGGTGATGTGTTGATGTAACACAGTAAAGAGGCAGGAGTCAATGTTCTCTGGCTTTGGCACGCTTAAAAAACATATTTTATTCACTTCATAAATTACACATACTAAATTCTTCAACTGTTTTCTCAAAATGAATGAATTACTTTTAGCCTCTTGCCAATTTCAGTCCTCTGTACGTATGAGTTAAACAATTTGTAGTTGTATAAAAAATATTATATTCAAATGTATTTAATGTAGAGAATAATAATAATAATAATAATAAAATAAATATAAATAAATAAAATAATAATATAATAAATAAAAATAAATAAAATAATAATATAATAAATAAAAATAAATAAAATAATAATAATAAAATAATAACTAATAATAATAAAATAACTTTTAGCCTCTTGCCAATTTCAGTCCTCTGTACGTATGAGTTAAACAATTTGTAGTTGTATAAAAAATATTATATTCAAATGTATTTAATGTAGAGAATATTAATAATAATAATAATAGTAAAATAAATATAAATAAATAAAATAATAATATAATAAATAAAAATAAATAAAATAATAATATAATAAATAAAAATAAATATAATAATAATAATAAAATAATAAATAATAATAATAAAATAATAATATAATAAATAAAAATAAATAAAATAATAATAATAAAATAATAAATAATAATAATAAAATAATAATAATAAAATAATAATAATAAAATAATAAATAATCAATATTCAATAATAATAAAATAATAAATAATAATAATAAAATAATCAATAATAATAAAATAATAATAATAAAATGAGGCGTCAACATCTTCCAAAGGCTTATTGAAGCAGAAAACACGAGTGCTACTTTTAGCTACACAGCTTCATTAATGCTACCGCCTCTCACTCCTACTACTTTTTACGCACTTGTAGCGAGAGTGCATCAAACTGCTCGCTAAGAATAGCAGCACAGGTCGCGAGGCAACACCAGAGGAGGAAGTGACTGAAAGAACAAAAAAAAAAAAAAATGTTGCTAACTCCAACAGGCTTTGAATTTGTGGTCATACGGAGGTATAACACAAATTCAAAATATACGTTCTCCCCTTATTATTGATTATTAAACCAAGGTGAGAATGTCTCTGATCTTTCTATGCGTCATCCGTCCAACAGACGATATAACGATCGGCCCGTCAGTCCAATTGTCTACCTCAGTGATTTACAACCACTGTGCCATCCTGGTCCCAACCATCTCAGTCTGGCCCATAACTGACTTTATCTCCAAGGCCTCTATCATGTAATGTCCCTCTGATGGACTCCTTCCTGATCCTATCCATCCTGGTCACTCCCAACCATCTCAGTCTGGCCCATAACTGACTTTATCTCCAAGGCCTCTATCATGTAATGTCGCTCTCATGTACTCCTTCCTGATCCTATCCATCCTGGTCACTCCCAACCATCTCAGTCTGGCCCATAACTGACTTTATCTCCAAGGCCTCTAACATGTAATGTCACTCTGATGGACTCCTTCCTGATCCAGCAATCGGCACTGGACTAAGCAAAGTTTGTTTTTGATTCAAACTAAATTTCAAGCCAGTAACGTCTCCACTCCACCGTTATTTCCGGTGACCATCAGTACTGCAACTTGATATCAGTTGGTTGGGTATGTTCTGTCCATCTGTCCGTCTGTCTACCAATCAGTCGGTAATGCTAGTCTTTCCGTCCTGGCCAGGCCATAATGTGTCTGTCCTTCTGTTTATCTCATGTGACGATCCATCGAATATGACGTTCTATGCATCTGTCCAACGACCACTCTACAAATCAGTCAGTCGGTGTCAGCATGTCAATCTGTCTTTGCATCTATCTGTCCGACAGTCTGTAAGTCAGTCAGTCCGCGGTCAGACAACCAGTCATCGAGTGAGCTATTGAGTCCGTCATTGAGGTCTCGAGCCGTCAACCGTGCTCAGCAATTGAGGTGTCTAGTAAAATAGAGCTGCGCTAAAAAGCACACAGTTGCATCCCATGCTCCAGTGGCCGTTGATCAATAGTCATTATCAAGCTGTGGCCCCCTCGGGCTTTTCGCTACCTGCCAGCTCCTGGTGCACTGGCAACTCCCGCCATAGGACATACGTAGCTCTTAATTGCTTTGCTCGTTGCCACTAATTGAGGGTTGCAGGGCGTTTGCCAAGAAGAGTGTGACTTCAATGGGTGTGCATCTAATTAATGTGGTCGCGAAGCCTCCTGCCTTTTAATTTTCACTTTCTGCGACTGCAACAGTAGGTACAGTTTGTTAGCGACAGTATACGGCGCTCCCTGGGCCGCGTGTGCCGCCAACATATGGATGGGCTGAGACGTGTTTGCACGCGCGAACATATTGCCAGACGCTCTGTGCGACTGTCCCACTTGTGACTTGAAGTTGTCACTCGATGCCATCCATACAACTGTATCATTAACATACTGATTAATCAACTGTCTAATTATAGGGCACATTTCCTATAGGCTGATTATGCCTCCTGGACCTCGTGGTGAGAAGGCATGTAGAGTGCATGAGTGATTTCATTAGAACAGAGTGGCAGAAGATGATATACAGTAAACCTCGGATATATCGGATTCAATTGTTCCCACTGGTTTTGTCCGATATAAGCGAAATCCGTTATATGCGTATACCGGAAAATGTCCGTTTTACGCATATATGGGATTTATATCCGGTATATGCGTAAATGGGATTTTATCCGTTATAAAAAGGCACTTCCTTGACTATGTTTCCAATGTACCTGGACGCGCAGGCAACGCTGCAAACGCTGCAAATGACGTCGTATAGCGGCCTGTCACGATTCGCCGAATCGGAGCGCCACGATGCGGCCATCCGATATATGCGAGGGAAATTTCATGGAAATGCATTGGAACGGGACTGGAGATTTTGTCCGAAATAGGCGAAATCCGTTATAAAAAAAATCCGATATATGCAATTAATTTTTATTGGAAATGCATTACAGAAAAATCGCTTCTTTTTTATCTGTCCGTTGTGAGCGAATTTCCGATATATCCGAGTCCGATATATCCGAGGTTTACTGTATTTATTGTATGGCAAAGTGTAAAAACACGAGGCTGGAGTTGGAGGAGTGGAAGACATAAGGCTGGATCGCTTTCCATGCTGAGAGAAAATTATATATTATTATATATTTTTATTTTTCACAGAAAAACAATCTACGAAGTGTTCATCACAGCCACATACAGTGGTCTGCATCTAAATGTATACAGCTTCAGTTAAAGAAATAATAATAATCACAAGAAAATTCCCGCAGAAATTTTGATGGGCTTGCCACCTGTGCTGTGAACCTCGGGCCCGGTGCGCCAACAGCTACCGTGCTAGCACCTAGCAAGACAGCCTCAAGTACCGAAAAGGTGTCCCCACATCATGCCATGTGTCTATTTGCCTTTAGACATGAGTAAATTAGCTAAAATGCTAACATGCTAACAGTCATCATGCTAGCACCTAGCAAGAGGGCCTCAAGTTTAGAAAGTGCCAAGGTTGTCCTATAACTTCCCTACATCATGCCATGTGTGTATTTGCCTTTAGACACGAGTAAATTAGCTAAAATGCTAACATGCTAACAGTCATCATGCTAGCACCTAGCAAGAGGGCCTCAAGTTTAGAAAGTGCCAAAGTTGTCCTATAACTTCCCTACATCATGCCATGTGTGTATTTGCCTTTAGACATGAGTAAATTAGCTAAAATGCTAACATGCTAACAGTCATCATGCTAGCACTTAGCAAGAGGGCCTCAAGTTTAGAAAGTGCCAAGGTTGTCCTATAACCTTCCTACATCATGCCATGTGTGTATTTGCCTTTAGACATGAGTAAATTAGCTAAAACGCTAACATGCTAACAGTCATCATGCTAGCACCTAGCAAGAGGGCCTCAAGTTTAGAAAGTGCCAAGGTTGTCCTATAACTTCCCTACATCATGCCATGTGTGTATTTGCCTTTAGACATGAGTAAATTAGCTAAAATGCTAACATGCTAACAGTCATCATGCTAGCACTTAGCAAGAGGGCCTCAAGTTTAGAAAGTGCCAAGGTTGTCCTATAACCTTCCTACATCATGCCATGTGTGTATTTGCCTTTAGACATGAGTAAATTAGCTAAAACGCTAACATGCTAACAGTCATCATGCTAGCACCTAGCAAGAGGGCCTCAAGTTTAGAAAGTGCCAAGGTTGTCCTATAACTTCCCTACATCATGCCATGTGTGTATTTGCCTTTAGACATGAGTAAATTAGCTTAAATGCTATCATGCTAGCAATTAGCATTTAGCCACAGGGAGAGTTGAGAAGTTTATCCAAAAAATGAGCCATCAATCACGTTTCTACTAAAGTCTGTAAATTCTCGTTTTCCCTGGAATGCGGCTGTTCTAAAAATAGAACAGGTGTATCTAATCTAGTGGCCCATTTTTGAACGTGTTGGTGAATAGCGTCGCCATGGTTACACAAAATGTTCCAAAAAATAAATACCGCTGTAGTCCTGAGCGTCAGGATTCCGGCGGTGTAACATGTGTGGGGGTCCTTCTTGCGGTTTTGGCCGCATTCCGCGCACAAAAATGGGAAGATTAAGATATAAGAATAGCTAAACACCACAAGGAATAACAATATGGGCTTGCTCAGTAATGCAAGCCAGTTTAGCAGACTTGGTTGATGGAGTTGGTGCCTTGGTTCTATGTTGTGGTCATTGGCTCTCAGGCATCACAAATTGTGTGTAAACAATCGAGAAAAACTGTAACAGTATCAGCGGTCCTACTATGGCTGGCTGGCGGAAGACGGTACTGTTGCTCACATCGCCTGATCCCGAGGTCAACATTGGCCTTCCGCCACCGATGTCGAGCCAAGCCAGTTAAGAGACACTTCCGCTCTGCACACAAGCAACCATCTGTTTTAAAGGCGGCAAATAAATCAATAAATAAATAAATAAACGCTCACACTCTCGCTTTCACTCAACCGTCTTCCCTCCCTCTCTACCAAGCGATGATCATACTTTTACCTCAGGGTAAAGCCATCTATGTTGTATTTGCACGACGTAACGCAATAGAGTACTTCGATGCCAAACGCGGAACTGACTGCAAACAACGCTTGCAGGTCTGTCTTGGCCGCTGAGACGTGTCAGCTTGTCGTTAAACAAACATTGGCTGAGAGGCGTTTGAAAAAAAAACAAAAAAAAAAAACATATTGTCCTGGCTCAACACCCACCCACCAAAACACGCTGTGTTGCCAAAAAAAAAAAAAAAAAATCGGGGGTCTGGAGGAGAACGTCTTCTCATGTCAACAGCTCGGTCCGCTCAGGCCTTCCATTGTGTGTCCAGCAGAGGGCGCTGGACCTGGTCCGGTGGTTCCAACACACTAGGTTCTTGTCCTTCATAAAGCTCAGGAGAAGGACACTCTTGTTTTGATATTTAAATATATCTTTCTCACTCTTATTTGGGGAGATTTACCTCAATACAACTGTTGACCAAAGGGGCCATGAACGCCTCACACCGTTTATGTACTGAGTATTCAAAGAAGCTTTTTTATACATTGCTTTAAATGAAAAACCTCTTCTCATGCATATGTATACGTACATATACATATGTATATGCTTTTTCCTCACGAGGGTCGCGGGGGTGCTGGAGCCTATCCCAGCTGTCTTGGGGCGAGAGGCGGGGTACACCCTGGACTGGTGGCCAGCCAATCCCAGGGCACATATAGACAAACAACCATTCACACTCACATTCATACCTATGGACAATTTGGAGTGGCTAATTAACCTAGCATGTTTTTGGAATGTGGGAGGAAACCGGAGTACCCGGAGAAAACCCACGCATGCACGGGGAGAACATGCAAACTCCACACAGAGATGGCCGAGGGTGGGGAAAGACAAAATAAGAAGCCAAAAAGTTACCACTTCCACACAAACTAGGAGAACTCATTCATTGATTTTCTACCGCTTTTCCTCACAAGGGTCATGGGGGTGCTGGAGCCTATCCCAGCTGTCTTGGGGCGAGAGGCGGGGTACACCCTGGACTGGTGGCCAGCCAATCCCAGGGCACATATAGACAAACAACCATTCACACTCACATTCATACCTATGGACAATTTGGAGTGGCTAATTAACCTAGCATGTTTTTGGAATGTGGGAGGAAACCGGAGTACCCGGAGAAAACCCACGCATGCACGGGGAGAACATGCAAACTCCACACAGAGATGGCCGAGAGTGGGGAAAGACAAAATAAGAAGCCAAAAAGTTACCACTTCCACACAAACTAGGAGAACTCATTCATTCATTTTCTACCGCTTTTTCTAAGGGTCATGGGGGTGCTGGAGCCTATCCCAGCTGTCTTGGGGCGAGAGGCGGTGTACACCCTGGACTGGTGGCCAGCCAATCACAGGGCACATATAGACAAACAACCATTCACACTCACATTCATACCTATGGACAATTTGGAGTGGCTAATTAACCTAGCATGTTTTTGGAATGTGGGAGGAAACCGGAGTACCCGGAGAAAACCCACGCATGCACGGGGAGAACATGGAAACTCCACACAGAGATGGCCGAGGGTGGAGAAAGACAAAATAAGAAGCCAAAAAGTTACCACTTCCACACAAACTAGGAGGAGAACTCATTTATTGATTTTCTACCGCTTTTCCTCACAAGGGTCATGGGGGTGCTGGAGCTTATCCCAGCTGTCTTGCGGCGAGAGGCGGTGTACACCCTGGACTGGTGGCCAGCCAATCACAGGGCACATATAGACAAACAACCATTCACACTCACATTCATACCTATGGACAATTTGGAGTCGCTAATTAACCTAGCATGTTTTTGGAATGTGGGAGGAAACCGGAGTACCCGGAGACAACCCACACATGCACGGGGAGAACATGCAAACTCCACACAGAGATGGCAGAGGGTGGAATTGAACCCTGGTCTCCTAGCTGTGAGGTCTGCGCGCTAACCACTCAACCGCCGTGCCGCCCCTAAACTAACCTCTAACCCTATCAGTCTCCCAAAACAACATTATTTCAGACAGTGCTAAATAATGAATATAAATAACGAATATGTTAAATACTGTACATGTCTTATTGCTCAAGCAACACATGTCCCCCACGAGGGCGGCCCCCACTTAAGTAATTAGTAATAAGTCAAGTGCATTATTTAGCATCGAGTATTTGCCACTGAGAAAGAATGAATGTTATCATGGAAAAGAAAGAACGAATGCAAGCAGCCTGTTCCTCGTGATCCCTTTAAGACTATTTAAAGGGTGTTAGGTATTATGAATGTGAGCGGGTCTAAATTTATCCCGCTGATATCCGTCTTCATCTCAGTGTACTTTTCTCTGCAGGCTCCTCACATTCCATGATGATTCCCTTTTTTTTTTTTTTTTTCCCTTTTTGGCTTAACTTCATTCTCTCATAATGTCATAATCTCTGCAGCCGTGATCCCATTTGCGTTTGTTTGAAGCAACTAGAAACAACTGACATAAGAATTTGCGGTTGTGCGGAAAAGGCCCAAAAAATTAATTTCCATGACGGCATGTCCGTCTCAGCCATAAATATAACAATTGAGCGATATTGTGATATTGCAGCAATATAATATTTTATAATTAAACTTAATTTTTTTTTTTTTGCGGGGCAAAAATGTAATTGGAAATTTTGGGAGGAATTTTCCAACTTTATAAGAATGATGTTTTTACCCCCCCCCCCCCCCCCCAAAAAAAAAATCTAACAATTGAGCGATATTCAAACCACAATACGACGAACATTCATGGGAGAACATGCAAACTCCACACAGAGATGGGCGAGGGTGGAATTGAACCCGGGTCTCCTAGCCGTGAGGCCTGCGCGCTAACCACTCAACCACTGTGCAGCAATATAATATTTTATAATTAAACTTAATTTGTTTTTTTTTTTGCGGGGCTAAAATGTAATTGGAAATTTTGGGAGGAATTTTCCAACTTTATAAGAATGATGTTTTTACCCCCCCCCCCCCAAAAAAAAAAATCTAACAATTGAGCGATATTCAAACCACAATACGACGAACATTCATGGGAGAACATGCAAACTCCACACAGAGATGGGCGAGGGTGGAATTGAACCCGGTTCTCCTAGCCGTGAGGCCTGCGCGCTAACCACTCAACCACTGTGCAGCAATATAATATTTTATAATTAAACTTAATTTTTTTTTTTTTTGCGGGGCAAAAATGTAATTGGAAATTTTGGGAGGAATTTTCCAACTTCATAAGAATGATGTTTTTACCCCCCCCCCCCAAAAAAAAATGAATATCAAGGGCTAAATAATGCATGACGCTAAAGAGAAGCCATTTGGGAATCAAGGAGGATAAGTAGCAGCCCATTTTGTGCCTGTTAGGGCCTCTCTTGCGAGCATCAGCATCAGCGCCTGCGTTACCAAGAGCTAATGGGCCCCGGGAGGGGAGTGGTGCGGAGGGGGCTGCCGCTGGAGGCGGGGGCCCGAGGTCTCTGGACCTGATGACAGATGGTCGGCTATCTCGCCGGGTGACGGTGGCTATGAGGTCTGTCGCCAGGCCGCTCTTGATGAAACGACATTGTGGGAAGGTGAATAGGCGGGGAGCGTGCCAGGACAGGCACAGACTGGCTTCGGGTTGGAACGGCTGATTTTGGCTTTAAAACGGGGGTGTCCAAACTTTTTTTTCCCATCAAGGGACACAAACTGAAAAATGAAAGGGTGCAATTCTCTGTAGCATGTTGACACATCCTGGTGTTCATCACTCTGAGAGAAATGTGAGCTCAACCCTGTCGTTGTTCTTAAACCTGATTGGACCTTAATACCTGCATGCGATGAGTCTGTCTCAGCCATGGCATGCCCTTCTCAGCCATGGCATGTCCGTCTCAGCCATGGCATGTCCGTCTCAGCCGTGGCATGTCCGTCTCAGCCGTGGCATGTCCGTCTCAGCCATGGCATGCCCTTCTCAGCCATGGCATGTCCGTCTCAGCCCATGGCATGTCCGTCTCAGCCGTGGCATGTCCGTCTCAGCCCTGGCATGTCCGCCTCAGCCATGGCATGCTCATCTCAGCAAAGTTGGTTCAATAGCCAGTCTTGATGTGGTGTGAAAGATAATTTATGTAATTAATGTATTACTAATAATACTGTAGGACACAGTCAATCACAAAACTGTGATAATTCCCCGCCCCCCCCCCCAAAAAAAAATAAATAGAACAATTGAGCGATATTGTGATATTGTGCCACTGTGCAGCAATATTTTTTTAATTGAACTTAAAAAAAAAAATTTTGCGGGGCAAAAATGTAATTGGAAATTTTGGGAGGAATTTTCCAACTTTATAAGAATGATGTTTTTACCCCCCCCCCCCCCCAAAAAAAAATCTAACAATTGAGCGATATTCAAACCACAATACGCCGACCATTCATGGGAGAACGAGGCGAGGGTGGAATTGAACCCGGGTTTCCTAGCCGTGAGGCCTGCGCGCTAACCACTCAACCACTGTGCAGCAATATAATATTTTATAATTAAACTTAATTTTTTTTTTTTTTTGCGGGGCGAAAATGTAATTGGAAATTTTGGGAGGAATTTTCCAACTTTATAAGAATGATGTTTTTACCCCCCACCCCCCCAAA